>NC_045715.1:24051002-24397881 GCF_009834535.1 Camelus ferus | reverse complement strand
GAGTGCTCTAAATTTGAGGGCACCAACAAAACCAGCCATGCAAGTGCGATTTTCCAAAAGGTCAAATGTTGTCAAGCAGCAGGGGGCTTGACACATTCCAGGCATCAGGAGAATGTCAGAGAGGAATGGCCTGTGGACAGAGTTGGTACAATCCTTTTTTCTAAGTGAGGAGACCAAGGCTAAAGGGGAAGAGTCTTGCCTAATAAAGAGACCATGCCATTTTGTGTGAATAAGGGAGAAAAATAAGTCTCTCTATCGATACCTGCATAAAGAACTCAGGAAGGATACACAAAACACTAATATCAATGGTTAACTATGTGGAGAGGCAAGGTGAGAAATGGGAGGGTGGGAGACAGATGTAGGAGGGAGATTTTTTGTTTTGAACCTTTTATAATCCTTGATCTATTTTTTGAACAATATAAACCTATTTAAAAACTATAAAGAGAGCCAGACCATGTCATCTACGTGACTTACAATCCAGTTTTCAAGGAAGACATCATGAGACTGTGAGCTCAGAGATAAATGAAGCCAGCTGGTGTTAAAACCACAGGTCAAATCTTGCTGCTTCAAATGCCAGCGATGGTCTGAATTATTTTATCATATTGAGATTTATTTGAGATGACATGAGCCATCAGCTGGGCTTAGATATTGTTTTTAATTATAGACAGATTTGTCAAAATCGTGCAGTAACAGCCCATTGCTAGTCTGTGGATTCAGTCATATAGAGAGATACCACAGGGCAGGACAAAGATCAATGGACTAGAAGTCAGAAAAGCTCATTCTAACCAAGCTTTGCAATTTAATTCATCTGTGACTTCGGACAACTTAATTCCTTTCCTTGGGCCAGTTTCTCATTTGTAAATTGGAAGGATTAGATGAACTATTTCTAGGTTCCCTTTTAGCTCTGATATTACTGGAGTCTGAAACAGTTGTTAGCAATTTAGAACTAAAGGGGAATTTATGAGATAATTTTTCAAAGCCAGGAGATGGTAACAAGCTTTTGGGTCTCCTTTTGCTCCTTTGACTTGAAGCTACAACAAGCACTAGCAAGTGATCTTCTTGGCCCCTTTCTCCCCTGATGAGATACACACACACACACACACACACACACACACCCCTACCCTGATGGTAGCTATTTAGATCTGTGTTCTCAAGGCTCCATGAAACATCTCAAATAAATTAGAGATATCCTGTATAATAGACGTTCCTGATGGAGAATCACAATGCTATTAAAGGACCTGAGAAGTCCTGCAATAAAGAAACTCATAATTTTACTTTACCCAGCATTTTCCAAACTTATGGATGTGGAACACTTTAATGTGTCCTATTACCTCAATTTGGAACAACTGAGATTCATATGCCTCTATTTTTAGGGAATTTATGAGATCAGCTATCATTTTGCAGTTAGAACAGCTCTAGGGCTTCTGCAAACATGGGAAGTTTGAGCACGTTCCTAAGGGAGCCTGAGAGTCTTGTGACTCACGCAGCTCTCCACCCCACCAATTGAAAGAAAACCTTTCAACAGTGGGAGACTCAAAAATTCCCTTGCTTTACAGGAAGGTTCCCATCCAAGCACAGTGAGGTGAGTGGACATCTTATCCCTTTCATGTCTGGCTTTCAGATTTATTTTTGCTTTAGGGAACTTGTTTCTATCACTCTTTTTCTTCAGAAATTATAGTTCTCCTTCTCTCTTTGCTTCATAAGGTTTGTTTAATTCCCTCCTTCTTGTTTTTACTCCCAAACAGATAGGTGGGAAAAGCTTGTGCCTTGTTTGGATACTGGGCCTGCCACACTTCACATCCTTCATTTGTTGAGATTTTTCACCCTCAATTTCCAAAGAAATGTTGACTCATTGTGATACACACACAGTCATTTGGAAAAAATTAATTTAAAATCTGTATTTCTTAAGACTTCTCAATTATTCTGGCCCCATCATTAAGTATTCAGTTTAAAGAAAATAAAAATCTCTAAGCAGGCAAAGTTGTACGGTCAAAGCTCTGTGTTGGCATATCTGTAAAAGTCTGAAAGCAAGAAACAATATGGAAAGCTACTTTTGCATTTAGTGCTTTCTTGACTTTGAGTTTTCAGGTTTGCAGACTAAGCATTAGGATAAAGGTGACCAGTCAGACAGCTGTTGCAGGGCTGGCTCATTATACCAATGCTTCCCTGAAGAATTGGGGCTGCAGATAAATTCTCTTTCTACTGACCAGGCTTTGTTACTGGCAGTTACCACAGAGTCTGTGCTGTCTGAGTTCAGCACTCTCCCTCCTGCTCTCCTGGAACAGTGGGAAAGACAAGGAGATGAGAAGGCAGCTGGATGGGGGTGGAGGAGGTGCCCCCTGACTCTCCCACCCACTCTGTTTACCTTAGCACAATTCTTTGACAGGTTGTCTTAATTTACCTGGGAAATATTTACTGAAAACTATGGTGGAAATTTAAAGAGAAGGCCATGAAACTAAGTGGGAGGGAAACACTAAAGAGAAAAAACAAAACAAAACAAAACAAAACAATGGGAGAGAGATTACTTAGGAGAATGGAAGTTGTTATGGTCAATTTTACGTGTCAACCTGGATAGGTTATGGTGCCCAGTTTGGTCAAACACTAGTTCAGATATGGCTGTGAAGGTATAATTTAGATATTGTTAACATTTATAATCACTCAACTTTAAGTTAAGCAGATCACCCTCCATAATGTGAGTGGGCCTCATCCAATCAGTGGAACATCTTAAGAGCAAAGGCTGAGGCTTCGCAGGGAAGAAGGAATTTTGTCTCAAGATGAAGACATAGAAATCCTGCCTGAGCTTCTAGCCTCCTCACCTCCCCTGTGGATTTCAGACTCAAGACAGCAACATCACCTCTTGCCTGGGTTTCTGGCCTTCCAGTCTGCCCTACAGATTTAGAATTTGCCAGCCTCCACAAGAGTGTGAGCCAGTTCTTAAAGATAGATCCCTTGCTTTCCCTCTCTAAACTATTGCTTCTGTCTCTCTGGAGAACCCTGACTAACACAGAGGGTTCCAGGAAAGATTACCCTAGAGAAAAAAATGGAGCTGTTTGACCATAATCTGATAAAAGCTTTCCAGTTTGGCAGGGAGCTTGCAGATAAATCAGTGGTAGATATTTAAAAATAAAACTATGCAAGGGAAAAAAAGATGAGACAATTGTTAACTCCAGGGAAAACAAAAATTGGCTTAAGAAGACGGTAATTCTATCTCACTTGGTTCATTACAAACACTGAATATTGATTCAAAGAAAATGGCACTGGTGGAAGAAGTTATGTGGAAGTTGTGGTGTGAGTTAAATCCTCATCTTCACTGAGGAAACTTAAAAATATCGAAAGATGAAAATATAAGAAAAAGTAATATTATTTAGAAACAAGGAAGTAAATAGAAGAAACAACTAAAAGCATTGAAAGCAGCTGCTTGCTGATTGACTTCCGTGGGAGTGGGTGGGGCAAGGATCTGCTGTTTATCATTTTAAGTCTTGTAGATCATTTGGTGTTTTTCAAGTCCATGGGTGTATTACTTTGATACAAATAAAAACTAAATTTAAAGTTATGAGGGTCCAATATGGAAAATTTGGGAAGAACAGATAAGCATATGAAAGAAATAATAACCACTCCTAATTTTTCCAGAGAAAGCAACTATGCACATTTTTTTGAGGAACAGGATTATTTAGTGAATTTGTTGATAAATCCTTCAGAGCTTAAGGATTTAAAAATATCATGACTTAGATAAACATGAACAAAAAATAAAAGTACAATCCTATATATGCAATATTGTAGATATAATTACATACAGTATAATCATGTACAATATAATCCCATATGTGTATATTAAAAAATAATCTGTACACCTGAAAATAATATAATGTCAATTAACTATACCTCAGTGAAAAATCGAAATAAAAATAGAGGAATCAGCCAACCTTAGCAGAAACTGATATAAAGAAAAAGGAAAATTGCTGCCCACTTGGCAGTTAGTTCATTCTACTGAAATTTGTGAATCTCAACGTACTTAAAAATAAACATTATTATCCAGAGTGATACTTTCAGTCAGGTGAAGCCATTTAGTAGCTAACTGGAATTCACTAAAATAAACAAAACATAAAATACTAAAAGAAAGAAAGAAAGTAGTTTGAAGGACTAGAAATCTGTTATATAACTACCAAAATGTTACTTGGTAGTGACCAGGGCTGGGACTAGGGTGGGCCAGTGACGTATTAGGATTCACAGTGTAAGGAAACACTCTCAGGATCATGCAAGTGCAGGGGTTGCACTTGAACTTGAGTGCTGTGTCCTAGGTGCTTCACTTACCTCACCCCTGGTGGGGACCTAGGGCTCTGGTGGGGACCTAGGGCTCCTGGATTGTGGGCACTTTCCTCTTCTTATTTTTCACTTAGATACGTGTTCAGATTCCTTATTACATCAAGGTCCATGGACCAGCAGTATTAGAATCACCTGGGAGCTTGTTTGAAATGCAGAATCCCAGCTCTGCCTCAGAACTTCTGAGTCATAATCTGCATTTTAATTGAATCCCAGGGTTGATGTGTTAAAGTCTGAGAACCACTGGACTAGCAGTCATCAAGCATAGCTCCTGCTTGCAGTTGGAAGGGATATTCAGAGGTAATTGGATGGAAAGAGGTATGGATAGATGGATATGTGATAAAACAACAAATGACAAATGTAGAATCTATATGGTATATGTATAAATATTCACTGTAGAGTTCTTTCAACTTTTCTGACTATAATTGATGTCATGACCCCCAGTGAGTGGGGCACACACTGCCGGGGGCAGGGTGCAGGGTGTGGTATGACGCCTGTTATCTAGAGGACTGTGGTCTTTGCCAAGAAGCTGAGCTTAAGCTGGTGAAGCAATCACAGGTCAGCCTGATGGAGCAGAAGTAGGTGATTCCCTTGGGACAAAGAACAATTTAGAGCAACATTTAAAGAGAGGGGAAAGGCTAGTGGGTCTGAAACTATCATCTGTTCATAGGCACTTAGGTTGCTTCCATATCTTGGCTATTGTAACTAATGCTGCAATGAACATAGGAATGCATATATATCTTTTCTAATTACTGTATTTGTTTTCTTCAGATAAGTACCAAGGAGTGGAAGCTGGATCAAACTGTAATTCTATTCTTAATTTTATGAGAAATCTTAATGCTGTTTTCCATAACGGCTGCACCAATTTACATTCCTACCAACAGTGCAGAAGGGATCCCTTTTCTCCACATCCTGAGGGAAGGTCAAAACTGCAATTAGATCAGGTATTAAATCTATTTGGTATCTTGGGCTTTAGCACAAGTGATGCCATTTTGGGCCTGTGGTTTTCCCTTTAACACTAAAAACTTACCCTATGTGACCTGTGAAGAGTTATAAGGATCAGAATGGCTATTATCAAAAAGGCAACAGGATGGTGGGGAGGGTATAGCTCAGTGGCAGAGTGTGTGCTTAGCATGCATAAAGTCCTAGGTTCAATCCCCAGTACTTCCATTAAAAACTAAATAAAAATAAATAAACCTAATTACCCCACCCCCCAAAAAATGCAACAGGATATAGATGAATGGATAAGTAAGATCTTATATTTATTATATTAATGTAATGTTATATAGTATATATAAATATATAATAGATTATTATTCAGCCATGAAAAATAATAAAATCTTGCCATTTGTGACAACATAGATGGACCTAGAGGATATTATGCTAAATGAAATAAGTCAGAGAAAGACAAATACTGTATGATTTCACTTATATGTGGAATCTAAAATAAATGAACAAACATAACAAAACAGAAAGAGTTATAGATAAAGAGAACAAACAGGTGGTTGCCAGAGGGGAGGAAAGAAATAGGTGAGGGAGATTAAGAGGTACAAACTTCTAGTTGCAAAATAGTCACAGGTAGGAAACATACAGTGTGGAGAATATAGTCAATAACTATGTAATATCTTTGTACGGTGACTTACTCATCATTAGGCTTATTGTGATCATTTTGATATGTATAGAAATATTGAATCACTATGCTGTATAATAGGAAGTAACATAGTGTTGTAGGTTAATTATACTTCAAAAACAAACTCAGAAAAAGGGATCAGATTTGTGGGTACAGTGGCAGGCAGGAAGGGGGAATTGGATGAAAGTGGTCAAAAGGTACAAACTTCCAGTTATAAAATAAGTATTAGGGATATAATGTACAACATGATAAATATAATTAACACTGCTGTATGTTATATATGAAAGTTTTTAAGAGAAAAAAATAAGTTCTCATCACAAGGAAAACTTTTTTCTATTTCTTTAATTATGCTGCAAACCTTAACTTATACAGTGCTGAATGTCAATTATACCTCAGTAAAACTGGAAGAAGAAAAAAGGAGTTGTGAGGATCAACTGAGATTAAGTACTTGAATGTGGTTTGTAAACTGAAAAGCGCTATGCAAACATCTGGCACTGCTACTAAGTCATTAAAGATGGGGAGGACTGACAAAAGGCACTGGGGGAGAAGGGCCTCTGGGAGAAGAGAAGGAAAGGTAAAGAGGTTTTTGTGTGCTAGACAAAAGGATACTGGGCTTTTAAGTCTAGAAAGATGGAAACAGTCAAGGAAGGCCTATGTTTTCAAGACAATTAAGGAAATAAAATCTGGGACCTCAAGCTTTAAGGATAAAATCAAGCCGTATGATCTCACGCAGTTACACAAGAGCGTGGGCACCGTAATGTCAGTAACACCCTCAGAATGACTTGGGCACATGTTTCTTTCTCTGCATAGATGGCCTGTTTGAAGGCAGGCAGGGATCATGTCTTTGTTTCCAGAAGCCTGATACTTTCTGATCAAGACCACTGCGCTCCACTCTCAAGGAACGTGTGCCCAAAGGCTTTGGACCTTTTTATCCCAAAGGGTGGTACAGGCTAAGCTGCTGGGTAGCCTTGAAAAGCATGTTTTTCTGTGCATGCTGGGATGCCCTCTTGGTAGCTGATGTCTAAGCCTATGTAGAACTTGCCCGATCCCAAGACAAGGCGTGTTAATCTTTACTGCAAGGAATAGAAGGTGGGGCCAAGGGTTGCAGCAGATCTATTGTGATGATGGTCGAAAATCAATGGATATGACGGTACAGGTGGTACAATTTCATAGAACTGCAGAGGAGTGCGAGCACAAGCGCACAGACACGCACAAATGAGTCGCTGCCAAACTGGTTAAATCTGAATCAGGTTTCTAATCTAGTTAATTGCATTGGTCTAGTTAATTGTATCCCGCCAATGTCAATTTCCTGGTTTGATAATGTAGTACAGTTATATAAGATGTTGAAGGAAGCTATGTGGGTGATGGGTATAGGAGACCTCTTTGTACTAATTTTGCAAGTTTTTGTGAGTTTATAATTATTTTAAAATAAAAAGTAAAAAAAAAGACTCCCCCAGCCCCGCCCCGCCCACCCTGATAAGGCCCCACACCTCACACTTCTGCCATCAACTCAGCCTCACCAGCTCGGACGCGGCGGGGAGGGGCGGGGCCGCGCACGCGCAGACCTGGACTCCCCGCCGCGTCGCCGGGAAGTCACGCTTGCGCAGTCTGGGCCGCTGGCTGCCGCGCCAGCCCCTCTTCGCGGCGGGGGAGCCGGCTGTCTGGGCCCCTCCGCTCGCCTTCTTTTCCGGCAGTTGGGGCACTTCCTGTTGTCCTCACTCGCAACCGCCACTCGGCCGCTACCTCAGAGCCCCTCGCGCGACCCCTCCTCTCCTCTGGTCGGCTGGCTGCTGCCGCTGGGGCTTCTGTCCGTACATCGAGACCGCTGGCCCTGCCGGCGTCTGCGGCTGGCCGCCGCCCCCAACCCTGCCTCCCACTGGTCTCTGGTGAGTGTCTTGCTGCCGTTGTCTTCAGTCTATCCCAGGCTTTTTCTTTCATCTCCTCCTCTTCCCCTGACTCTCTTTGGGGTTCTCCCTTTCCCGCTGGCGCCCTTTCCAGCCCTGTCCTTTCGGCCCCTCTCTAAAGCCTTCTCACAGTTCCCACTTCTCCCGGTTTCCAGAGACTCCTTGTCGGTTCTCTACACGCTTTCCCATCCCAGGCTCCCCACCCCGTCCTTTCTTTCTCTTCTTGTGCAGTTGGGGCGGGGAGCCAGGCTCTCTTCTTTCCTTGTTGCCAGCTTTGTCTGCTCGCTGCCACCGCTCAGTCCCCTACGGTTATTACCAATTTCTACCTCCTTTTCTTTTCCTGGGAGTCTAAGAACCTGAGAACTGTTGTGTGCGGCAGAGATATCGAAAGACCCCTTGGGGGGCGGTACCTTTGAGTCTGCCCCCTTCCCTATGGTTAATCTTAGGGTCCTGTGCTTAAGATAATGTGGGGGGGGGGAAGGAAAATTTAGTGAAGACTCTTTTAAGAAGAGAGTGGAGGAGGAAAGTCTTAAGGACTTAGAGCAAAGTCTGTGCAGAAAGACTTAGAAAAAGTGTGGAGAACGGCAAGTGGAGAGACCAGATCTACCGGTTGACTAAAAGACACAAAGAGAAGATTTTTTTTTTTTTGAAATGTATAAAGGAAGATTGGAGGGAAGAAGACCCTGTGCTTCCTCTCCGTTTCGGCTCACTTTGGCTCTTAATTAGAATTAGCCAGTCAGTAAATGTGGATTCCCTAAACATACAACCACCACCAACTCAATAACAGGCTCCATTCTCCATCCAAACATTAGATGCCGGCTTCCTCATAAAAGGACGGGAACAACTCTATGCAATTCTGTATAGAAAACCATTTCATGTCCTACCTAACCCTGGCCCCACCTTCCCCATACATACATATTCTTAGATCCTAGTAATGGACTTAAGAAACCAGTGTTTTCCTAGTGAATCTTTTATAAAGTACTTACTAAGTGCATAGCATTGTGCTTGGTATGGGGAAGCATACTAATAGTAGTATAAGACAGGGTGCTTGCTTTCCAGCGGCTTACAATTCAGTAGGAGAAATTAGATATGTGACTCTTAAGAAATAACCTTAGCCCCAATGTTGAATTGTCTGTGAAAGATACTGGATTGTCAGTCACAAAGAAATAAGTTGGTGAGAAAAGGGGTATTTATAGAGATAACAGTACCATTATAAAGTCAATCGGTCAACCATGCATAACTATCTATATTGGATAAAACAGTAGTTTTTATTTGATATCCTTTTAATGTTTACAGTACCTACCCCAGACTTATGAGGATCACATTCTTTTGTTAACTTTTTAAAACTTTTAAGAATTTCTTACCTATTATTTCCTAATTCTGCAGAGTTGGAGAATGAAACAGATAGGGCAAGGGTCTCCAAATGGCCTGTAGGTTAGGGTAGGAAGGCTTGAATTGTCAAAAGTGAAAAGTACTTAGTTGACCCAGTAAACCTATAAATTGCTATAGGGTAATAGTAATTGTAACTTTTGATGAAAGATTATTAGAATTAGGCTAACTCTTTTATGAGCAGAGGAAGAGAAGGGGGAGGAGGTTTTGAAGAAAGGTCAAACAGGACAGTGCAGCCTTTGCCATTACATTAGAGACTTAACGAAGGTTGAAAACCATTCTGCTAGAAAATTGTTGGCGTACTATATGAGCATCTTTGAATGCACTTAATCTCCTGTTGATCTTTTACAAACTTTAGGAAGTCATGCCAGCAAATTAAATGGGTCGAAGCTTTTGTTCCCTAGTCTTTATATACTCATCAATGTAAATGTAATTTTGTTCTTTACCTTTGTTAACAACTGAAAATCATTAACTTGCTCCGCTGACGTTTATTAACTGCCTATTACATGGAAGGCACTATTTGTCTTAGGCTTAAAGACTGATATTTTTATGTGGAAATAGTTTCATTTGTTTTGTATATACATATATATAGAGAGAGAGAGAGAGGGAGAGGCACTCTTCAGAAATTTTCAGACAAGGGAGGAGTACAGAGTGCTCTGTTGCTTCAGACTTGTTTTTAAATCTGGTTTTAAAATTTCTTCACCAGAGTGCATGTGGTTTTCATTGTGGGTGGAGGGGGTACAGACTGACAAATAAGGAACCACACCCAAGCTTCATAAACCAGGCTGAGGTTTTAAAAAAATTCTACTGATATCCTAAAAACATTTGAGTTTGCTTTGGTTATTGGCAGAAACTTCCCCATGACAAATTACATTTTATAGTAAGGTAGAGATGAGTTCAATGTTCTGAATTTGTGATTACTGATCATTTTGGCACATTACGAATCAAAATGTTTGAAGTGGAGCCTTGATTTTGAATCTCTTTGCTCTGAAGGTATTATTCTTTGTGTGATTTTATAGAGTATCTTTTTATAAAATTGCTTAAGCCTTTTTTCTTAGGAATAGTGTTTGCATATTCCTTAACAGAGTTAGTTTAATCTACAAAACAGTTTTAAAAAGCTGCTAAGTATTAAGGAGAGAGCCTTAAGAAAACTTTTCATGAAATGTACTGTCTTTGAAAATGGCCCTTGATCCCTCCTGATTTTTACTCAGTTTCATATTGAGATGAAAAGACAGATTTAGAGGCAGGTCCTGTGGGAGGAAGGTATGATAAGGATAAAATACTGAGCATTATTGCCAATGCTGGAGCAAGTCAAGGTTGGTGAACAGCCTTGCAGGTGAGACAATGTAGGTTGGTAGGAAAACAAAAACAAAAACAAAAAAAACTAGGGAAAATGCAATTTAAATTTAGGGGGGAAAAGGTTCTATAAGCTATTTAAACCTTGTCGATATCCTTTTTCAAATACTTGAAACTGGGAAGTTAGGGTCTCTTGTTTTTAAGGCATTTTCAGTCACTCAAATTATGATCAGGTTTTTTCTTGGTAATATTGTTCCATCATAGGTCGTTGTTTTAACTTGTAAATTCAAATAGACAGCAAACACTTACCAAACACTGTAAGTCATATCCGCAGATGAAGATTTTAGTCACAGATTTTTTTTAAACTATAGAAATCGTAAATTTACAAGTTATTGATAACTTGTACAACACAGGGAATATAGCCAATATTTTATAATAACTGTAAATGGAGTATAAGCTTTAAAAATTGTGAATCACTATATTGTACACCAGTAACATATAATATTGTATATAAAGTACACTGTAAGAAAATCGAAAAAAGATGCTAATGGTGATTACAAATAATTTTATGCCAATAAATTTGAAAATTTTGAAGGAATTTTAAGAAAAGTTAATAATGGTACATACTCTTTGAAGAAAATATGGAAAAGGACAAACAATAAGATGATCTATTCTCACTGCCTAGAGTTAGGCCACTAATAACATTTTAATATGTATTTCTAATAATTCTGTGCACATACAGTAAACACATAAATAAAACTGAAATCGTGGTATATGTACTATTTTGTAACCTATTATTTTCTTTTAGATTGGAAATATTTTCCCTGACATTAAACATTCAAACATATTTTAATTGCATGTTTTATTATAACTTAATCAGTTCTTATGGGTCTTTGATTTCTTCAAAGTAGATTCCTAGATGGTGAAGAATTGTTCTATATTACATATTCTTAATTTATGTATGTGGTATTGTGATCTTGTTCTCTTTTTAAAAAATACAACACCATGTTTTAAAGATATATTCATGTCGCTTTTAGGTACAAGTAGATTTGCTTCTGACTGCTGTGTGGTATTTCTTTGTATGCATCCACAGCATTTAATTAATTTATTTCCTTAATGAATTGCCTCCAACTTCCCATAACACAGATAAAGGCATAATGAACATCCTCTGTAATGCACATCCTTGTGCATGTCCTCTTAAGACTCCGTGTGATAATTTCTCTAGGCCTTATAATTAGGGATGGTATTTATGGGTCTAAAATCATTAATATATGCTCAATTTTCACCAGATATTAAGTTTGTCTGGCTTTTGTTTTATGTTAGCTGTTTGTCCTGAGAAAACTTGGGCCAATTTATATTCCTACCAGTAGGGTAAGACAGCGTATAAATTGATGGAGTTTAGCTCCAAAACTAATACTTCTTTTTTTCTTCGTTTCTAGCAGCCATGGCAATGACAGGCTCAACACCTTACTCTTCCATGAGTAATCACACAAAGGAAAGGGTGACAATGACCAAAGTGACACTGGAGAATTTTTATAGCAACCTTATCGCTCAACATGAAGAACGAGAAATGAGGTAAAGAATTTTGTTTGAGAATATTGTGTTGTGGTTTTGGCATTCATGTTTAGTGTTGTTAAACACATTCACCGTATGATTGAAAAGGAGACAGCAGTAGCGGCCATGTTATAGCCGATTCCATTAAAGTGGAGTGACAGTGTCACTGATTTCCAAAGCCCTTGCTATTAACCCAGTTCTTTCTTTTTATTTATTTGTGTATTTATATTGAAGGATAGTTGGTTTGCAATGTTGTGTTAATTTCTGGTGTACAGCATAGGGTTTCAGTTATATATATATATATATACCTTTTCATATTCTTTTTCTTTATAGGCTATTATAAGGTATTGAATATAGTTCCCTGTGCTATACAGTGGACCTTGTTGTTTATATATAGTAGTTAGTATCTGCAAATCCTGAACTTCTAATTTATCCCTCCACCTCGCCCCTCCCCTTTTCCTTCTACTAACCATAAGTTTCTTTTCTATATCTGTGAGTCTGTTACTTTTGTAAATAAGTTCATTTGTATCATTTTTTTTTGAGTCTACATATAAGTGATATCAAATGGTATTCTTCTTTTTCTTTCTGTCTTACTTCACTCTTCAGGTCCATGCATGTTGCTGCAAATAGCATTCTTTTATTTTTCATCTGAGTAGTATTCCATTGTGTGTATGTACCACAACTTCTTTATCTAGTCATCTGTCGATGGACATTTAGATTGCTTCTATGTCTTAGCTATTGTAAATAATGCTGCTATGAACATTGGGGTGCATGTATCTTTTTGAATTAGAGTTTTCTCCAGATACAGTCCAAAGACTAGGATTGCTGGATCATATGGTAAGTCTATTTTTAGTTTTTTAAAGAATCTCCATACTATTTTCCATAATGGCTGCACCAAACTACATTCCCACCAACATTGTAGGAGAGTTCCCTTTTCTGCATGCTCTCTCCAACATTTATTGTTCGTGGACTTTTTAATTATGGCCATTCTGACTGGTGTGAGGTGATACCTCATTATAGTTTTGATTTACGTTTCTCTGATAATTAGCAATATTGAGCATTTTTTCATGTGCCTATTGGACACTTCTATGTCTTTATTGGAGAAATGTTTAAGTCTTCTGCCCATTTTTTGATTGGATTGCTTATATTTTTGTTGCTAAGTTGTATGAGCTATTTGTATATTCTGGAAATTAAGCCCTTGTCAGTCACGTCGTTTGCAAATACTTTCTCCCATTCCATAGGGTTGTCTTTTTGTTTATAGTTTCCTTTGCTGTGCAAAAGTTTATAAGTTTAATTAGGTCCCATTTGTTTATTTTTGCTTTTATTTCTATTGCCTCAGTAGACTGCCCTAGGAGAACGTTGCTAGGATACTTTCATAGAGAATGTTTTGCCTGTGTTTTCTTCTAGGAGGTTTATAGCGTCTTGTCTTATGTTTAAATCTTTAAGCCATTTTGAGTTTTATTTTTGTATATGCTGTGAGGGAGTGTTCTAGCTTCACTGATTTATGTGTGACTGATCAGCTTTCCCAACACCACTTGTGGAAGAGGCTGTCTTTTCTCCATTGTATATTCTTGCCTCCTTTGTTGGAAATTAATTGACTGTAGGTGTGTGGTTAACCCACTTATTTTTACTACTAGTCAATAACATAAAATTCAAAGGTAGTATAAAAAAATTAATTGGGCCAAATCCTTGGAGTTCACTGTTAAAGCAGTGTGATGTAATGGAACGAGCAGCTCTTATGGAGCCAGGCCTAGGTTTAGAATCCTGCCTTTACCATTTAGCAGCTATATGAGGCTGGAACAAGTTCGTAGTCTTTCTGTGTATCAGTTCTCCCATCTGGAAAATGGTGATAAAACTATTGCAGGGTTGCTGTGGGGGTTAGATATAACATATGTGGGTACCCAGCATAGTGCTTCACACATAGTAATCACTTAGTTAATGGTGGTAGTAGCAGTTAATATTATTGATCTGGTGTTCCCCCTTCCATATAGTAACTCATAATTAAAAATTTTTTCCCCTGATGAAGCCAAAAAACTTTCCCCTTCCAGTATTTGATTATGAAGATACTCAGAATTGCAGAAAACTTGAAAGAACTGTACAGTAAATATTCATATATATACTATATTGATTCTAAGGTTGTCATTTATTGTTTTATCACATACCCATCTATCCATCCCTCTTTCCATTCATTAATCCATCTTAATTTTTTGCTGTACTTCAAAGTATGTTGCAGATGTCAATATGTTTTATTTCTGAGTGTTCCTGCTTGTATAACAAACCAGAGTTCTATGTATCTGTATATATGTGTGTTTTAAGGGAAGGTAAAATTTACATACAATGAACTGCACCATCTTAAGGGTACGTTTTGATGAGTTTTGACAAATACTTACACCTGTATAACTTAAAACCCCTATCAAGACATAGAATATTAACCATCATTCCAGAAAGTTCTTTCTTGGAGATGCTCCTTTAACCCCAGGCACCACTGTTGTGATTTTTGTTTCTACCATAGATTAGTCTTATCTGTTCCATACAAGTGCAACATGTAAATGGATTCATTTGAATAAGGCATCTTGCACTCAGCCTAATGTTTTCAAGGTTCATCCATGTTGCTATTGTATCCATAGCTTGTTCCTTCATACTGCAGAGTACCATTCTGTTTTATGACTATGCCATAGTTTATATATTCTTATGTTGATAAAAATCTGGGCTTTTTTTCAGTTTTTTGATGTTTTGAATAAGTTTCTGTGAACATTTGTGTACAGGTCTCTTTGGGAACATTTGTTTTCATCTCTTTCGTAGATATTTAAGAGTGGAATGGCTGGATCGTATGTTCAATTTTGTAAGAAACTGCTAGACTTTTTTCCAGAAGGTTACCAACAGTGTTTGAGAGTTCTAGTTGCTTTGTATTTTTAACATTTGTGTTACCAGTCTTTTAACTTTAGCTGTTCTTGTGGATGCTTAGTGGTATTTCATTGTCATTTTAATTTGCATTTCCCTGATGATTAATGATGTTGAACATTTTTCTTTGTGCTTTTTGGCCGCTTGTGTATTTTCCTTTGTGAAGTGTTTGTTCACATTTTTTGACCATTGAGTTGTAGGAGTTCTTTATATAACTTAGGTACCAATCCTTTGTCATACGTATGTTTTGCAAATAGTTTCTCCCCGTCTGTGGCTTTCCAGTTCATCTAACTTGGCATTTTTTTTTCTTTTATAGTTATTGCATTCTGTAGCCTCTAAGAAACCTTTGCCTATCCCAAGTCATGAAAATATTCTATGTTTTCTTTCAGAAATTTCATAGATTTAGTTGTTACATTTAGTTATGTGAGCCATCTTGAATTAGTAAGTGTGTGTAGTATGAGGTGGGAGTTGAGATTTATTTTTTCCTTATGGATATCCAGTTATTTTAGTGTCATTTGTTGCAAAGATTTTTCTTTCCCTGTTAGATTGCTTGGCACTCTGTTGAAAATCAAATACCATGTAAGTGTGTATCAATTTGTGGGCTCTTTATTCTGTTTCATTGATCTGTTTGTCCCTATGCCAGTATCACACTGTCTTGACTACTGTAGCTTTGTTGTTAGGGTTTGAAGTCAGGTAGTGTAAGTCCTCAACTTTGCTGGGTTTTTTTTTTTTTTCTTTTTCCAAGATTGCTTTAGATACGCTAGGTTTTTTGCATTTCCATATAAATTTTAGAATCACCTTGTCAGTTTCTACAGAAAAGCCTAATGGAATAATGGTTGTAATTGTATTGAATCTGTAGATTAATTTGGGGGAGAACTGACATCTTAACAATGTTGAAACTTCTGATGCATAGCTCTCTACCTTGTTAGGTCTTTAATTTTTCTCAGCAATGTTTTGTAGCTTTAGGGTGGAGCTCTTTGTGTCTTTTGTTCATCTGTTCCTAGTATTTTGAGGGTTTTTTTTTTTTTTTGATGCTACTGATTTCACTTTCCAGTTTGCAGCTAGTGTATAGAACTATAACTGAATTTTGTATGTTGACCTCATGTCCTGCAACTTGCTAATTTACTTATTCTAGTAGCTTTTTTTGTAGATTCCATAGGATTTTCTATGCAAACAATTGTGTCATGGCCAAATAGAGAGTTTTACTTCTTTTCCAATCTGTATACCTTTTCTTTGTTTCTCTTGCCTTTTCACATTGGCTGGGATTTGAGGTACGATGTTGAATGTAAATGGTGGGAGTAGACGTCTTCGTTCCTGGTTTAAGGGGGAAGCACTACTTCACTGTTAGGATGTTAGATGTAGGTTTTTCAGAGGTGCTTTCATAGGTTGGGGAAGTTTCCTTTTGTTCCTTTTTGGCTGAGAGTTTTTATCATGAGTGGGTGTTTCATCAAATGCTTTTCCTGTATCTATGGAGTGATCATACTGTTTTTCTCTTTTTTTACTGTGGTGAATTACATGGACTGATTTTTGAATGTTAAACTAACCTTGCATTCCTAGGGTAAAACCCTCTTGATCATAATGCATTTTTCTCTTTATATATTGCTGGATTCAATATGCTCATATTTTGGTAAGGATTTTTGCAACCATGTTCTTCAGGAGGGTGTAAATCATAATTTACATAGGATATATGATTTGACTTTAAATATGCAGATCTGTTGGTGGAATAGCAAGATACTGTGTACCTGGTGGTGGCTAACTGCTGTTCACTGGACAGACAAGTGCCTGCAGAGTGCCCTTTGTTAGGGTCATGAGGATTCAAGAGTAAATTTGCACACTGTATCTCTAAGCATGTTGGAGATAGTTATTTTCAAATATAACCACTCTCATGAAGTCAGAGATTCTGGTGTTGTAGTTACAAAGCAAATGCTTATGAGTTCTGATTAAGTTATGTGTTTTATTTGGTAATACTTGGTTTTTAATCCTACTAATCCTCTGTCCTACTGTGCATCAATGATCTATATCACATTCTCCAGGAACAAGATGATAAGTGGTTTTATCTACATTGTTAATAAGTGTTGTACTGTGATTTACACTAAGACTGCACCCCAACAAGGATTGAAATCAGTGCTTTTTGTTTTATTTTTTATTCTTAAGATGGAAAGCCCTTCCAAAAGCTTCAGTGGTTTTGCTTTTCTTAAAGACCAAATTAATCAAAAGACATAGGAAAAAGAATGTTAGACATTTAAGAGGATTAGAATGTTTGTTCTTGTAATTTTGTTGTTATCAAATCATCATTATTTTTCATTTTAAAAAAGCAGTAGATACTTTGAACTTTTCAGAATCAGTATTGTTAATCTTTCAGTGCCTTCATTTTTGGACATGAGTTGATATTGGTTTTTTTAGTTTCTTGCTAAAATTCAGTAATACTATTTTATATTTTATCATTCCTAGAAAATTAGACACTAAAAAGAGAAATAGTGATTGGCAGGAGTTAACCACAGTAGTAAGTAAACTAAAATTAGAACTGTCAGAAATGGATTTTCAGGCATTTCGATGTTTTGGGGAAACATAGAAACTTGATAAACAGAGTTTTAATGGTATGAGACAATGATGATAAACATTTTATTATGGATATATGACTAATATATGATGAGCAGTTTAAAATAACAAGTATTGGGCTAGTAAATTTGGGGGCTAGTAATTGAGATCAGGTTGCAATACAAATTTTCATTTTGTTTGTATATGCCTTGTTGTCTCTAAAATCTCTAGTATTTCTCCCACTTATATGCAACTTTTGTGCCGTTCCATTTATAGTAGAGCACTGGTTTAAATTTAAAATAAGGAATTTACCGCAGGGGGAAATGAGACCAAAGCCTAGAAGTAGAAGAAAAAAATAAAAGTCATTTGTGAGTTGTTTCTTGTTTAAAAGTAAAATATGAGAACATTGGGCTGTTTCATGGAAACACTACAAAAAGTCCTACAGATTGGTTTAAAAACGTTTCAACTCCCTGAGTCTAGTGCTCATTACACGGTATTGCAGAATGCCTGTTAGTGCTGCTTACAGATTATAAACCGAACCCATTCAGTAGTGTAGGTTCATGTTCTTTTTTTAATCTGTGTTTTGCTTTTGATGGTGGCCCCTGCTGTAAGCTTCTCTAGGAAAAGCAGTTCTCCTATTCTTTTTGTTTTCTGGGGTGTGGGGTAGGGGTGGAAGGAATTAATTAGGTTTATTTATTTAGTTATTTTAATGAGGTGCTGGGGATTGAACCCAGGACCTTGTGCATGTTAAGCATGTGCTCTAACCACTGAGCTATACCCTCGCCCCCTTCTCTCTTATGCGATCTACGTACCCAGTAGATGTTGATACTTGCCTGGTTATTCATCAGAAAGTAATGATTTGGGTAATTTGTAGCAGTTTGAAATCAGAACTGAGGAAACTGGCATTTCTCATTCAAAATACTCTGTGTTCCTGTTCTTTATGAATTCTATTTTGGTGGATTAATTAAAGCCACAAAAACCTAATTTAATAGGCAATAATTGTATACTGTCCCCCCGCACTCCCCCAAATTGAATAAGAACTTTCCTTCATTTTACCCTGAGAACTAACATTTTCTGATGCCTCTCTTAGATATTCTTACCCAGGTTTTCCTAACTATGTATGCATTTGGTCTGAACTGGTACTGAGTTGCAATATGTGATTATTATTAGAGAGCAAGTGTTTATTTAAGACCCAGGGATGGGTAAATCTAGACTTTCTAAGGGTATTCACCAATTAGATATCAGTCAAACCAAAGTAATTTGTTGAGCTTTTAGAAAAAAATCTGTCATATTCATTTTTAGGGCATTTCTTGAGAATTCTGTTTTGATCATGGAGATAACCACTGTTCATATCTATGGTATTTTTCCTGGTATCTAGTGTCTCATCAACAGAAATTAGAAATATTGTCTACTCAGCTCACTTGTAGAGTGGACTCGTCTATTCCTTCCATCTCTGCTGCTTCTGAATGTAGCTGTGCTTGGAAGCGAGCCTAGATTAGGCATAGAAATGGGTTAATTACAAGAAGTAGTCATGAATGTATGTGCACTTTATGACACATTCTTACCTTTTTTTTTTTTTAATTTAGCAACATACATTTTAAAAAGTTGCTGTGTGCAAAGCCCTATTCTTAGTGGAGAAGGAGGATTCAGATGTTGGCCCAGCTTAAAAAGAATTTACCATCTCATGTGGGAAATGGCCTCACACGCTAATAAATAGAGCTCATGGAAGCCTTGCTGGGTGGGTTTGGGTGTGGCTTCTGCGTGTGAAAGTGCCTTTTTCTCCCAGGGTTCTGGTTTGGAACATTGGAGTTGAGCCAAAGAGTGGCCTCACCAAAGGCTGGGGTGTTAGCTTGCCTGGCGCTGTGACCAGAGATGTGGAAGGGCCTGCTTTTCTTATGCATTATGGACAGTTTTAAACACACCCACAGATAGACTGATACAGTAAGCCCCCGTACATTCATCTTTCAGATTCAGTAATTATCAAGGCTTTGCTAAATTTCATCTATTCCATTTTGTTTTTTCTTGCTATTGTGTTTTAAAGTAAATTTCAAACATCTGTCATTTCAGTCCTACATACTTCAGTATGCATCTCCAAAATATGGCCATTTTCTTGTCATCACAATGCCAACATGATTCCAGCAAAGTAGTATTGTGTCTAGAAGACGTCACCTATAAGTCTTTTGTGAGATGTCGCCGTTTGCCACTTTTGGTTAATTGTGCATGATAGGGAAAGTATCCAGAAAAAGCATAATGAAAGAATCTGTTTGTGTTCAGGGAGTTGATTCTGATAACTTTACCCTCAGGTAGGTTATCTACTGAAACTAATTTGATCACAGTTGCAACTGAGCTGTAGAATACTTTCCAGTTTGAATTTAGATTTAAAATTCAGTTGCAGGGGAGGGTATAGCTCAGTGGTAGTGTGCTTAGCATGCACAGGTCCTGGGTTCAGTCTATGGTACATACGTACATACATGCATACATAAATACATAAATAAATCTAATTACCTCCTCCCCCAAACACCCCCCCCCAATAAAAAAAATCATTCAGAAGGAGCCATCTCTGTGACACACACTGTGTGATAGCACATTGTACTTCTAGCACAGTCTGGTGTGGTCATTCAAAAAATATATAGTCAGAAGGTATGATGGTGTTTGATACTCAAGGCCCAAAAAGAACAGACTGTGGTTGAATTCTTATAGTTCTTGCCATGCTTTAATTCTTCTCACTCTTCCCTGCTTCAGCTATTTAACCACGGAAATGGAATTAATTTTCGCTGCTGAAACTGCCAACAGTCCAGCCTTCTCCATCCAATACATGTGCACATGTAGATGCATATCCCAGAATATTCTGGGAACCAGGAGAGAAGTGGGCAGATTGGGAACCATGTAGATGTTTTCTTCTTTCCTTCAGGGTCAGAGTAGATCTTTTCACGTCCTGGGAGTTTGGACACAAATTCTTGTTTATCATCTGAGCCTGTGGATTTGTACTGTAACATGATTTCTAACAGTATTAATTTTAACTAAATACCATTGATGCAGTAAATACTCATTGACCAGAATAAAACTCATTATCTTCCCATGTTCCTCTCTCTGTGTTTCCTGTCTTGGTTAGTGGCATCATTATCCTCCCACACAAGAAATTCTAAGACTTTTCCCTTGACTCCTGCTGCCAGTTGGTCATCTTTGCAAAACAGCTCTGTTCATTTCATTCTAAGTTTCCAGCCTTAGTTCCAGATCACTGCTGTGCACATCTGAATCATTGTGACAGCTTTCAGTTTGCCTGAGTCTTTGTCAGTTGCTTTCCCTGCCAGCCCATCAGCTCATTACTGCTGGCTGCCATTCTGAAATAGAAACCTCATCACATTCCTTTGTGCACAAGCCTCTGATAACTCTCAGTTTTTCACAGACTAAGAGCCCCCCTTCTTGGTGTGGCATTGGAAGTGCTGTGTGCCGCACTGCACCAGACTGCGTGCTGTCGCTCGTGCACCCTGTGCTTCTCTTCTTCCCTGCCCTGCTCCCATTGCCTGGTGTCTGGAATGCTGATAAGTAACAGAGGAGAGATTCCAGTCCATGTGCTTTCATTTATTATGCCAAATAAATAGAGGTTGTGTAGAATTGGTAGTACGGAAGTTTTTTTTTTTTTTTTTTTTTAAAGTTTTATCAAATCAATATGAGACTATAGATCAAAAAATATTCTTGGATGCAGTTTCTGAAGTATTATATTCCAAGGATTTAGAGTCTTAAGTTTTAATAGCAGTGCCAATCACCTTTTTAAAACATGTTCCGCCTGTTGAATTTCCAAGTCCTGCCTTTACCTTTGTTGTTTATTACTCTTTGCTTGTGACAGGGAGGAGGAGGAGGATGTGAACATAAGGAAGTAGATTTCAGTCAGGGACAGGGAGAGAAACGCCCTCATACAAGAGGCTATCAAATACCAGCTGTCTGTGGTTTGTTGAGGAGGAAATACTACAAAAAAAAAAAAAGAGAGAGAGAGAGAAAGAACGTTTCATTTCAAAATAAGATTCTTTGTTGCACTGACATCTTATACAATCTTTGTCAAAATGTAGAACTAACAGAGTAGGAATCTTTTTACCTGTCTTAGTAACTAATCTGTTTTAGTGAGGCATTTTGAGATTTATCTGCTTTTATCATTTAAAAAATTACGTTTATATAGACTTTACAGAAAGTTATCATTCAAATGTTATTTCATATGTCTTTATTTTTAGACAAAAGAAGTTAGAAAAAGTGATGGAAGAAGAAGGCCTAAAAGATGAAGAGGTAATTAATTTAAAAATATTCCTTGAAACCCAGTATGGCAAGTCATCTTGTCCAGCAGGTTGTTAGCACTGGTGCACTGGGGAAGGGTTTTGGCTCAGAAACAGGAAATTAGGAGGCCTCGCATAGCATACTCTGGATTTAGGTATTCACTCAGAGGGAGAGGTTAATGATTAAGTACCCAGGAGAGGAAGCCTTCTCTAGGCACAGCTATAATAAATTAATTAGCTTTAAAATTCCAAGAAAAGAGTTGAAATAAAATTAAAAAAGTGAATTATAGCATTCTTATTTCACTGACAAGGCGCCATGGAAGTGGAGCAAGCTTCTGAAATCATTATGAAGGCAAAAATCTCTCAAATCAGCCCTTCCCACAAATGCCCACAGATGTGGTAGAAAATATAGTTAATAAGAAACTGCAAGGAACTGAAATAGCAGTGGAAATGCTCTTAAAAAGAGGAATGAGTCATAGAACCCAGGATAATGGTGGCAAATACCCAAGACTTGTAGGAATAACAGAAAGTTAATGTGTGAAATGAACCACAGTGTGTAAAAAATTCAGAGAGAAATTTAAAAACCATTCCTTTTTATAAAAATGGTTAGAGGAAAATGTTGACTGCTATCCTTCCTTCCTTAGAAACGATACAATAGTGAATTATCGAGGTCAGTTCGTCAGAGTCCGCAGAGGAGGCCCCCCTTTGTTCAGCGTGGTCTGGTTATCATGTCTGAAGGCCGGGGGAGGGACAAGTGGCCTCTTACTCGTCCCTCTGTGGTGCTTTGACGTATGAAAGGATTATGCGTAGCTTGGGTGGCCCTGCGTTCCAGGTGGGTTAAACCACGAATACCACTGTGTTGCAGAGTTTCAGAATTTCAGCTCCTCCCCTTCCCACCTCTCTCCTTCTTTATTTAAACATTAGAAACGACTGAGGAGATCAGCACACGCTCGGAAGGAAACAGAGTTTCTTCGTTTGAAGCGAACAAGACTTGGACTGGAAGATTTTGAGTCCTTAAAAGTAATAGGCAGAGGCGCTTTTGGTGAGGTAAAAAAACCCCACATAAATAATAATAAATCAAATACAGAAATACTACAGAACTTCAGAGCTTCTAACATACCATGAGCTCATGATTGTTGCTGTAACTGAAATATTGGGGGATGGGGGGTGTCAGGCATGCCAGCCCCTCATTTTAGCTGCTCTGTCCTCCCCTCTCTCTTCTCCTCCACTGTCCAAAAGTCTGACTGGTCTCTGTTCTGCCAGAGATGATGTGGATGCTTTAAGTATTGATCTAGAGAGAGAGTTGAAAGGTAGAAAGAAATCAGTAGTATTATTTACTGAGTGCTTCTCTCCCACAGTCATGACAATAACTCATTTTATAGATGATGAGATTAAGACTCCGAGGGGATAGATGTCACATAACCATTTCGCAGTGGTACCAGAAGTGAGGCCTAGGTCTTCCTGACCTTAAAGCTCTTCCTTTTCCCAGTTTCACACTGCCTCTCCAGGAGCAAGCTCACACCGTATCTCCACCCTTAATTTCTTCCCGCCAGATTGGTACAGATCTAAAAAGATGTCCCCAGGAGACAGAATTTATAGAAATGAGTTATATAGGTGGGGGTGGAACGTGAAAGCATTGCAACCTTGTCCCAGCTGGTCTTGCAAGTACATCTAGCTTGTTCACAAGAGCCGTCTGTCGGGGAGGGTGTGAAGGAACCTGTGCAAGATCATCCCCATTCATGGAAAACACCCAAAGTGGGTGATCTGCTGATGCAGCAGTTTCATTTTCCTTGTATAAAAGGAGTAGCATATTATTAAAAACCAGTATCTAGGGCAAATGGGAGTACATATTGAAAGGCACAGGTGAAAGATTAATTTGATCCTTCCATGTTTAGGATCCCTGTTGGCCCCCTTGAGAAGGGGAGGGTACAGGACCACCTCTAAAAGAGCTTTTTGTTGAGTGAGGAAGGGACATGGGACTCAATCAGGGAAAATATGAAGAACAGTGCAAGGAGAGGAGAAAATATATATTTTGGGAGAGGAGGGGGAGGATGATGTGCAGGGAATTGCCAAGAAGTTTTTCTTTGGGTTTCCAGACAATTTTCTTTTTATCATAAGTTATCTATTCTCTCAAAAAAAAAAAAAAAAAAAAAAAAAAAGAAAATAAAGAGAAAGGAAAACTGCAGAAAACCTGTTTCCCTAATTATACATTTTAGCTTTTTTCCTCCCCTTCCAGTCATGTTTTCTATGCCTGAGTTATTGCTGTTGTTTTAAACATCGTTTAAACATTATAATCATTTCCTTAGGTTTTCTGAGCTGCCTGGGTGACATGTGCCATAGGTTGAGTGAGTCCTTAAGTTCAAAAGTGAGGGTTTTAAGTTAATTAGATTGATTTGTTCAACTAGGGAGTCAGAGCTGTTCAGATGTGGAGACATTTGAGGAGGTTTCCAGCACTGACTTCACTGTGTGTAATATATCCATTTTGGAACATTGAATTAACATTAAATATTACTTCCTATAGCACATGAAAGCATTAGCTTGGCAGTTGTGAACTTTTGACTTGGCATTTCTTTGTAACTTTTAGGTGCGGCTTGTTCAGAAGAAAGATACAGGGCATGTGTATGCAATGAAAATACTCCGTAAAGCAGATATGCTTGAAAAAGAGCAGGTAAAGTGATTTTAATCAGCTTATGAATTTTTATCTCCTAAAACTGTTCTTTTTGCTTAATTGACATGTATATTCCTGTTACAGTTTTCTTTAGCTCTGTCATGTAGGAATATACATACAATACTACTTTTCTTTCCCCAATAAAGTAGTTACATATATTTTAAAAGTATAAATAACTATAGTATATGTGCAGGTCTTTTAAAATTGAAAGCTCATTAGCAAAGCATCTGCCTTTTGTGTCTCCCGGTTGATCACCAGCTGTCCTTTTCATGAGGAGCCTTTTTTGAGGTCATACTTGCTGTGGTAGCATGTTCCTTACTGAATGCTGAGAGAGAGAAATTCCATATACACTTTGGAACTGAGGCTTAAGATTTGGAATTTGCGATTTAAGATGTATCTTAACATGGTTCATTCTGTACACGCAAAGTTGAGTTTTCTGAGTAGCTCATCACTACCCAAGAAAGACCAATTTTCTTTCTGAATGAATTTGCAAAAATACAATGCAAACGGTAGAGCAATGCAAATTCTCCTTTATTGATTAAGAACACTTTCTAAATCTCAAACCTACTTTGCAAATAGATTTAGAAGATGCATTAAGTACTTTATGAAAAATAAGATTTAAAATATTGGATAGTATATTAAAAACAAGAATGCGTATTTTCTATTTATTTCGTTTAATTCAGCAGGTTGCTAAGAACAGATTCTAGTGAGTGATGCTTGCAAATATCCTGTAAGATATCAGTTGCTACAGAAGGGCCAAGAGACCCTGTGGAAGGAAGAGCTCTGGGTACAGAGCCCAGGAGCCAGGTGGAGGCTGGCTCCACATGCAGTCCTTTTGCCTCTTGAGAGGAGGCATAATCATTGAGGCATATCTGTCCTTCCATTTAAGTGCCTGCTCAAAATTTAGAATTTTAATTTTCATTTGTTACCCAACAGCTTTTGACTCTCAGGAATTTTGGTTGAGTATATCAAATGCTTTGGCAGTAAATTTTCAGACATTGTAGTTTATAAGAATAACAACCTTATTCAAAATATGCAACAGTCCAATTTATTATCTAAAAATGAGTGTGTGATATTGGTGTAGGCACTGAAAGAGTTTCAATTAATCTTGAAAAGGAAAACATAAAGCTGTAGGCTGTATTGATGAGTATATTTTGCTTTTCAGAAGTAAATTTTATTTTTACAAAGTGTATTTCCTATAGTTTTAACCAAGGCTCAAAACATTTCTTTATCAAATAATTAGCATTCAGAATAAAATTGTAAAGAGAAGTACACATCGTGACTTTCACCTGTTAATCCTTCATAGCGTGTGCCAGTTGCCCAGCATGCTAACATGGTAACAGAGGATGACCAAGCGTATTGTATAAAAATATTTTCTCAAATACTGTACATTCTTCAAAATCAGCTTCTAAAATTTTTCTACATGAAAGTAAAGGAAATGTCTGTTTAAATTAGGATTTTAAATGATGCATTAACTTAAATTGGTAGAGCTACCTTGCTGATGGACTCAGCTCCCTAGGTTTGATCTCAGTGTCGTTTCGCTAGTTTCTGGCCACAGATTCCACCTGAGTCAGTCACCCTGAGGCAGCATGCAGCAGCTTTGTGCTAGGTCAGAGCAGAAGTAGACCGGTGCAGATCCATCACTTTCGGGTGGGGCTGACAAAGGGGAGATTCAGAGCCTAGCTTTTTTGTAGGTATAGGTGCCTTATCTAGAAGAAAAGAAGAATTTTGTTTGCATTTACTAAACTGGGAATTAAAGCAACCTGCTGAGAGTTCATTTTTCTGTCCCATGGGGCAGAAATTTCTGCTACCTGAAAAATAAATTTTAAAAGACAAGAGACCAGCATTTGGCTATCTTCTTCATGTTTCTCTTCAAGTGCAGAAGGAAAGCCTCCAGTTGTGACGCTAGTATAGTAAGATGGGACAGAAGACTGACTTTTTATCCCTGCTTTCCTAGTGCCCAGGGTAGCAACTAGCATGTAATTCCCCACTCCGTTAAATATTTATGGGACAGGGGAAGGGGAATTTAAGGTGTGGATTGCACCTCTGGCTCTTCCCTCCCCTACCCTAAAATCAACTGACTTCACTCCTGATCTTGAGATTCTTAGCTGCTGTTTCAACTCCAGGAGAGAAGGGAAAGGTGTGGCCACAGTGCCTGTAGCTTTCCCCTCAACAAACAGGGAATGTTGCAGTCACCATCCTGTCCTCCAAGGTGAGTGACAAGTGGCAGGTAGTGCCCTGAAGTAGGTAGAGGCCTTACCAGGAGCCAGGGGAAGCAGAGGCAGGTGAAAGCTGCCTGGTATGGTCTTCGTGTAGTAATGACTGGGTCATAGCCATGGCTGGACTTAAGCAAGTGCATTAGTGTTTTCCCAAAACTTTGCTCCTGTATTAAACCCAAGTAAAGGCAGATGCTTTACTCTGCTTCTTCATGATTTTATAGCACTGTTCCTTATCATCTTTATCTTCCATTTTTCCCACCTCATACCATAAGGAGAGATATAAAAATGTAAATTTTCTAAAACATTGAAGCTATTTAAACATTTCCTAAAAACAATAGAAAAATTAAAAAATAAAATCCTAGGGAACAGTTTTAGCAGTGCGTGAAAACTTAAATGCCTTTAGGCCCATGGGAGTTAGCATGGAAGAATGAGGCAGGTTAGGTGTAAGACAGGAGGGAGGAGTGGGGTCTGTGTCCAAATGGGAGAGAAAGTGCCTGGCTTTGCTAAAGGCATTCCAATAAAACAAACATACAAAACAACAACCGTAGGCTGTGTACCAGTGGAAGTGCCAGTTTGTGAACTCGTGTCTTTTACCTCTGAACATGTTGTGGGAGGTCCAGCCCTGGAGCACATGTTAAGACCAAAACTTTTATTCAAGGATCAGACTGGATCTTAATAAATTTAGACCTGATTCAACACAGTTTTGTATCTTGTGACACATAAGAGGAGAGGCACCAGTGTTTTGAATACTATTAAATATTTAAAGTAGATAAGATGAACTTGATAATAATAAATTACTTTAATGGAGTAATTCTATGACTTCTCCCAAACCTTTGGCATCTTGGTCTCCTTAGCTAGATATTTCAGTGAAAATAGAAAACTGGAAATGTCATATATTTGAATCTATAACTTTTCTTAGGTGTACTTACATTTCAGTTCAGTAAGGACGGGAAACTTGAGCACATGGTCTGCACGGCTGTGCACGCAGTATGCTGTGGCATCAGAGTATTCTGGAATTGTCAGTTAGGGTGCTGTCACCGCAGATAATACTTGCAGACCTGAGTCAGGGTGTGTTTAGAGAGTCTCATCTTGGGGACTTAGTTTTATTAAAAAAAAAGATTATTAGAACAAAAAAATACACCAAAGAATGGTAATTTTAACCAATCAGAGGTTCAATTTATAGCACTGTTAAAGTTTCCATTTAAATTAAAGCCATTGATTTTGTCTTTTTTTTTTAAGCCTTTCATCACTCAAGATTTCATTACTGAACATCTCCAAGTCAAATGTTGTCAATTTTGAGTTAGTAGGTTTGCCTAAGCATAAATTAAACCTTTTGCATCATCACAGTACTCAAAACAGTATTTAAATTGTTTAAACAAATATACAGTCTAATAAAGCAGAGCAAGGCTTGTCATTAATCAAATGCGTATACCTCCAGGTTGGCCACATTCGTGCGGAGCGCGACATTCTAGTGGAGGCAGACAGTTTGTGGGTTGTGAAAATGTTCTATAGTTTTCAGGATAAGCTAAACCTCTACCTAATCATGGAGTTCCTGCCTGGAGGTAATTACTTGACGATGAAAGGTCATTTTTCCTTTTTGTTTTGTGGTTTTTCTCTCACATCAGTTAACCCTCCTTTCTAACTTTTAATCGTGCTTACAAAGTTGCTTTCTGTATCTTTTTTAGGTCTGTAAAGGAGGTCAGTAACCTGTCTGTGCTGGGGTGCCTTTCTACAATTTTAGTGCCATAAAAGTAACATTCTCATTCATTCTCATGATTTCAGATGGATATTTCTTTCTTTCTTTCTTTTTCTTTTTCAATACGTAGGAATAAACTAGGGACTTTGCCTGCTCTCCTGTCAGTGGGAATACGTGTAATCAGTTATCCCAGTGACAGAATTGAAGCTGTAATATTCTTTGCTTCAACTTTTCTGTTTCTTTTTCTATAATTTATATTAATAAGGAGTGAATTTCTCATTACCTATATTAGTAGCCAGAATCAGTTTCTCATTTTTGAGATGGCAAGTTTTATGTAACTCAGCATGTGCATCGTCTAAGACAGCTCCAAAGTAAACCCAGCACAGAACATGCCATCTGTTCTGGGGAACACATTCTGGTTCCCAGTGAGCAGATGAACTGTCAGCAAACTGGTGGGGAAAAAAAGAAAACTTTTTCTTTTTTGCTTCTGTGGCAAAGCCAACATAATTGTGGTGTAATATTTGATCTTGTGACAATCTTTAGTTTAGATGTAGGGTCACCAATAATTTTTTATTAACAATTGATGAAGCCTAGAAAAGAATCTGACAGGATGAGGAGAAACTTTTTAACATTTAGATGCCAGTTCTTAAATAGAAGTAAGAACCAGCTCAGTCACCAGCCAGCCAGTTGACGTGTGTCTCCTCAAGCCTTACCCGCACCATCTTCCATGGCTTCTCACGTCTCCTGGACCCTCCCTTTGCGCTTGGTGGAGCTGGCTTGCAGAGCCATAGACCATCTGGCCTGAGCCCTGATCATCTGGGCAGGCGCACACAGGTGAGGCCATTGGCTGCTCTCCTGGGCCACCGTGCTAACCAAGGCCACACAGATACTAGAGCTGGCCTGAGTGCACCGCCTCCATCTCTGGTGTGCCTTCAGATTGAATGTGTGGCTGCCAGGAGTGATTAGGGAATTATATTTTTCAAGTCTTAGGTCAAAAGAGGGAGCATTTTAATAAATGGCTTAATTTTTGCCTGAGGGTAAAATACCCATTTACCTCTAAGAATGCAAAACTTCCCCCAGACTTATAAATGAAATGAAATTCGAAAAGCACAATGATACTCTGTTAAATTCAGAGGTGTCTTTTCTCTTTTCCCCGTTTACTAACATAAATGGCTTTATATGTGATCTAAACTGAATCTTTCCATTTCTTTTAGCTTTAAACTACTTATACATCCTTGCTTTGCTTTGCTTTTGTCTAACTATTAAAATCAGAATCTTTTTTTCACCATTTTACTTTGCTGGTATTAAGCAGAAATAATTAAATTTTGATTTTGCAGAAAACTAAAGAAGTTACCTTTTAACTGCTAAAATACTGATACTGTTTTGTAAAAGTTGCATAAAGCATTTTGGTGTATATTTAAGTACCTGTAATAAAACACTGGAGGAAGAAACCCACTGATCTTGGGAGGTGTTCACTGTGCACTTTTGGAAGGCAGCTGTTACACATCCTAGTGCGTAGCATTTTCAGTTCATATTTAGCTTTTGTTGACTAATACTTTGCTACCAAAATTTGTTTATGTTCTAATGTTTTGTGAATAGAAATTGGAGAGCTTGTTTTCAGCCTCCCCAAATTTTTACATTTTTGTTGTTTGGCATTTCTGCTTCTCTCTCTAATAACGGCAGTACAGCCTCTGTGGAAATGCCATTTGAAGAGAAGAGACAGCTCGCAGATGTTTGTGCAGAGAGAAAAGTAAAGTAGCTTTATCTCCCAGCTCAAAACGTTATCTTAAGCAAATTTACTTCTTTCCCCTCCCCTAAAATGAGAGAAATTTCCTTTCTCCAAAGTAAAATGGAAATCACAGCTAAATGGTCAGGATCAGTTAGCTTAGGTGAAAGTGTTTGGCTCTCCGTGGCTGTGAATTTTGCCTTTTAAGTGTTAGAAGCTACTTACTGTTTCTGCCCATAGTGGGTCAGTCTCTGGAACACCGCAGAGGCCCGTTTAGCGCTGCCTTACCTTGCAGATAGGAAAGATGTATCTGGAGACTGGCACTTATTCATGCGTTGGTTTGTGTGCGTGTACTTTGTATCTTGTTTTCAGGGGACATGATGACCCTGTTGATGAAAAAAGATACCCTGACAGAAGAGGAGACTCAGTTTTATATAGCAGAAACAGTGTTAGCCATAGACTCCATTCACCAACTTGGATTCATCCACAGAGACATCAAACCAGACAACCTTCTCCTGGACAGCAAGGTACCGTGGGGAGTAGCAGCCTGACCGTGTGTCTTCACCTGTCTGAGCAGCCTCTGGTTTAACACCACATGGCTTGTAGTCATCACAGCCGGGGTGCTGTGAGCTACCTGGTGCATTTCTCTCTCTCTTTTTTATAGGTAATTTTGCTGTTACTTCTTTTCTCAGGAAGGCTTATAGTTTTATAATTTGACTGAACATTCCTCTTAAAAATAAAGGACATTTTGGAAATGATTAAGAATAAAATTGATTTAGGTTATTTTATAATAAAGCCAAAGATAGTCATCTTCTCTTAGCATATAATTACACTAGTGCATCACCTGTCGAGAGCCCCTCTGTTGGGCAACCTCGTGCGTTGAGGAGCCCAGGCAAGATCCGGGAAGTAAGGCAGCAGCAGCAACAATCTGTCGCAGAGTTTACTTCCAAATCCTATGCCCTCTGCTTAGAGAAGAGCCCTGCACGGCCTCTGTAATGGCCTCTTTATCTTTACCTTTAGACATGCCAGTGAGCTCTGGTGCTTGGTTCTTAAACTCACATCAGATCTTGTGCTGCTGGATAGTTGGCTGCTCCTTGGCAGCTTCTCCACCATCTGGGCCGCACTTAGCTATGAAGTGAATATATTGATCCAGAGACGCTCCAGAGTCCCTTCCAGCTCTAAAATCTAGATTGTTGTGTTCTTTTATGTAGAATTGCTGTCTAGACTGAATTTTTTTTTTTTAAGTAGAAAAGTGAGTTTAATTCCTTGGGTATTCTTTCTTACTGCCTTTTGATAACAGTCTTTGAAAAAGTTGAAATTTGGTCTACTTTCTTTGAAACCTTTATTTTTCTGTTTCAGGAGGGCAGATTTGTCAGATATTTCTTCTAGTTAACAGCTTTTTTCTTCATTATAAGAATAATACACATACATAGTGGAAAATTTGAACAATACCGAGAGTTATAATGAAGAAAAATAACTATAATCTCATCATTCAAAGATAACCACTATTTTAGTATAATAGCTTCAATATCTTTTCTGTTTGTGTCAATAATTTATGTATAGTTAGCATCCTAGAAGTAAATAGCTTGGTATTCTGCTTTTAAAATGTTAATATATATGAGATTATTTTTGTATGTCACAAGGTTCAGATATATTTTTAATGAAGCAGAAGCCCTACATTGTGTGGTCTTGGGTTCAGAAGCTCTGGCCCTGTACCCCGGGTGCCTTAGTGCTGGCTTAGCTGTAGCTTGTAGTCTGTGTTCAAGTCCAGCCAACATACTGAAGGCCAAGAGTTGGGGGCTCAGTCTAGAGGAGGAGGATTGGGGAACCCTGTTTGGTGCAGACATACTCTCTCAGTATGCTTGCCCAGACCTGTAGAAGTGAGCTCACTTACGTGTTTAGTCATGCATATTATAGAAGTAAAAATGTGGAAGTTTTGCATCCCTGCTGTATACTCAGAGAGCTACAGAATTCCCTGAAAATCTGGTTTTAAATAGCATTTGCTCCAGGCACTGCTTTTTAAGATGCCTTTTTCCCTTAGAGGTGTCCAGGTAAAACATGTAATTATAAGAACTGTAAGACACTTCTCTGGCTTGTGGAACAGGTTATTTGCAAATCCGGAAGGAAGATACCAGGTTAGCAGGCTCAAAGCTGTCTTTGGTAGTTTACCTTGTGTGTGTGTGCATGTGTGTGTTTGTACACACACACATATACACACATCGCCAAACCTAATGGGATTTAAAAAACAAAACAAAACAAAACAAAACCTGATCCAACGCAAAGCTTCTATAGCCTTGTTCCCTGGGAAGTTTGCATGTTAAGGCGTGAAGGAAGGTGGTATCGTGGAAAGACCACAGCTGTTGAAGTCACTGGATCAAACCTTGGCCACACCACTTCTAATTGTGTGACCTTGAGCAGTATAGATCCCTGAGCATTAGGATTTCCTCCCCTGTTTTTAGTTTTACCTCCTTATCTACTTAGCATTTTGGTTAGTGAACATTTGGTCCTGTCCCAAATGTCTGTAAGACATTTGGTCCATAAGTTATTTGGTTCACACTGAAAAAGATCTTTGAAATTTGGTCCTATCCAATTTCACCCCCAAGAGCACCTTCCTCTTCTTAAGGTCTGATAGTGCCAAGCACCAGGTTGGAAGCCTTACGTGCATTAATTCTCATCATTCCTGCCAAGAAGATACCATGACTCCCATTTTCCAGATAAGATCAGGAGGTTGGAGAGGTTAAGTGGTCCTGGTCAGGAGAGAAAGAGCATTGATTTCTGGCTTTGGTTCTGCTGTTTCATCCACAAGTCATTGAATGACAGTGAAGTGTGGCTTAAGAATTTTATAAATGAGACAACACATTTAAAGTATGCCTGGCTTATAGGAGGTGTGAGTTTTCCTTAAAGAGAGTGATAAAGTCAGAGACTTTTGATTGGAATACATTATGGCAACTTTTACCAAGAACTGTGAGGTAAAGTTTATTCCCTTTGTCTTTGGAATAGTTTACTCCTTGGAATTTATCCTAATGAAATAATTCAAGAGGAGAAGAAGCTATATGAACAAAGATTTGTTTATTTAGTCATCATTTAACAACCATTAATGTTGAGTCCATCCTTTGTACCATGCGTGGTTAGGGTTGGGAACGCAGGCCCTCTCTGGCACAGGGGTGCTTGCTGTAATCCACAGCACTCGAGAGTAAGGAGTTGGAAATGGAGGGAACATCCAGTATCAGGGGGACAGGCAGACGAGGAGGTACTAAATCATTTGAATATTATGTAGACATTAAAAATGATGATTTTGAAGAAACAGAATATTTGATTTAGTTTAAGAAGTAAAATTAGGTGCTATGGATATTGTATGCCAGCTATATTTCAGTGAAAAAAAGGGAAAAAAATTAGATGCTATGGAGGATTCAACTAGTTTAAAAGTTTATATTTGGACAAAAACAAAGATAATATGCAAAAATGAAAATACTTCTATTTGTATAATAGGGTTTGGGGTGATCTTTAAAAAATTTATTTGCTATTCTGTTTTTCCCTGTAACAAAAGAAAAAGCAGTGGAGCTGTACTGGGTACTGCAAGGAGCTGGAGAAGATCATGTTTTGTTTGTTCCACATCCATGAACATTCATCCATCCATTACCTTGTTTCTTCTTCCCCACAGGGCCACGTGAAACTTTCTGACTTTGGCCTTTGCACAGGACTGAAGAAAGCACATAGGACAGAATTTTATAGGAATCTGAGCCACAGCCTCCCCAGTGATTTCAGTAAGTGTTAACAGAGATTTAGCCTTTTTTTAATCCCTTAACTGGGCCTCAAAGAGCTATTCCTCTGGTAACCAAAATATGCACGATGGATTGGGAGATTCTCACAGTTTGAGTCTTTAGAGAATAGAAATACTCCATTCCCAGGTTTGCCTGTGATTTGTACTGTGTGGTGAGGCCATATGAGGGCTACCGGATGTGTTAAGGCTGATGTCCAAAAGAGCTTGCTTTGGAGCTCTGCTGAGAAGGTCACAGGGCATGAGAAGAAAGTCCTGGGAACAACTCCAGGTTTGATTTATCCCCGGTGCTTCTTTCTGTCATAGCACAAGGAAGTTTGTGAGTTACTTTCACTCCAACACTACCAAACCATTGAAACTATGTAGTAAAATTCCAATTCTTCCTTAGAAGCTTATACCAAATAGTGTATTATATATTCAGAAGTCTCTGATTATGTAAGAGTTACTACTCTTGGAAATGATAGTAACTTGGGGAAGTTGTGAATGTTTTAGATCCACTTTGGGACCTTTGCTTCTGATGAGACTGAATTCCCTGTGATTCTGATTAAATTCCCCATAATTCTGTTTTAAGGCCTGTCCGTGTCCTCTGGCCACATAATCCACAGGGAAGTGCTGCTTCCAGCTCTCATTGTATAGATTCTTTGAGTTAATGCTTCGGAGCCTCTGATTTGGGCTTGTGGACCTGCTGGGAAGTGTGCCATCCAGAGTTACTGATGTTGGGCAGAAAAGCAAGACTTGAGGGTCTCATGTGGCTTGAACCAGAGCCTAGAAAAGTAGTAAACATTCCTATCTGGACTTTGATTAGAACTTGTTTTCTCTACTTTTAGCTTTTCAGAATATGAATTCCAAAAGGAAAGCAGAAACCTGGAAAAGAAATAGACGTCAACTAGTAAGTAATATTTGTGGCTTCTTAAATGCTGCAAACCAAGTATGAGTAAGTTTAAAAATATGCGTGTAACTTTGCATTTGATAAATGCATGTTGTCTATTGCTTGATATAAATGACCTTAACAGAGCACTGTCATTGTGCTGGTAGCACCAGAGTAATCTCTTGAAGGAGGGCAGATAATGTGAGGTTGTTTTTGTTGTGACATTCTCAGTGGATGACGTCACTCAGGCCTTTTACAGGTGACAACCCTTTTCCTTCCTGTTCTGCCTTTTCCCAATTTTCATGGTAAATGGTGGTAAATGGGTTATAGTTAAGCTGGAGTCCTCTTAAAATGAAACTAAGTACAAATACCTACCCAGCACTTTGAGGCAGTGGTTCTCAAACTTATAAAAGTTTGATTCACTTAGTCAAGACTCCTTAATTCACCTGCCCCACCCTTTCCTATTTATGGTGGAAAAAAGAACTTGGTGATTAAAAACTGGAGAGAAATTTAAGGGACATGCTTACTTTACTAAAATTTGTGTATATACACATAAAATTATGCCTCACAACTTAAAAATAACGTTATTGTATTTTCCTTGATAGTATGTTGGAATTTATTTAAATAGTACAGATTCACCAGTGAAATACTGCTGCCCAGGCAGACTTCTGTTCTGGAAGGCACATGGCCTGGTGTCTAGTTATTGGAAAATTTCTGACCAGAGATAATAGAAATGTGTATCATCGTATGCTCAGACTTTGCTAGAAACCTATAGCAAATGGAAAGTGGTAATGGTAAATGAACAGTTGGTCTTTAGAAAGCAAGAAGAGCAGCAAGGGATGGAAACCTGACTGACTCAGAATGATGATCATGTGTATTATGTAGAAATGGTGGCACTTCTGCTTGTCGGTGTATATGTTTGTAACTTGGCAGATTTGCCAAGTATTGTTTTGGCCAGAGTTCTTAGTAAAATACTGAATTAGAGTTCTCTGTGATATCTTTAATAGCTCACTAAGTAGATTGCTGGTAAATAACTGTTAGTCATACGGGAAAATGGAAGCCTGTAGAATTAAGAAAGAATCAAAGGAAAGGCTTGCATTTTTAAAATTTATTTGAGGCCCATCAGTGGGCCTCAAGACCACGCTTTGAATATTACGATTTTTATGTTAAACCTGGGCACTGGGAGAGGCAGTAACTTAAACCACACACTTTTGGAGATGTAGTAACTGAAATTAATCTTTGATGTCTTTTTCTAACGTTAACTTAGGGATACTTAGGTTTGGTATAGCTAGTCACGTCATAGTCGTCTTAGGAACTGTGATACTCTTTAAATGTCTAAATTTTGTATATGGTTGAAACACTTTACATAGCTTGTTGTATTCCTGACATAGGGAATGTCAGGAATGACTTTGGTCGGATGCTTCTATTATGTCTCTCCATAGGGCAGTAGATCTTAACCTTGGCTGCACACCAGAATCACCTAGGGAACCTCAGGACACACTGATGTCTGGGTCCCAATCCCAGAGATTCTGGTGCAGTTGGTCTGGGGTATATAGTCTGGGTATCTGATTTTTAAAAGGATGCTGGGTGATTCTACTGTGCAGTGAAAGTTGAGACCCTCTACTGAAGGGACTGTTTCTTAAACAATAGCTCCTGCATTATTGGGAAACTGATATTTATCTGTGTTTTGGAAGGTAACAAAAGGTAAGGACATTTCTGTGATTTAAAAAAAAATTTTTTTTAAAGCAAGCCAGGATTTAACCTTTGACCATTTTTATTTTAAGGGTAATTAAGTTTACATACTTTAAATTATTCTTACACTCTGAGAAGCTTTATGCTTTTTGACACACACCACAGGGTCATGTCAGACTTACTAGGAACCACTTACAAGTCTGTGAGGGAGATTTCACAGTTTCCATATTTGGAGTTAAATGTCCTTTAATATTTAAAATGTTATTTTAAGTCTGAATAAAACTTAGGTTCTAATGCTGTGATTAAGCTTCTTGCCTTTTTATTCTGTCTACAGTAGAGATGGAAAAGTATTAAGGTCACTCATAATACCTCTTTTGATAACTTGAAGAAAATAAAGCTACCTTTCAGTCTTCAAAAGGGCAGTTAACTGTGCTTTTGACCTTTCGTAAGTAATCCCACTGAGCTAGTACCTCCTGCCTCCTAGAGGCAGGAGGACAGACTGGGAGGTACACAGCTTGAATGGAAGGTTAGTGTTAGTTAATGCTTGATATAAGTTTACTGCTCTAGGTTAAGCTTAACATATGTAATCCTTCACCCAGCCTATTACTTTTCAGTCCACTGAGAATCACTAAAAAATGTGGAGGCTTTAGCTTCATCTTTGGCTGCTTAGATCCTTTTCTAATATTTTAAGTACCAGCGTGGTCCTGGGTAACCTTAGGCCACACTAACTGATTCGGAAATAAATATGAGTCATTTTTAAGTTATTAAACCAGAGTTAAAAGTTGAAGTACCTACATCTAGGCATCCAATCTTCGCCAATTCTTTTTTTCTTTTTTTTAGTGTAGAGTTTATAGAAGTGGTTAAGTAGGAGATTATATTGCTTTATTTCCCCTAAAATCCTAAAAGAAATCATAAGTTGGAACACATCATATGTTTGAAATATTAACAATCCACAAAGCTCTTTACAGCATAGCTCTGATCGACACTATGAATACCCAAACAACAAAAGGAAAAAGAAGGGTCTAGATTTGAGGTATTAAGGGCTTAAAGTTGGAGGACACCCTAGTATGGAAAACAGACAAAGGTTTGAGAAGGGGGCAGTCCCTGGATTACCTTTGTGTACCTTGTACTAAAGTGAGAGTGAGCTCCCAAGGAGGGACTCCAGCTCCCTGGTGAGAACATCACCTTATGTGACAGGTTTACACCTGCTGTATACTGTATTCTGTAACTCCAAGATTTTTTTTTACACCTTAGTATCGTGAAGGAATTCTTTTTTGTGGCATTAGGTCTCTGGTTTTATAATAGAAATCTTTGAACAAAGAAGGTTTACTCAAAAGCTTTGCTGGAATATATTTCATCTAAATTGAAAGGTTTCTGTAGTTTCTTAACTTTTATAATTAGAATAAAAATTTCTGCTTCTTGGGGAGGGTCCAATCCATGTTTCAGACTTAAAACTTAAAAAAAAAAACAACCTGGCTATTTAATATGTATATTTAAAAGAAAACAATGTATAATTATCTATGTGGAAAAAATGGATTCCTACCTTACAATATACATAAAAATAAACTGCAGATGGAAAATAAAACTTAAAAAATTTTAGAAGAAAATACAGGGCAATATCTTTATGACCTCAGGGTAAGGAAGGGTTTCTTAAATAACATACAAGAAGTACAAATCATAAAGGAAAACTTGGTGATTTTACTACTTTAAAGAAAAAAAACCCCTGTATATTGAAAGACATAAGCAAATGAAAAGACAATCTACATGGTCCAGTCCAGCTACTTTGGAATTATCTTACAGTTGAAGTGTATTCTCTCCAACCCAGCAGTTCTAGCCCTATTCAGATACCCTGGAGAAACTCTTGCACCTCTGAACCAGGACACATGTATAAGGATGTTTATGCATTTTCCTAATGGCAAAAAACTAGAAATAACCCAGTGTCCATCGAAATACAGAGTATTTTAGAGCAGTGAAAATAATTGAACTTAAAGCTACATATGACATCATGGATCAGTTTTAGAAACAAAACATTGAGAAGAGAAATCAAATAGAAGACTGCTTGTAGAATGATACCATTTTTTACAAAGCTTGGAAACAAAACTAAGATCTCAGTTTGAGAGACACAATATGACAAGATTAAATTCCTTTTTAAAAGCAGAGGAATAATAAACATAAAACTCAGCACAGAGGTTAGGAGGAGAGGCAGGAGGATGGACTGAGAGGTATACAGCTTGAATGGTATCAGTGATACATATTTTGGTTCATTTGGACTCAGGAGTATTCATTTTATTATGCTTCATAATTTGGTAATTATACACTTTGGTGTATATAACAAATATTACATCATTTAAAAAATCAAAAAAATGATAAGCCTCAGACTTGGAGAAGATACTTGGCAGTACGTACAATTATAAAGGATTAATGTCCTGAATCAGGATTAAGGCCGTGGATTTATAAAGAATTCCTATGAATTAAAAGAAAAAACATAGTACAACTTACAAAAACAAACAAATGGGCAAAGAATCTGAACAGTAATTCACACACAAAAGACTTGAATGGCAAATTAGCATATGAACATGCAGTCAACCTTGCTAGAAATAAGGGAAATGCAAATTAAAATAGAGAGATCCCATTTCATATTCATCTGATTGGTAAAAATATAAGATTCTGACAAACAAAGCCAAGTGTTGGTGAATGTAGAGCACCAGGGAGCTCATCCCCACTCGGCGTGTTTAAAACGTGTAACCACCTTGGAGGACACCTGGAAGATGTCTGATTAAGTTGAAGATGCTCGTAACGCAAGATCCAGTGATATTACTTGTAGTAGATCCTTTAGAGAAGTTCTCACACCAGTGCCTAGGAGGTGTTACAAGAATGTTTATTCGGTTTGTCGTTTGTTTTGGTGAAACGCTGGCAGCAACACACATGTACGTTTACAGGAGAATGGATAAGAAACATTGTGACATTTTTATAATGGGATAGTGTACAGCAGTGAAATGGGCGAACTAAAGCTACATGAATAAATCTCGAAATCATAACAGAGTAAAAAAAGCAAGCTGTAGCATTGTAGAATAACGCAGTAAGGTATGAGACTCTTTATTAAAAGCTGAAATATACAAAAAGTATTAAGTCATCTACGTGAATATCCATTGAAGCTCAGCACAGCAGCTTCGAGGTAGTTATGACTTCAGAGGTGGGTAGGGATTCTGGCTTTCATTGATTTTGTAGTTTCGTATCTTAAAAAGACAAATGATCTGAGACAAAGGTGGCAGATTATTAACCCCTGTTTAGTATGAGTAATGGATAAAAGGGTGTTGTATTATCTGTGCTTTTTCTTCCTGTATGTTTGTAGTATTTCATAATATTTTAAAAACACAACACAGGTGTAGTTTTTAATTTTAGAAGTTATGTACAATGGAAAGCATTTATATTGGAGCCTTCCATGTGGTAAGCCCTCAAATGCTGAGCACAGGAAGGCTCTGGCCTTCCCCTAGTACTGCAGTCCTGGTGTACGGGAGTGGATTACTTGAATTTAGAAAAACACTCCTTAGCTAAGAACTATTTACATACATTTTTCAGTTTGGTAAGTAAGCATTTATAAACCTTTGACCTGTAGGTTATAACTTCAGTTTTGGATAATAAAGCTTCCCTTAATGATTTTCCAAACGAAAAATATATATACTGCAAAGAAGGATGCTTTGGAGCAAGATGTTTAATTTCCAAATTGGGCTCTTCCACTTGTTCTGAGGCCTTGGGCAAAGCAGTTTTGGGCATGAGTGTTATCTGCAGTTGGGATGATAAGGTCAGTCTTCTTTGCTAAGCTTTGTCATAGGCTCATAAACGTATAAAGGAACAGAGCATGACACGTCCTGGGTGCTCAGTCAGTTACGGGACTAGCTGCTCTGACAGAACCTGTGCCCTAGTGAACTGACATGGCTGTGTTCATTTGGGAAGTGCTCGGGCAAATCGGGCTTGCCATTCAGCTGCCGGGCTGTCCTGCTTATTTCGCTGGTGGTGCTCGTAGCTTTTGGTCTCCAGAACAACTCTGGGCACCTTCCTGCCTGCTGGGCCTCCTGACGTGTGGTGCGTGTTTCAGGCCTTCTCCACGGTAGGCACTCCTGACTACATTGCTCCCGAGGTGTTCATGCAGACCGGGTACAACAAGCTCTGTGACTGGTGGTCGCTCGGCGTGATCATGTATGAGATGCTCATCGGTAAGTTGCACGCTTTCAGGACTTGTTCTGTGCAGCCAGGGGAGTCCTCTGTTGATAGCAGACTCTGTTTCAGTTGGGATGAGCTAAGCTCTTGTACCCCTTGTCTTTTAAAGTGAAGTTTCCTAGGTAGAAAGCTCTGGGCCTTAAAATGGACCCCACAGCTTTCTGGCTCACTGGCGCCCTGTGGTTGCTTGCTGATTGTTTATTGGGTTTTTTTCTACGTATTCATCCTCTCCATCTCACAGCTCTTTTGTTCACTGGCATTTATTAAACATCCATTGTATAGAGAGCCTTAACGGGGCTGTGTCACACACACTCTTGACTTACTTGCTGTCCCCTTTCTCAAAGCCTTCAAAGCGTGGGGCCCTCTAACTTCTCTCCCTCTTATTTGGATGGTGTATCTGTATTTGGGGGGCACATCTATAGGGGTGGCCATATGCCCAAGAGCACTGGAGTTTAAGTCTATCCATGGTGATGCTGAGCTGGGCCTGTGTGGATGACGGGTGTGGCATCTGTCTGGCTGTGTTGTCTCGGGAACGTTGGAGGGAGGCCTGTGGAGGCAGATGTGACCTGTGTGCAGGGCAGGCGGAGTAATAGGGTATGTGACTATTTATCCTCTCGCCTGTAGTTCTCAAGGGGAGGCGTGGTGGTCACTTTAAAACCTATGCTTTTTGTTGTCCAGCTTGTTTGGTACATTATCCGTATAAGGATATTCCTAGAATGAAGTTGTTTCTTAATGATTCACCCTTGTATTCTTCTTTGGGCACAGTGGTTCCCGCATCTGCAGCTCTGCTACGTCCCCTTCCTCTCCCAGCTCCGGCTGTTGGCTGGCTCCCTGGTGGTACCGGAAGTACAGCTTCACTTTGGGTTTAGGAGTTTGGGGGAAATGGAAAATTGGTTTGGATGTTTTGAGATGAATGGAAATCCTATCCATGTCATGGAGGGAAGGACATATAGGATCACTAAAATAAACAGAATCATATAAGGAGAATAATCTCAGTCAGATTCAAAGCTCTGGGATATAAAAGCTTCCAAGTCCCTTCCTTTTTTATTTCAGGCTACCCACCTTTCTGTTCTGAGACCCCGCAAGAGACATATAAGAAGGTGATGAACTGGAAAGAAACTCTGACTTTTCCTCCAGAAGTTCCTATTTCTGAGAAAGCCAAGGATCTAATTTTGAGGTATCGGCGAACATTTCCCCTGCCCGCTTCCACCCAGGCTTTTTCACATGAGTGATTTCATTAAATTTTTTTCCCATCATTTCTTGGATCTGCACCCTGCTTCTTCCATTTTTCTTTTTAAAAAGGGGGAAGTTGTTCCTTTTCTTCTTTCAAAGAGGCTACCCGTGTATGCTGAAAGGCCTCTCTTTTCCAGATTCTGCTGTGAATGGGAACACAGAATTGGAGCCCCTGGAGTTGAGGAAATCAAATGTAATTCTTTTTTTGAAGGTGTTGACTGGGAACATATCAGGTATATCCATATAAAAGCTTTCAGGATAATTTAAGAAAGTCTGTAGTTTGCCTAGGACTAATTTAGTAGGACTATTACTGGCAAGCCAAGTAAGGGAACAGAGCTTCTTAGAAAGTCAGGGTCTTTTCCCGATTTTCATTCATGGTGAGGATCAGGACGTATGTTGAAGCCAGCAGTTATTTCCACAGTGAAGGGACCATCTAACAAGTGTGTTGGAGTTGCTTTTACTGAGGACATACCACCTTCTCTAGTGTTGGGGCCACCAGCAGGACTGTCCCTTCCCTTATGGTAGAGGCTGTCACTGAGGGGTAGAGAAGGAAGAAGGGTGGGGTGGGGAGGGGAGCAGAGAGAATGAGATTGTGATGGCAAGGGTGGTAGTGGTACCGCCTGCCCTCTCCCAGACTTCCTTACTCAGCATCCGTTGGTTGCTAAACAGAAGATGAAGTTGTCATCTATTTCATAATTATGTTCTGATCTGTGTGTTTGTGATTTTTATTTTTGCCTCTCTCGTGTCCATTTTTAGCCACTCTGCTCTTGGCACTTTTGGTAGAGGAAGGGCAGAGCCCTACACGAGGGGACACAGGTTGCTTCCCTTTTCAGCAGACAGGGGAGGCTGTCAGGGGGAGTGCGCTATCTTTGCGTTTTAACTTCTGATTATTCTTGTCGTCCTAACTGTGAATAATTGTTAGGTAATTTTTCATCGTAATTTTGTTTGGATGTAGTCAGCTAGTGTGGTCGGTCAGTAGTCACAAGCTTTTCAGAGAAAATAAATGCTGCCTGCCCACAGGCAGTCTCCCCATGTAGACCAGGGGTCTTTTTGGAGAGACTTGATTCGTCGTGATCCATATGATTATTAACCCTAGTAATTTCTGGCATGTCTGTCCTTGGCAGAGAGAGACCTGCAGCAATATCTATTGAAATCAAAAGCATTGACGATACCTCAAACTTCGATGAGTTTCCAGAATCTGATATTCTTAAACCAACAGGTAATACTGCCACCACCTCTTGCTGCCATATAAGTGCATTATGACTTCCAAATTGTGGGGTGATGTTTACAAAGCAGGGTAGAGAACACGGAGGGTTCTTCAGGCTCTTTTAAGTATCTTTCCAGTGTTAACCCTGGGCAGCAGTGAGACCTTGTCAAAATGGAAAGTGAATACAAACTCTCATGTGTAGACTGCTCAACTGGGTGGGTAAATCCCAAACATTTGCTCTTTTGTTATTTATTAAATTAAAGCTTAGGTAACCTGAAATGGGAAAATAAAACTTTTTAAATATTGTGGAAAATATGAGGTTCAAAGAACATAGGACATCAAATGTAGACAATTCAGTGTGAAAAATAACTTTTCCCAAATAGAAGCTGTAGTATGTTCTTCAGGATGTCAGGTCTTCAGTTCTGAGCAGAACATCAGGGCAGGGCAGTGAATCAATTCTCACATCTATTTCTTTCCCAGTGGCAACAAGTAATCACCCTGAGAGCGACTACAAGAACAAAGACTGGGTCTTCATCAATTACACGTACAAGCGCTTTGAGGGCCTGACTGCGAGGGGGGCAATACCTTCCTACATGAAAGCAGCAAAATAGTTTCCTTGAAATGGAATTCTAAGTAGAGCAGACTTCCTTGTACAGCATCACGGTTTTTCTTCTCACATGCTCTTTTGAAAGAGCTTCCAAGAAGCTTATGGAACCCACCACTGTGTCATGGTAAACTCTCCTGAAGTGCGATAGTAAGTGGGTTCCCTTTCATAGCGTGTCTGCTGACCTGCAGAGGGGACACAACTCTCTGCTACATCGACCACAAACAGCTGTTCTGCTTCCTTAGAAGCATCATGAGCCAATTTGATTTAAAAAAAAACAAAGAAAAAACTTGAGTTTTCCTAAGTTCATCAGAACAAAGGGGGAAGAAACAGCCATCATCCAACATGACTTAGATTGTAACATATACTTATCGAACATCAGCCAACTCCTGTGATTTGCGTGACATGCTTTCTGCCAAGCCCACCAAGTATTTTTTTGTTTTTCTTTAAAGTTTCAGTTCTTTGAAGCTGTAAAGTTCCAGAGTACTAAGGAAAAAAAGCAATAACTCTTCAGCAGCCAGCCTCCTGGCTGAAGGAAGTGACCCACCCTCCCAGTGGGTGGTGATGGTAGTTTCTCCGCAGACCTCGGCCTCGGGCAAGTGGCTTTGTATAGCCTCCATTCATGGTGCACTTTATTTTTGGTACTAGGATAAAGACCCTCAGTCCATTTTGACTGTCTCCTCCAGCTCATCTGAAATACTCATGCTGCTTTTCTGAATGTTCATGGGAACGGATACCAGGTTGAGCCATTGTTGCTCTTAGAAGGTCCCCAAAGCCACTGGGCCTTGCCAAAGCGTTGTGGACCTCGTGGAAAACCCCACTTAATCCCACTGATGGATGTTGCTGTGGACCAGCAACACCCACAAGTGCTGCCAACAGGAACTTTGTTCTTGGGAAGAGCCCAGGCAGAAGCAGGAGGCCTGGGACCCTCTTGGCTAAGGTGCTGCTCCTGCTCTGTCTCCAGAACCTCCTTGGAAGTGGTTGAAGGAACTGGCCCAGTACAAAGTGCAGAGCCAGCCTTCACATCCTTGGAAAAGTTCACGCCTCAATCTTTGGTGCAACTGTATTTGTATTCGCTTGGTGTTTCTCCTTTCCCAACTTTGACCATTTTGCCTTGGAATCATGATTACAAATTTTTCCTTTGCAGATGCCTTCCCTAGGGGATAGTCCTCTCCACCCTGAAGGGTTACCTGCAGGCTTGGGCTGACCAGGCCTCTCTATTGGAGTGTTCTCCTAAGAGAGAACCTCTGAGTTTCAACACAAAGTGCCTTTTCTTTCACAGCTGCCACCGCCTTTAGAGGACTTTTGCTGCACCAGAAAACTGTGGAGGCTCCGTATTAATGCATTATTACTTTTAAATTTTTCGATAATTCTTACAGCATCATGTGCACTTGTGTAGTGACTTTGCCTGTTGCAGTGTCATGGCCATGCTACAACTGGGAGACTGTTTTATTCCAGTCTTGAGGTTGTTACTATCAGCTAAGAAAGGAAAGTATGTCCCAGCTTGCCATTCAGAAAAGAGAAATGGAATATCAAATTTACAGTAGTGAGTGAGACTACTTTGGGTTTTAAAGTCTTAGAGGAAAAAAAAAAAGTATTAGGGAAATATTAACTCTGGATGAGGGTAATGTTTGCCCCTTAATCTTTGATTCATGGTTTGTTAGTGAAAAGGAAGTCATGTATTTCTTTGCATTACCAAATAGTTGGGGTCTTAACCTCCATGTGTTTTGCAAGAATGTGTGGTAAGCATGGGTAAAGAGAAGTAACAGGAGGGTGGCAGCCTGTGTGTTGGGGAGTGGCAGGGGATAATTTGTTTTAGGGGAAAATGCCCACTTTAACTTTTAAACTTCTGAATAAACTGTGTGAAAACAGTATAAACCTGATGTTTTAAAGGAAATGTGGCCTATAATTCAAAGAGCAAGAGTGCTGGTGGCTTTTTCTAACCCCTTTGTCTGAAGACCAGTGGAACACTGTATTTAGGCCAAGTGCTTTACTGTCTCAGGGACGATGGTACCTGCTTTTTTGCTCCCTGAGAACAAGTCTTCTGAATTGGAGTCCGTGTAGAGAGACTGCCTCTGGTTAGTGGTTCACATGGTTCAGTGTTACAGCACAGGGGGCACTCTTGTAATCAGTGCAGTAAGGCCCAGAGGAGACCTGGTGACAAAAGTGCTGTCAACTGGCAGACCTTTCTACAACTCTTTGTAGCCCAGCCCTGTTTTTTTTTCAGCCTAGGTTTGGCCAGGAATCTCTCACGCTCCCAGGATGGGATTTCTCAGCTCCCTGTGCCCACCAGAGCAGGGTTCTGTCTCTGGATGCTGTGTGCGTGAGGAGTCCCTATTGGGTCCCACTTCTTAGCCCCTTCTCTGGGTCAGGGAAAGGAACCTCAAGAGAGACAAGGAGGAACCAGGGTAGAAGTGCAGGCCAGACAGAATGTATTCCTTCCAAGTTTCATGGGTTTCAGGAAACATGTTTGGAAGGAACTATGGGCTCAGTGTTGGTCCTATTCGTAGATAACTGTTTCCTAGTCTTAAGGGGAGGTAGAATACAACAGAACTACACTGCATACGTACTAAAAGGAAGCTGAATACTGATGTCATTCAGCCTCTGATTCAGGAGTGCATCCAAATTTTCTTCAGTACCTGTTTCTTTTTAGAATTACTTTCAAAAGTTAAAGGGTAATTCCTTTGGGATTAATATTCAGGCTCTGAATAGCAGATTGCTAATTAACACTCATCTATGTAGCATAATAGGAATCTTCTGCCACTGCCTGCTAGTCTTGAATCATTGCTTTGGAAAGCCTATCTCTCTATTCCTTCCCCTTGTGTGGCACGTTAGTATCAGTTATCCCATGTACAAAACATGCTAGTAGTTTTTATAATCATTCCTCTGGCCACTGGTGTCCTCACTGCCATATCCATTGGCTTCTCTTCAGCCCTCATGTTACATGACCACCTACTGCACTCACACTGCTGACTTAAAAAAAAATCCACTCAAAATGCCTGTGCTCTTCAGAGCAATGCCTCTGCCTTCTTTTCATTCATGTGCTCTCCCCTGTACTGTGGCTTCAGCTGTATTTTTGTGGTGAGATTCTCAAAGTGACCAACCTTCCTAGATCCCTCCGAAGAACTCTAGATCCCACTCTTCCCTTCATAGCCTTTTTTCCTAGCTCATTCTATCCTCTGTCCAAGCCAGGAACTTCTTAATGGCTCCCAGTGGTAAGCATGCACACTTGTGGGGCATGGCCATCCAGCCTACCAGTGCCTCCATCATTCCTTGCTGAACCCGCTGCCGTGGGCTCTTAGCTGACTTTGTCCCGGGTCCTTCCCCTAGATTTTTTTTCTTTTAAATTTCAAGTCTGATCATAGCATTCTCCTGCATAAGACTCTTAAGGCTCCCAATATGATGTAAGGAGACCAAACACCTTTGAGGTATAAGAGTCCTTCTTTACTCTGGCTGCATCTCCACATCCCCCATCCTCTTTCCTGAGAACAAGCAACTATCTCACCTTTGCATCTCTGCTTACATAGTTGAGCTGGCCTGGAACACCTCCTCCCCTGCTGACAGGTCCAAAACAACTAGTATCTGTCCTTCACAAGTTGGCTCCTGTGTCAATTCTAGAATCCTCTTGTGAATTCTCACAGTAAAAGCGGGCCACTCCATAGTTTTGGTGACCTGGACTATTTATAGTTCTGTCTTTTACACATGATCATAAAAGCCCTTTGAAAGGAAGAACTGTGTCCTAGTTAGCATATGTCCCTGTGACCAGGCACTGCTGGCCATGTCTTCAGAGCATGTTCTTAACCTCTGTGCTGATAAAGGCAGGCCAGCTAGGGAGGCCCTGGCTTGCTTAGCACCCCTTGAAGTTGTCAGTATTACCAATAAGCGCGCAGGCCAAGTGACCTGAGGAGACACCTGACTAGAGGACAGCCAATCAGAGACCACTATCTCGTACCTGCTTTTCATCCCTGCCACGCTTCCTCACTTGCTTTAAACCAAAACTAGAACATAGAAGTTTGTGAGTCCTCTTACCTTTCAGATTGACATTTGGCTTTGCAGGGTCCTGTGTAGTTGGAGCTGAGAGTTCAAGGGGTCTTGAAGACAAGTTAACCAGAAACTCAAGAATGCTGACCATGAGGGCTCTGGAACCTGTGAGTTGCAAGAAATTAGCAGGATGCGAAAAGCACACACAGGCTCCAGGCGAGCCCTGCAGCTGCTGCAGGAAAAAAGACGACTTAATTTTAGTATATGTGCTGCTGAAGCGAGCACAGAAGAGACTCTTCTGGGCAGTCTGGGTGCTACTTTCAGTCCTTTTTAATATCTTGACTTCCAATTTTATTTTCTGCTAAAAAAACAACATGGACACAAATGATAATATTTTATTACAGAAAAAGCATCCCAAATATAGGATTTCGTAAACACTGGTAGGTGAACAAGTGCAACTTTAAAAGTAATACAAAGTAAAGAGGCAAAACCTATAAGCATTTTGCCTTTAAGGAAATGTAATGTTCTCCTGCAGAGGTGATCCCACCCAGGGCACGAACGTGGCTCCATCACCCATACAGGCAAGGCATCAGGTTTGCTTTCTGAAGTCATTATGCCCAGTTTAACAATTTCACGATGATGGCAAGAAGTAGCATTGAATAAATTGCTAACACCCCTTGATTCTTAACTTTATGTCGACTATTACTGGATAAAGTCTCCCCATTGTGCTCTGACAATTCAAAGCCTGTGCTGATTGCTTTTACTTACAGAACACCCGCTAGAACACTACTTGCAAATATATCCGTCCCCCCCGGGCTTACTCCACAGTATGTCTATACACCTGCATACATCAGGCACCACGCTGTTCTCTTGGAATTTAGTTCAAAATAATATTGGCTATTGCATATCATGCAGTAAGTCCAGTTACTTTCTAGCTTCCTTACCCTTTTTGCTGTCATTCTTTTAATACCTTTCCCTCCACTGTGGAGAAACTATTAAGTAGTCTCACCAGACACACTTTAACACTCTCCTTGCCTGCTCCCAACTCAATAGCAAATGTTTCCTAATCAACTATATGTGATATGGAGACACAAACTCATTTTCTAAACCTGACATTCAGGTTTATCTTGGCTTGCTGGGATAGATACCTCTGAATAAGATCAAATGGTTTTACCTAGACACTTATGAAAATGTTTCTATATAAACAGCCTGGCTTACTTATTTAGGCACTTAGAAAAAACACCAAACCTGAGTTCCACCTTTATTAGAAACACCTCTTGCCCAGCTGGCCAGTAACTGACTCTGAAGGGAATGACTACAACCCAGCTCTTGTCCCTGTGAGAACTGAGAGGTTCTGCCACTGTGGAATGTCCTGACCTTGGGAACAAAGCAGCTGTGGCTGACAGGAGCCACCAAATTACAGGGATGCTGAGCTCCAGGCTGGGAGGGTGTGGGGTGCAGAAGAAACCTCCCTCTCCACCAGAAGGAACCTGTGCACCCAGCTTCTCCCTCAGTCACCACCACCTGGTGACAGCGGCAGGTTTACCTCCACAGATTTCCAGTTCATGCAAACCCCAAGGGTTGGGGCCGAAAGCAGATCAACCCAGTTCGGGGGGGAAAACACCTTAAGTTCTTTAAAGCCTAAGGAAAATCATTAACAGAACAAAGTGTTAAATGCATGCCATCTTTTCATACCTGGCTTTTTATCTAAGCAAGGACTAATTAGAGTGTTAGCTGAGGCATGTTACATATTAAATGTTAACATATAAGCTGTATAACAAAAATTACACACTTATCATAGACTACATAAAAGTTAACTCAAGTTTCCTTTGTGACGGTGTGGAAGTCAACCGAAAATCAGCATAAAGGAAGCACCATTCAACAAGTATCTGGGCTGGTCAACTACTAGTGGGTGTGAATGTAGTAACGGTAAAGTCAAAGCTAAACCTGACCTCAGATATGAGCCAATTCATTTCACAGAAATAAAACTACCCCTCTGGCTACAAAATAATACTAACCCTAAACTGTAACGCTGGCCCTCAGTCTTACAAATGGATGCCAGTGATAATGAGAATAATTCTGTAGGTGGGGGATAGCTCAGTTTAACCCCTTACTACTACTTTTTCTGAGTAAGTAACAGAGCGTTGATGTCCCCTGTGATGCTGGCCCTGGCCCTCTAAACAGAGAATACACTTCTTAAGAACATTCTTGCTCTTCCAGCCTGGAAAGAGTAGCTATCAACAACCATCTGAATTTGCCTTTGGAGGACTGACTAGGGTAGTCAGAAAGTGGCATCAAGTAGCTCACCCTACAGCATCCTATGGAAATGAAATTAAAAAAAAACCAGTCATGTTCTTATTTTAAAGAACTTGAAGGAAACTATGTGCTGCTTTGTAATCTGTGATGAGTAAATGCTCAGAGTAGGTGACTGGAAGGCCAACCCTCTACCGTTAAATAGAAAATCTCAAGATACTTACATCTGGCTCTAGACTAAATTTAGCTCTGCTGTTAACAGCCATGGGGACATCACGGAAGGTGGTTCAGTACTGGGAGGAGTGGAGAGTGGTCTGGGCTGTCACACATCGTGCACTGTTAACACAGAGCTGACAGAATAAAATTACTAGGCCTAAATTCCCTTCAATGACATTAGTATGGTTTTCTTACCCAGTGTGAGTGGCTGACAGGCTATTTCAAAAATTAAAATATCCCACTATCTAAAAAAACTCCATAGTATGAAAAGAATATACAACAAAAAGTCCTGCATCGGAACAAAGCCTGGGCAGGCGACTTTTCCCTACCCAGATTCACCCTCCATGCCATCCCCCACCCACCAAGCTCTTATTAATCTTTCCACTGAGAAACAGCACTGGTGAGAAAATTTTGCTCCTCTTGGAAGCTTTTAAAAGCCATTATCTAAGGTCTCCTAGTCACAGCAGTGTGCTGCCCTAGGGGAAGACGTATGCTTCGTACCAGATTCTAAACCAGGATAATCCAAGTGGCCTGAGTGGGAGTTTTTCTGTTTCAGTTGTAAATTTCATTCCAAGTGAATAAATCAGTTTGTTTAGGCTCAGAAACCTTGAAGCTAAAAAGGTTTCATAAACATTGTTAAGACATTCCTGTCAAAGAATCTGAGGTTTTGGATTGTTCACTGTAATAATGAAAAACAAAACTGAATTTAAGCTCTTAAGAATTTCCTTTCGGACATTTTGAATGAGAGCCTAGTTCTTCCCAGATGCAATCTGGGCACAGAGGCCACCAGGAATGGCATCTTCATTAACCTCTAATGGGCATCCCATCCATACCTGCTTGTAGAAGATAGAGATTGTCTCCTTTTAAGTTTGGTCCCTTTGCTGCTAAGTAATTTGCCTGGTACAAAACAAAACAAAAGCCAAGAACAGCATGTAAAGGATGGAGACTGCTTTGCTGAGTATGAGGCAACAGGAGTCTTGACTTCCTTTCCTGCTTCTGCAGTTATGCAAAGACTCAGTGAACAGCACCAGACCCAAAATTTTCAAGTTACCAGGGCCTCTGCAAAGCTGGTAGCTTAATTACCAGTGAGTGCTTTTTCGTCTCCTGCCAGAGGCACAGACTTAGTGAAAAGGACACACATTAATTACGGGAGAAAGGAAAAGGACTGGGGAGAAGCATGTCTCCTACTCAGGGTGAGACAAACCATGGGGAGGTCAGCTGTGGGCATCCCAGACAGAAAAGCTCCGCAGAGGGGTGGCCCACAGCTGGCCCTAATCCTGAAAGTCGTTAGAAGCCATCTGAGAAAGTGGGGCATTTAGCCGGTCAAGTTCATCCACTTGAGGTGGGTGGTGCATTAATATCTCTTGGTCCTCCAAGACATCTTCTCCAGCAGCTACCAGATTAGTGAGGGATTTGCTTCGAACACACTGGAAATCCACGTGACGACTCTTTCCTTCTTCCTTTTCCCACGACATCTGGATAAAAGGGCGCTGCACGTAATTGTAGATCACTTCAGACCGGCCACCAGGTCTCCTCTTAATTTTTTCTTTACAGGTAGGATAACCTGAAACAAGGAAAAAGCCATTCTCATTACTCTAGCAAATCGCTCACTCTAGCTTCCATACTCCCTCCTTCCCAAACACATCAACATCGTCCCAAAACTGAAGACGGTACATGATCTACTAGGGAAGTGCCCAGCCTCTGAACATGCCTTCCCAGCCCCGACCACCTAACATTCTTGCTTCCCTCCTGCTCAGGTTAGTAGGTCTTATCCCTAGAAGAGAGTAACAACAATCCCTTCTAATGGAAGGGGGAGAGAAGCCTCTTACTAATTTTGGAAGCGTTTATTTTACTGGCTTCAATACTATAAAATAAAAATCGGTATTGCGGTATGGCTACCAAGGTATGGCTACTCTAGTCCTCTCATTCTGTTGCTTAGAGGGCATCCTGCATGAGAAGTAGTTAAGGATAAGTGGAATGTTTAAGCCTAAAGAAAAAACAGGAATGCTGCCTAAAATATCTGGAAGGCTGTCACATGGAAACAGGAGAAATTATTCAATAGCTGCACAGGCTAGAACCACACAGAAGACAGGAGGAGGAGGCTATCTGTTAGCTCTATGGAAGAATGTCCTCATGGTAGGACAGTTTAATGGGCTGCTCCGGGAAATGGAGTGATCTCTCACTCCATCCCTGCAATTTCCAAAGAGACAAGGGAGGATACAGTAGGAAAAGATTTAATAGATGATCTCAAAAATCTCTTCCAACTTTAGTTTCCAACCTAAGTCAGACACGATGAAGGTCTGGTGGTTCTTTAGGCAGGACTGAGACAGCTAGAGCAGCAAAACGCAAGGGTCAGAGACTCATGGAAGGGAGACCAGAATGGCTTCAGCACTCTGCAAGAATCAGTCTCTGAGACCCTTCCATGGAGACCACAGGCTGGAAGCCACTGCTCAAGATCACTTAGAGCACTTCTGTCAATACATCTAGACATTCCTCGGAGGTATGTAGTGGAATAAATTTAAATTCTGAGTCTCCGGTTATAGTTTTCAGAAGGACCCTTCTAGGTCCCAGAAAGGTCCTCACCAAGACTGTTGGCAGAAAAGCTCTCCCACGTGGGGAGCCCATGAGCCCATTTACCCACCAGTGTCCTTAGCCCTCACTGCTCTGTATCCTGAGGCAGTAAACTGGAACTTAGTCCTGAAGCTGCTTTAAAGCATTTTCAACTAGAAATAAAATGAAAAGGATATGTAAGGGTGAAGAAAAACAAAAACAGGAATCTTCAAACTTGGACAGGAATGTCATCTCCAAGTGGGCCTATTCTCTAGGCCCTTCAAAGCTGGGCTTTAAGGACATAAGCTGTGGCCATGAAGCCAACCTACTCCGTGAGCCGTGCAAGCTGGATATTGACTGGGATGTTCTTTACCTTCGATTCCAATGCGAATGTTTTTCAGGCCCCGTTCCTTTAGCACTGTTTTAGCGACATCCCGATTCTCAATATATTTGAAAAATCTGTAGAGTTTGGAGCTATAAAGAACTGGAAAAAAAATCTCGGGTTAGTTAGAGTGAAGACGTCTGTAAGAGGAAGGATATGAGCTAACAGATTCAGATTAATGAAAGGTAGACTTGAACCCTGATGCCAAAAAATCCAGATGGATCACAGATTAAAGTTAAAAAAGAAGTCAAACGTAAGAAACCATACATGAAAATTTTATAGGTAGGGAAGGCTTTTCTGGGTATAACATAAAACCTAGAAGCCATAAAAGAAAAACTGATAGACTTAACTACATAAAAATACAATATCTCTGCTTATCCAAAACCACCATTAACAAAGCTAAAAAACAAAACAAAACAAAACAAATCAACTGGGAAAAATATTTGCAACTCATATTGAAAGGGGTAATTTCCTCTCTCTCTCTCTCTATATATATATACATAAATACAGAGATATTATAAATCACAAAGACAAACAATCTAACTTTGTAATGGACAAAAGGCATGGTTACAGTTAACAGAAAAGGAAGTTAAAATGGCTCTTAAAAAGATGTTCGGTCTCATTCATGAAATGAGAAATGCAAATTAAAACTCAAATGAGATGCTATTTTTTACCTATCAGAGTGGCAAAGATAAAAGTTTAATGAAACTTTTGGTGAGGGTATGGGAAACAAACCTGTTATGTATTGTTTTGTGACTATAAACTGGCTTAAAGTTTATGGAAGATATTTTGGCAAATTGTATCAAAATTATAAAAGCACAAAGCTTTTGACAGAAATTCTATTTCTGGGACTATTATTCTATAGAGTTATACATGTGTCAAAAGACTATGTTTAAAGAGATATTCACTGCAGCATCATTTATAATTTGTAGCTTAAACATACATCAACAGGGCTGGTTAAATCAATTATGGCACAGTCATGCAATGGAATACTATACAGCCATAAAAAAGATGGTGGAAGCTTTTTATATAAGGATGGTATAGAATAATCTGTATGATATGGTACCATTTGAGAAAAAAAGCATTATATAATCGCTTATGTATGTGCACTGAGCAAATCTGGAAGGATATAAAAGAAACTGAGGAGGAAAACTGGGTAGATGAGGCAGGGATGAGAATAAGACTTTTCAATATATATCCTTTTGTACTTTCTAATTTTGAATTACTAACAATTCAAAAGGATTTAAAAATGAAACAAATGGAGAGAAGAATGACACCACCACTTAATGTGCTGCCTCAGTGCTGACACAGTATGGGACACCAGGGGTAGCAGTGGGAAGTATAACAATGTTCACTGTATCCCCAGCATGAGGACTTGTACCACCAGACTGAGCTGACGATCCAGGTGACCCAACTGACGGCCTCACAGGCTCAACAATGATATTCACATTGGTTTTGGGACCTAGCTGCTACTCTGGTCAACATGTTTCTGGCTGAAAGAATCTACACCATGCAGGGGGCTCCTACTTTGGGAATATTCTTCCCCCATAGGTGGTGGGTGGTCTTCATCCCAGTCCACAGAATCCTCCTCCGTCAGCACGACGATGTGGCACTCTCGCTCCCCTTTCTTGGCACAGCCGACCATGATGGGCAGGATCAGCTCTTCGAGGTAGTGATCAAACTGCTTGTGAGCACCGTCATTAGACAGTTCATGCAATAAAGCACCTAGGAGACAAAATGCAATTGAACATCCTCTCTGCCCAAATGCAAGTACTGCTGCACTGAAGAGACTATAAGGCAACAGCTGTTTGCACTGTTAAGGTCCAGAGAAGTGGCCCATTTAAAGGAAAAGAACGTTTCCTGCTCCAAGATGATAATTAAGCCAATTCTGTTAAACGCTTCACATTCTGCCACTCTTCAATCTCCTCTTGTTTAATAAACCCTGAGCATTTCTGATCAATTAGTTGTTTTTTTGACATACAGTGTCAGAACATAAACATTACTTCTACAAGAGACAGAAATATCATTTGGGGATGACTCTTTATAGTACCTCTTCTGAAGATGTTCTGGACCCCAATTTCACAAGGTCAGAGTACCACAAAAAAGGAATATTCTGAAGTTTTGCCACACCAAAGGACTTGCTGTAAGTGTGTACTAGACCCAACAGAGAAACCACAAGTCCAGAGAACTTCATAGAATATGCAGAGAAATATACCATGAACTTCAAAGGATAAATTTTAAAATAATTTCAGGAAGCGTAGGTAATGATAACTGTATTCAGGCAATCAATTCTAGCCCCAACTTTAATGTTTAGAGTTTTGAACAAGCTATATTTTCTCAGTCTTCTCTTTTGTTCTGAGATTATCACCTGTCAAAGGTGAATTGTGAAACTTACACAAGTTTACATCTACAAAGCACTTAGCCAACACTAAGTTCATAATGGTAAACTGAGAAGAACCCAGCCAATTTATGTTGTGTGACTTTATTAGTGAGCCTTCCCTTATATTTAGAATCAGCATCCTTATTCATTAGAGTTGAGACACCAAGGTCCCAAGAGGGGAAGCGATTTAGCTTGGTGACTCACTTGGTCGAGCTAGATTTAGAACCCACTATGTGTTCTCTTGTTTACCCCACTTCCTCACGGTGCTCTGAAGCAAGAGAGGGAAAGAGTTAGTAAACCTCTGCAGATGACTTTCAACCCACGCTTGAATTGCTTTATGTTTAGTAATTTAAAATGTCAATTCCAAGCAAACTAACAGTTCAGCTGCTCAAATGTAGCTGGCAGCTGCTCCTGTACTTACTCAGATCTTGACATCGGATAGTGTTGAAGTCAAAGTTAATGCAGAGATAATCGCATGTATCCCTAAGGTCTGGGATAGAGATGCCATCAGGACAATTAATGATACCAGTTTTGTAATAATCCTGTAACAGATTAGGAAGAAGAAATGTAGGCAAAGAACAAAATGAAAACAAAAAATCCCTCTTCAACCCTCTACTCACTCCTGGTTCTGTTAAAGTGGTAGGTTACTAGAACTGTCACCAAGTTGGTGACTCATTGGATGGCAAAGTGGCTCCTGGCCATCCTGACATGTTTAGTCACAACTTGGTACCTGACTGAACTCACACAAGTGAGAAGGACTTAAGAATTACAGGAACAGAAAACAGTGAGAAAGGCAATGATTAGGAATGAGAAACCCTAGAGTCAGAACACAGTCCGATGGAACTCTCGAGGCTTCCGACTCTGTGTGCCCCCAGGGAAGAGGATGTAGCAAGAAGGCCACTACACACCAGCACTGTTCGAAATACAGTGGCACTGATTCCTTCCGCAATCTCATACTCGCCCTTCTCGTTGGGCCTCGTGAAGTTGTATTCTCTTCCTGGTCCAAACATCCTGAAAGATACCCAGGCAACAATGTTACCTTCTCCAGCAGGATTCTGCACAGATAAGCCTTCTCCTTTCTTCACCTCATTCTGGAAGCCTCCATTCCATTCTCTCAGTGTAAGTTAGAAACAGAGCACTTGAACCCAACCCCTCTAAGGTAAGTCTTAGGAAACTCCCTTCAGACAGGAAAAGGCGGCAGAACTGCTTTCAGTGTTTGAGTGCAAGGAGGGACAAAGCAGCAAGCCTCCACAGTTCACCTGCAGCGAGCTTCTGGGACAGCAAATGAAATACAGCCATCTGCAGGGCTGGCCCTGGAAGGTCTCTGGAGTGCGTGAGGGTTGCCTCTCGCGGCCTCTCCAGCACTGAGAAGCCTGCCCACACACCCGGAGCTCGGGAACAGTACCTGCTGCTCCTGAGCTTCCTCGTGCCTTCTCCTCATCCATCAACATGTACCTATCCAGCATGCCGTCCTCGGTATTTCTGAGCTTTGCTTTCAACATCTAATCTGATAGATGAATCTGTACCAGTAGGTGCAGATATGTTAATGCTTTCCCTTTCTTGGTACGTTTTAATGGCAGAAATCTGGGGAAAAAAATGCCCTTCTTCAACCCAGGGAAAACTAACGATGGGAATTTCAGGTCAAGTAGAAAAGGAGGGTAGGTATTAGGCTCATCAGCAGTTTGACATATTTCAGAGAAGCAGGCCTAGTCTGGGCATGAATTCAGAGGTCATGAGGGCACAGGAAGTCTTGCTTTTATATTCGTCTTTTCCCATCCTTCCTCCCTCTCTCAGGTCCCCGCCAGGGAAACTCGCCCCATGACTGCTACCACTCCTGCCGCACTTCCGCATAGGAACTGCAGCATGAGAAGCCAGCCCAATGGGGACTCACTGCCAGCTCCTTCCTTACCCTGTTGGGAAATCCTGCTGCTCAACTGTTCATAGCTGGTATTCCCCTACCTTGAACTAGCTGCTTTTCAAACGTCTGCAAAAGACTCATGCTTTCCAAATCACTATACCATGTGTTAAGAAATCCATCCTAATGACAGTCTTCAAAGAATGCTGACATTTTTCTGGAATGTTCTGGTTAAAGTGTAGCCAAGACAGCTATGAATCAAAATAGTGAACAATGTTATAAATTTAACTCCCATCTATCTTTAGCAGGATCCAGGCTCAGAGTTCTTCACCTAGCAGTGGCATGATCTGCATTAACCTGGCCTCAGTTTCTCAGCTTGTCCCTCTTGTGACGGTCAGCTCACTGGCTAGGTTTCTGAATACTGTTCTGTATGCAGCCACAGGACAGAACAAACCTAGGAAACTCTCAGCATTTATGACCTTGGCTGACTCAGCTGGTAAATCACCTAGATAAAGGAACATACTACCCAGAAAATGCATGCCTTTTAAGCACTGCTTTCAAAGGCAGCCTATTTCAAACAGCCAGCCTACCCTGAGGAACACCTTTTTTGTGGAGGTGACTTGGGGGGAAATGGTGGTAAGACTGAGGACATGAAGTCATTCTGATAAAATATCGGACCAATTTAGAGAATGTTTTAATGTTCTAGTTTAATCTTAATTCAGATATTTAAGAAATATATATGTTTGGCTCTGGTTAAAAATGGTTCATCATGAATTTGTACGTGTATGCTTGAATATACACATATTTGAATAGCTAGATTCCATTTAGCCTAAAAGTCAGCAAGTTAGTGTGGTCCAGTCTGATTTGTAATTCAGTTTAGACTAATTCAAAGTCCCGAAAGAGGTTAGATCTTTAAATAAAATCCACTCCTAAGCACTAGATGAAAATCCTCAAAAGCCCAGTGTCTGTATGTATACACACAAATTATTGTACTCTTATCCCAGTGTGCTCTGCAGGTTAAGGTCTGCGGTTGGCCAGGAAAGATCTCCTAACTCCCAGCCCAGGCTCCCGGACAGCACTCCTCCTCAGCAGACTCTTCCCATTCCCTAAACTCTAATCCTAAAAAGCTGGAGGCAGGAGATGGTAGGTGGAGAAGACTACAGTCTGAATGAAGCAGTACAGAGAATGGAACACGAAGAACACAGAACAGCTGTCAAACAACAAAACAGCCAGATATTAGGATCTAGTTTCAGAAAACCTGAATAGTGATGCAGGCATTAGAAACTTACAGCATTAACATATATTGCCAAGCATAAATGGCAGTAGATGGCAAGCAAAATGCTTTCTGGTAAAATGGCTTTGTTCTTGTGTAATGTGGAACATTTGTCTAATTCTATTTTTTTATTAAAAGGTGAAGAAAAAAAAAAAGGAAAGGACTTAGATCTCACCTTATTCTAGTATCTTTGGCCTGTGGCACTCAGAAAACATTACCTTTGTGAGCTTATACAAATTGTGGATACAAGAAACTACGTACTGACTTACGTTTTAGAGGGAGTGTATAGAGGAGTTGGGAAAGAGATTCGGCAGATTATTTTCCACAGTTCTGACTGCATGCCCCTGTATGGGGGCTCACTTCACTACACTGGGTTTGTAAATGAAACAAGAATCCCCCTCCCTCCAAATCACCAACACATAAGGCTTCTGCCAGCTGGCACTCTGTTTCAAAGTATGAAGGTAGAAAAATAAGCAATGCAATGTTTTTACTCTCACATCTAATACAAGGCAAAGAGCAGGTATTTCTATTCACAGACAACAGAGTGAATTTGGAAGGAAATCATCATCAATTACCTTCCCAACATGGTATCCGGATGAGCAGTGAAAATTTGTGGATTCACAACAAAACGTGTGCCATCTACAAGAAGCGTCACTTTCTCTGGCGCCTGGGAATGAACGTTACTGCCAAAGCCCACAGTGCTGTTTCCAAATCGTTCTGGAGTGATAAAGGGTTCGTGGTTCCGTTTATTCCCACTTTGGAAGCAAGAGCCTTTGATGTCTTCCGGAAGTGGCATGATGTGAGGGAACTGAAGATTCGCTGGCTGAGAGGCATAGTCAAGTGAAAGCTCTAAAAGATCATACAAACAAAGTCAAATAACTTGTCAGCAAAAGGCCTTGGGGGAAAAATAAACCTTGTCCTCTTTAAAAAACGAGAACAAAAGACATTAAACAAACAACCCCCCCCCCAACTTTATGTATCTATAGGCAAAAACTCTTGCCTAGAGCTTGTAAAGAAAAAGCACAAACTAGGGATTCGTACCGGATCCTCGAGCTTTTGATTCTGTGCGTGCATAAGAGGAGAATGAAGGCAGTAGTGCCCACACTCTAACACTGTTTATCATTTAAATTTTTTATTTAAACTACACACTTGGTTAAAAATAGCTGAACATTAGAGAAGAACTTCTGTGGAAAACAAGCAATCCTCTGCCATACCCCTTCACCTCCCCTAGTCTTGTTTTTACAGGGGCATCACTTTTTAATTTGTTTTCATTTCTATCTCTAAATAACACTCCTATTTCCTGTGTTTTATTTAAGGAACTTGGTAACTGCCAAACTATTGGTTTCCCACATTCTTTAAAAACATTTCTAAATTTTATTTTCCATAAAAGATAGTGATTGTGATATTTTCTAACTACCTAATGCATCACTTTTCCTAGAAATTCACTAAAAAATGCATTTTCACTATGCATAGAATCCTAACATTACCAACACCATTTTTTGAACAGGCAGGTCTTGCTCTCAACAGAAAAGTTCTGGTGAAACGGCTTTGGATTAATTCACGGAATCTCAGTTTTTTTTCCTAGTACCACTAAGGAGCAATTTTCTTTAACAAATTTGATTTTTTCTAAACCTGATTCATCACCTGTAAAATGAGAGTAATGCTCACTGTCTACCTCAGAGGACTGGTTTGACTATCAGCTAAAATAATGTAAGTGAGAGCACCTAAAGGTGTGTAATAGCACACCACATGAAACGGGCTTCAGACTCAACACACGCAATCTGGATGGATGTACACAGAAGACAATCAGGGGAAAGTACTCACAAAAGGATTACCAGAGGATTCTTTTAAATAGGGAGTTCTAACAGATTTTACTTTAATGTAAAATAATGTTTTTTTAATAATATGTTTTTTAAATAAAAAATTTTAAACATACCAAAGCACAGAGTTAATACAATATGCACGCATCACCAAGATTTGGCTGGCTTAGTTAACATTCTCCTACATTTTCTTCAACTTTTCTTTGAAAGAAAATGTTACACATACAACTGAATGTCTCACTTCTACCCCTCATGTATCTTAAATCTGTATCCAATAATTCATGAACAAGATTACTGCCCATGACCTCTAGGAAATTATGTGGTTATCTAAGTTCCTGAAATAAAACTAAATTGCTAGCTACAGCACACTCAGTTTTTCCCCATTTGCTTCTAGATAAAAGGAAAGCAAAATCTAGACCAAAGACCTATTTAGGGTTCACATCCTACAGCTTCGGATAAAATTTTCCACATGGCCCTGTGTTTGCACACATAGCATGCATAAGAGCTAAGTTTCCACACAATCCCCGGGCAAGCTTGGAGCAAGAAACACTTCAATTACCAAGACAGGCTTTCAATACTCCAAGTATGGTTCTTAAAAATGAAAGCAGGAACCTAAGTTATTAATTCAGTTCTTTAGAACACTTGATTTGATTTTCTCCCCAGCAATGAAGCAACTGAACTGGGCTGATTCCTGATGGATGCCTCAGGTTTCACCCTGCTTAAATGAGTGAGAGGAAAAGAGACCCACTACATAAATTCTCTGTAACGGGGCACTATGGAGTGGCAGTCATGCTCCACTATCGTCAGTTAATGTATATAAAATAACAGCGAAGCCTGGCCAGAAAAATACAGGTTCAAATCCCAGTCCCCAACTTCCTAGCAGTGTGAAGCTGAGCAAGTTACACAAGCTTTCAAAGCCCCAGTTTCCTCATCAGTAAAAGGATTAATCTCAGTAGGGATCAGCAAACGTTCTGTGAAGGGCTAAAAGGAACATATTTTGGGCTTTGTGGGTCATAGTCTCTGCTACTATAGCAGTCTCTGCTACTACAGCAGCCACAGACAGCACGTAAACAGAAGGGCATGCTGGCCGTGCTTCAGACTTTTATTTACAACACCAGGCAGCGGTTCAGATACGACCATAGTTTGCCACCCTTGATCTAAAAAATGTATGTAAAGTTTCCAGCACAGTGAGTGTTCATACGTGGTACCTGCTGTTATCATTGTTGCTACTGTTTTTAGTAAAAGTTTAAAAGAACCTAACAATTTATCAAGAGCCTTCACATCCATGAACTCAATAATCTTCTAGCCTTGCGAGTTAAGAATAATATTAATATCCTTGTTTTATAGAGTAAGAAAGCAGGGCTCAGAAGAGTTAAGGATCTCATCCATGGTTACAGCTGATAAGAAGCAGGGCTAGGATGTGAATCTGTCTTCTGACTCCAAACCCAAGACTATTTTTCTTACATCATTATCGCCAAGTTAGATGTCTAGACTAAGTAACTGGAGATTTTCGGGGTTAGTCAGCTTTATATAACTGTGATATGTATGCTGAGCCAATTAACTGGTTATTTTTATTGAGATTAAGAGCATTTATGCCTTCTGAGTAGACTAGGCACTCAGGTGTCAGAAAACCTCCAAATAAAGTCAAGATCTAATCATCATACCATCATTTCTGGGACCCAGAGGGTAAGTAAGATTTTGAAGACCAGAGGAAGCCAGGCTATTTGCTTCTTTTTCTTGGGCCGCAGCTGAGGCTTCATCCGTTAGGCAGCTGGCCTCCTGCCACAATAACCTGTCACTCTCACTGCCACGGTGAAGATTCATCCTTGGCCTGTGTATCCTGAACTGTCTGCTAGATCAGAAAGTAAACCTGGAAGACAGAAATATGCATAATTTAGAATTCTTCCTGAACTAGAGAACTGAGAGACAGCTCTCATTCTGAGAAGAGATGACATCTTAAACATTTCTGTGATTTTATATTGAGGAACCCGGCTGATTTAAATGGTCTTTACCAAACCACTAAGAATGTTGATAAACTTGTTACTAGGGAATAATTTTAAGCTTTCTTCATAAATAGATATCAAATCCACTAATGGATATGGCCACATTCATGCTCGATTCTGCATACTAAATGGTGGTATAATAACCTGGTGTTCATACCAGAGACACAAAGGAGGCAGAGTCAATAAAGAAGATCAGCCCTTATGTTTTAAGAAATTGAGACACATACCTTCCTGCAACAATTAAGCAGTAGGAGATGAAAACAACAACTATAATGCTAGTACGAGAGGTGAAATTAGAAGTTACCTGCACACACACACAGAAAAAAGCTAAATTTGACTTACAGTGCTCCAGTTCTCCTCTGTAAGTTCTCTCTTTCACTTTCTGTACCTTATGCTCAACCCTCAATTCCCACCTCAAAATTACACTAAGATGTCACTGGCTAACTCTGCCCCAGAAGTGCACAACCATGGTGAACACCACCTCCTGAGTGACTACCACGTGCGAGGCATTTGCACCTTTCTTTTAGGTAATCGTGCCCTGTGGCCCTCCCACCCATGGGGCTGCCCACCTGCTGGACACAGGCCTGAGGTTTACCTCGCTTAGCACTTCCACAGCTTATACTATACTGAGTTCCACTTGGTGTTCTGGTACAAGAATCGTATCACTATCAATTTTTATGCGTAACGACTGCATGATAACACCATTTTAGTAAGAAGTTATGTCATTTAAGATCAGGAACATGTTTTAATACTCTGAATTTCCTGACATGCACGAATGGAGAGGTGCCAATAAACACTTGTAATGTGCGTTCTGAATCACTTCATAACTGTATTTATACATTTTTGAGCATAAATTTTATTGATCAGTTACTCCTTGTTTTAACTTGCATGAAATATAAAAATGACCCCTTTGAAAAAAATAAGCCAATACATATGCCTGAAAACAAACAATTTTAAAGAAGCGATACTTTCACAGTTGATGAAATCTTTAATTTTCAGACAATGGCTCTTACAATGTAAGGCAAGTTGAGGAAATAAAGTGAAATCTTATTTTCTGTGGGAAAATCTGCTATGTGGCTATAGCTTTTTCAGATTTCCCTTTCTTAAAGAAAAACATTTACGTACAAAAAATGCTGCCTCTTAAAATTAATGCTCAACAACTAATACAGTCAAATAGAACCACCACTGCCTTCAAGTTTGATTCAGATGTTAAATCAAGCCTGAAGAATAAGGTAAAGAAGATCCATGAAACCCAGAAAAGCGTTATCGACACTGGAAAGACCAAAAGGGGGTCTGCTTCTTTAAGCCTCACTGATTTTGAACTGTTTCACTCTGTCTACCTATGCTGCTTCTCAGCTCTTTAGTAGCTGCTCAAGAACCAAGTTCAAACTTCTTTGTTTCTCTCCAAAAGATCTCTTGAACCAAAACAAAATTAGCTTAAATAAGCTGATTTGCTAAGGAATCTGCACAGACTATTTATTGTATGTTACTTCATTTATTTCTTACAATGTGTGAAAAAGTTTCATTATAATAGAATATAATGAAAACATTTTCTTCCTAGTCTATAATACCATGGTTGAAATTCAGTTTTACTTGTATATAATTAATTAATAAATATAAAGATAGACTTGGAACTTAGCAGGGTAGATATCTCCAATGAGGAAAAGAAAGTAACTTGCTAAGCACTGAGTGAGCATTTTATCTGTATTTAGTTGGTATTACAAATAATACATGAATATTTCCCTTCTAAAAAATTCAAATCTTATAGAGAAGGCAAAAAAGGACACTGTTCATCATCCTCAAGTACCTCTCCAAGTAACTGGATCATGACTTGCTTGGTATGAATCCTTCTGGACTTCATAAAAATGCTGTATTAGTATAAAAGTGTAGTTTTAAAAAATATACAAACTATATATCATTCTCATTCTGTAACATGTTTTTCTAAACGTCCTTAAAATCCATCCATGTTGGAAGACATATCTATGTAGTTCATTCCTTCTTAACTGCTGTATAGTATTTTATGATTCTACCCTCCTATCTATTTTTAAGTTGTTTCTGACTTAACTATTACAAACAATGCTTCAATGAATAAGATCAGAGTGTACTACGAAATTCCACGAGAGGACCCAAATTGCAGTTTTCCCAAATGAATTTGGCTTAAGAACTCCTTTCAAGTAACCATCTCAGGATTAATGCTTAATGGCACACACTTTAAGAAATCACCTAATCCAACATTTCCCAAAGTCCCCTATAAACTAATTCCTCTGTAATTCTAGAATGATAGATCAAAACTCTTGACCTATGAAATCTAAGACATAAACTGACACCAAATTCTTCAACACACACCAGAGCAACCAGTCTACACATAGGGGCCTGCTCCTCTTCCAGGATGGATGTTTCATGCAACTTTGAATGTATATTTTCATTGCCTACCATGGCTCCATTCTGTAACCATCCCCCAAATGAATCCTGGTCCTCAGAACAGATCTAAGAAAAAAAAAAAGAAATAAGCAAAGCACTTCAACAATATAGTTCTCTATTGCTACAAAACTATTTGTGGCCAACACCATTCTAAAAGTCACAGCAGCATACAGCTTCAAGAACAAAAGGACCATGACACCCCTGGTACACCTAATAGTAACTGAAGAGACTGCTTCAGAAAAGAACTAGGAGTTAGAAATATATTAATAGTGGAACTCAGACTATATAGCTGTGAAGCAAAGAACTGAACATCCAGCAAGCCCACTCAAGCATCACTTCCACATAGTATGTGAAAGCATCTTTAAACTCTCTAAGAGCTACACAAGTATGTTTTATTATTTATTTCATGGGCCTCCCGTAAAGGCCCCTATTTTAAGTCTTGATTTTACTGACCTGAAACAGCAAAACCATTTAGCATTGCAATCTATTCACCTTGGAAAACCTGCATATAATCTTTGATAGTGGAATTTTCTCCACATATTCTTTGCATCTTAAAAAGGATACACTGATTTCTCTCTAGAACATAATGAAGTATTAATTCAAAATGACCTCTTTTTACTTACAATTTCCTCTAATCAATTATTTATGAAGAAAATAAGATAATGGAAATGTGATCTGTGTAATTAATTCAGTATCTTGCCAAAGAACTATTTAGATTTTGAAAATCTAGTTGGAATGGGGTTGGGGGCAATCAAACTTAACATGGATATATCTCAAAAGCATAATGCTTTCAGACTGTTAATGATACAAGGGTATGATTTTTTTAAAAGGCAGTATCCTTTTATACTTCAGAGCCAGGTCTCCTCTGTGTAAAAGCTGAGTGGTGAAAATGAGGTAGGATGCCACAGAATTTGGTAAATGAGCCAATCTACTCTCCGTCTATACTCCAAACTTAAATTACATCTTTGTCAAACTTTCATTCCAGACTGACAAATCCTAGTCCTTTCCTTCTGTTCTTCTGTGAAAACCACTACATTCAACTAGTTTAACTGCCTGTCATTGACTGTGGTCTAGTTCCACTATGCTTTTTCTTAATGCACAGTAACAAGAACTCTGCTAATGTGTTCTGTTAAAGGTGAACAGGTTTTCCAGTTTTGCTTTACCTATGCTCTCTAGTGATACCCAGGATCTCTGGGAATAGGTTTAAAAGGGGTGAAGATGAGGGGAGAGACAACTGAGGTGACAGATACAGTCTAAAATTTCTACAAGATCACCTTCTAGGATATTATTAACTGATAGTAGTCACAGAGGCTGACATCTTCAAACTATACTGTGGACATATATTTTTTAAAATAAATTCCAGTAAAGTGTTTCCACAGTGGTTCTATTCATGGCCTTCGCAAACATGCCCCTAATGTTCCCATCTCAGAAGAAATTGTTTTTTGACAGTTTAAGACTTTCTGGTTTTCCTTTTTCCAGTTTATTTCTAAAAATATTGAGTGAGACTATTCCAGGATGAAGACCATATAAAATCTATTCATAACATTTCTAAATCTCATAGTTTTCCTCCCATATGTCCCCAAACCCGTAATAATTTAGCAAATAAGAGACCTCTGTTAGTAAGTTATTTCCACTGGGTTCTCCTTTCCCCCACACTTGCTGTCTTCCTCAGAGAACTCTGGCAGACCGATGAGATGAATGCTTCTTAGAGAACTCTTGCTACATTTCTCCCCAAGTATGACTTTCCATTATGGCTCTACCTCCTGTAACTGTGGCCCTGGGCAGGTTCCTAAGTCTGTACCTCAACTTCCTCACTTGTAAGAGAGAGTAGTAACTACTAACCACAGAGCTGATGTAAGGAATAAATGCGACAATACACTTAAAGTGCTTAGTACAACGCACAGCACATAGCACTCGATCAGTGTTAACTATCGCTATTCCCAAACCACAGATCTGCAAAGCACTTTTACAAATCTAATCTCATTTGATACTGGAGCAACCCCAGGAGAGAGACTGTAATTATCCTCATTTCACTGCTGAAAAACAAAAATAAACTTTAGAAAGGTTAGCAACTTGCCCTAATCACAATTCTAGCCAGGAGGCAAAGATAGACTCCAAGTCTAGGTCCTTTGATTCCCATATTCTTTTCATCCAATCACACTGCTTCCCCCAAATCATCTAGCCTTTCTTCTATTACTGATTCTAGAAGTTCTTCCTTCTATTGCTTGTCAGAAATCAAAGAGAAAACCAGCAGTTTCCAGGGTCACTGCTGCTCCAGTTCTTATCAAATAGGAGTTATGGTGGTAATGAGAGACTACTGTGATACATTGTAATCAACTGTACTTCAATAAAAACAGGATCTTGTGATAGAGTGGTTATATTTTTCCATAAATAAAAATAACACTGGTTCTTTACTGCTTATAAAAAGCAATATATACTCAATGAAAAAAAAATTTCAGTCAATACAGAAAGATATAAATACTTCAAAAATCAACAAAGTTATGGTAAAATCTTTGCACACCTCTGTGGGCATCTACTCCATTATGTCCTTGGAATAAACTCCCAGAAGTAAAATTGTTATGGAAAAAGATAATTAAATTTTGATATGTACTGCCAGACTGTCCCCTATAAATATACCAATTTACACTCCTTCTGGCAGCATGGAGCATCCATTCTCCAGAACTCTTGCTAACATTCAGTGTTTCAATCTTTCTTATCTTTGCTATTTGGATAAATGAAATATGACAGCTCAGCTTGATGTGATCATTTAAAAAGTCATGGGGTGGGAAAAGACAGACTAGGAGTTCGTAATTTGTTCATACTGACAGGCATATGTAGAATAGATAAACAAGATTATACTAACTACCATTCTCTTTTTGATTCACTGAAATGACACACTGTACTGCTTTTGGAATTCTTTACATTATTTTTTGCCTCAACTGTCTAACTCTTTACTTGCATCTGACCTGTGCCTTTTCATTTTTCCCTCAGGAACAAACCATACCTTCCCCCTCTCCTGCCAAGCTGTCTTTTTTAGCTCTTTTACTCCAGCAGAAAAGAAAGAAAGGAAGGAAGGAAGGAGAAAGAAAGAAACAATAATTCTGCACTAGGGTAGTATATGTTCATTATTCCTGGTAGAAAATAGAAAAAAGATAAAAATCACCCATAATTCGGGGGAGAACATAGCTCAGTAGTAGTGTCCGTGCGTAGCATGCACAAAGTCCTGGGTTCAATCCCCAGTACCTCCATTAAAATAAAAATCTAATTCCCCCCACAAAAAAAAGTTAAAAAAAAAAACACCAAAAAACACCTGTAATTCTTCTTCCAAACTTTTCTAAGCATAGATAAATATATTATTCCTTTTAGTTTTCTTTTTTACAATTTTGAAATTCTGCTGTAAATACTACTGTACTGTATTCTCAACATACTATGAACTTGGCTATATGTCATTAATCATACTCTTACACCATCTCCAAGGTACACAATATTTTATTGTATGGTTGTACCAAATTTTACTCAACTGATTTCAGTGTTTTTTTAATTTTACATTTAATCTTTAACCCATATGGAATTTATTTTGGCATATAGCACAGTATAGATCTAAAAAGAAACCATCATCAAAACATAAAGACAACCTACGGAATGGGAGAAAATATTTGCAAATGATGCAAATGACAAGGACTTAATTTCCAAAATCTATAAACAGCTCATACAACTTAACAACAACAATAAAAAACCCAATCCAAAAAATGGGCAGAAGACCTAAACAAGCAATTCTTCAGTGAAGACACACAAATGGCCAATAGGCACATGAAAAAATGCTCAATATCACTAACTATCAGAGAAATGCAAATTGCAAATCAAAACTACAATGAGGTATCACACCAGTCAGAATGGCCATCATTCAAAAGTCCACAAAGAATAAATGCTGGAGAGGGTGTGGAGAAAAGGGAACCCTCCTACACTACTCGTGGGAATGTAGTTTGGTGCAGCCATTATGGAAGACAGTATAGAGATTGCTCAAAAAGTTAAAAATAGATTTACCATATGATTCAGCAATCCCACTCCTTGGCATATATCAAAAGGGAACTCTTAATTCAAAAAGATACATATACTTCAATGTTCATAGCATAAAGAAGTCATAGTATATTTATACAATGGAATACTACTCAGCCATAAAAAAGAATAAAATAATGCCATTTGCAGTAACATGGATGGACCTGGAGACTGTCATTCTAAGTGAAGTAAGCCAGAAAGAGAAAGAAAAATACCATATATCACTTATATGTGGAATCTTAAAAAAAAAAGACACAAATGAACTTATTTACAAAACAGAGAGACTCAGACATAAAAACTCATGGTTACCAAGGGGGAATAGGGGTGGGAAGGGATAAAATGGGAGTTTGAGGTTTGCAGATACTACTACATGTAAAATAGATAAACAAGTTTATACTGTATAGCACAGACAACTATATTCAGTATCTTGTAATAATCTGTAATGGAAAATAATCTGAAATATATATATATATAACTGAATCACTTTGCTGTACACCTGAAACTGACAATATTGCAAATCAGCTAAACTTCAATTAAAAAGTAAAATAAAAGTAAATACAAATTAAAAAAATAAAGTCTAGGCGCAGTTTTAACATCCTGCGTTTGTCTGTTTCCACGTGATTAGACACAAGTTAAATTTCCTTAAACAAGAATATGTATATATACAGATGGCAGCTGTGTGCTTCCAATTGCCATCACATCACAGACACAACCCCAGGTTACTCCAATATAGGGGATAAGTTTGATAACTTGGTTAAAGTGGTGACTATAGGTCTCTCACTGTAAAGAGAGACAGAATACCCTGTCTCTCAAGAACTTTTCACCCAGCGGTTTCAGCATCTATTAATGATTCTTGCCTGAATCAATTATTACATTTGCAATCACAAAAATGACTTTCTTATTTTATCATTCCTCCTACATTTATTGTCTAGCATTCTTCTGTGAAGTAGAAATACTTCACTCCCACGTTGTTTTCCTTTTTAAATATCATTATGAACTCGAAGATTTGTTTTAACCTAGTGTATTACAATCCATTACCATCACTTTTTTCAAATTGTCCCAAATGTGGCTAATGGGGTTCCCTTCAACTCTTCATCTGTGTCATTTAAACACAATTCTATTGGCTTTTGAGGCTACTTCCTGTACAAGATTTTTCCAAGCTCACCTTTCACCATCTCTGCCCTAGACCTGGAATCAGCCATTTCTCCCTGGAAACTCTGTTCCTTTAAGTGGACAAAGGCACTTAGGATCTGAGCACTAGGGTTCTTCATAGCTACTGGGGTGTCATTGCTTAGGTCACTTCAGTAGGCAAAGTTGGGGATTTTTTTTTAAACATCCATGAGTTTATGTAGCTATTTTCAACTCAAATTCAACACTATGGTTTTTCTTTTTTCTTTTTTTTTTTAAATGGAGGTACTGGGGATTGAACCCAGGACCTTGTGCATGCCAAGCATGGACTCTACCAATGAGCTATTCCCACCCATCTAGGTATTTTATATTAGTACTGTATCTTTTCCCTCATATTGAAAATCTTCCTCCATAAACTAGTTTAAAATTATAACATCAATAATACTAACAATAAAGAGTTAAAAAGAACTTACAATCTAGTGTTTGAGAATGCAAAACACAAGAGTTATATAATACAGAAAATTGATATTTTAGAATCAGAAGAGACCTTAGTGATTATTTTGTCCTGTGGTTCTCAAATGTAGCTGAAAATCAGAATCACCTAGGGGAACTTGTTAAAAACATATTCTTGGGCCCCATTCCGCAGAGATTCTGATTTAGTAGATCAAGAGTGGGATCCAAGAATGTGAATTTTTAAAAAACTCCTTAGCTGATCCTGTGGACTGGCTATGTTTGGGAACAACTTATCTAGTATATCCTTTCATTTCATGAATGAGAGATTGAATCATAACAATATTCTTTTTTAGAATATTCTACCAGATTATAATCTTAGAGTAGGGAGGCCTTTTTAATCAAGACCAAAATCTCAAAAGCTAAAAAAGAGAAAGGCAAATCTGACTATAAAAAGACTTTCAAATTTTTTATGGCAAAGGATCCTATAAAGAAAAACAAACTTGAAAATTTGTATTTGCAACAGGCTACAAAGATTTATGATCACAATACTCACTGAAGGCTTACTGAAAATGCATGAAAACTAACCCAGCAGAAAAATGGGCAAAGGATGGAAAAAAGAGGCAAATACCCAAAAAAGAGCTTGGTGAAACTATACTGATAGGCTACAAAATAGAACTTAAGGCAAAAAACTACATAAGTTGGGCAAAGCATAACATTTGAAGATATACGTTGTCAGAACCACTTCTCTTCCTTATTTCTACTTTGAAAGAAAGCCTTAACAAGAGATGCAAGAGAGAAGAGGGCATTCCAATTCCATGGAAAAGCTGAAATGCCTCTGATTCCACATCCCTCCTCCTTCCTTCTCTATGAATTGCTAAGGCCAGGTTTATAGGCTGGCAGATAAAAGCACAAGGACAGTAGTGACAAGATTGTAATTGCTCGGATATACATTCCTGTCTTCTCCACATGACACTCCTAACTTACTGCTGTTAGTATCTTTTCGTCAATATAACTTATGTCCAAGAACACCACAGAAAAGACATTACAGTGACTTGGATTTAAATTAAGACTTAAGATTTTCCATTCAATTTATCACTGTCTAAAGACCCTTAAACAGTTTCCTTTACAACTTTATCAATCAAATTACCTAATTTAAAAAATTATTAAACAAAAAGAACAATAACTCTTTTACTCACTTAGTTTAAAATATAAAACAAGACAATATTGTTGAATCTATTACTATCCTAAGTTTGATATTTCCATCAAACATTTTAAACTATACTTATAATCTTAATATATTTCTTATTCTAGCACTTGAATTTTCTACCAAGCAAATCTTTAAGTACTCAAAACAAAACTCTAGTAAATCCTAAAGAATTAAACTCATAAATCTGGTATATCTCAAGAAGTTCTTAAATATTGCAACACTCTCAAACAGCAAAGTTTTCTTACATCCTTAAACCAATAATCAAACCAAAACGTAATTACTCAAGAACACAGTTTACATTAGAATTACAAATTAATCAGTTGAGATTCTTCAATATGTCAAATGACCACAAACATCCCATCTTAACTTAAACTTTAGTGATTTAACATATATCGTGCACTACATCCTATTCTAAGTATTTTATAAATGTTACTTAATACTCAGAAAAAACTTCATGAAGTAGGTGGTATTTTACCCCCATTTATAGATGAGGAAACTGAGGAAGAGGTTAAGGAAAGTTCCCACAGTCACATAGTTAATAAACAGTGGAGCCAGGCTTCAAGTACTGAGGCAAAAGAACACACATCGAAAATTCTGCAGACAATCCAAAATCACTGTATCAGGAGATGGTTCAAGGACCATCAATTTGTGTCAAAAGTTTTCACTGATTCTTAGCAAAAATGAGGACAATATAAATAATGCAGCACACACACTATTATCACAGTTCTAAGACATCGGACATTGACTAAGACATCATCAATCTAATAACAGCATTTTAGGAATAAGTAGCACTGTCATATTAAATGTATACGTGATTTTAAGATAAATCCTATTTCAAAAATATTAGAAAGGTGAATTGAAGAATTATGATAGATGTTAGTATAATGCTTTCTTGGTACTTAAATTGTATCTTTACTGCTTTTTTGATGTTAAATGTCTTTTCTTTTATAAAATAATGGTGACAGAAAATGATAGCCAGAATTTTTTTTTAATGTCCTAAAATGCTGGTAACTTTATGATGGGTTCCCAATGCCCCACAATTTTATAATCATAAATTTCCAAAAACAAATCTGGAACCCAATCACCTTCTAGGACTAGAAAAACATTTCTTCTACCAGTTCAGTCCAGTCTACCTAAGAATATCCCAAAATAAGTCTCCTGCTTAGCTCACCGTAGGAGCAATGGACAGCAATCAGACAGCAATTCCTGGGGGAAAATTTTTTTTCTCGTGCTGAGCTGAAGTCTGCCTTCCTTCCCTGCACCCACCATGACTTCCATGCACTGGTTAAGTCCTGTCCCCTGGAATAATTCATCCATCTGAATGGGACAGGTGAAACAGGAAAAAAATCTGTTTGAAGGCATTAGACAACTAGTAAGGTAGCCAAGACTCAAAAGACTGAATCTTCAGAGAAGCTGTGATGGTCAGTTTCATATGTCAACCTGGCGAGGCTACTGTCCTGGTTATCCAACCAAACACTAAGCCAGGTGTTACTGTGAAAGTATTCGGTAGATGTGATTAAAGTCTATAATCATTTTAGTTTAAGGAAGGGAGATTATCCTAGATAATCTGGGTAGAACTGATCCACTCAATTGAAAGGCTTTAAGAGCAGAACTGAAGTTTCTCTGAGGAGGAAGAAATCTGACTGTGGAATGCAGCTTCGACTCCTGCCCAAGAGTCCCAGCCTGCCCTTCCTGCTGGCCTAGTCCAGTCTCCACAATCCTATATGCCAACTCCCTGCAACAAGTATCTTAATGTATGTGTGTGTGTTTACCCACAAGTAGACAGATGATCTACATTATTCTGATGATATGTAAATTCTACACAGAAACATAATCCATAATTAAAACCTTCCCTTAAGGATTTCCTGACCAAATGACTTGACCAGCAAATCCTTCCACACTTTTAAGAAAGAAATTACATCAACCTTATGCAGCCTCTTCCAGAGAAGAGAAAAAGAGGGAATATATCCAAATTACATAAGACCAGCATAACACTGACCCAAAACTTGACATAGTCATTACCAAAAAGGATTACAGGCCACTTTTTCTCATGAGCATAAACTAAAAGTCCTAAACAAATTATTAAAAAAAATCAAATTCAGATACATTGAAAAGGATACTACATTAGGACAAAGATTAGCTTAACATTCTAAAATCAATTAATGTAATTCACTACGTTAAAAGACTAAAAAAATGTTTTAGAATAATTGAAATAGCAAGAAAGAGTACTGCTAAACTAGGTTTAAAAAAGGCAGGCTAAAACAATATAGTCATAGAAAAAAGACTGAAAATATTAATAATTATTCTCCCTTAATTACAGGCTCGTATGTGATCTTTTAAAAAAAAATTTTATTGAATATTCCAAAGTCTGTAAAATGAATGTATTATTACTCTTAAAACAAGAAAAAAGGAAAATGTAGCTCTAAAAACAGAACTCTTCAAGAAAATGCTGGATTTTTTTTTAAAGCTTAAAACAGTTTAAGAGAAATTTTTTAAAGTTTAAGAAAATTATATATTACTGCATCTATAACTATATACATATATATTACTAAAGAGATTTTGATATTTTTCCATCTAGATTAAAGGAGAAACATTAGAAATACCAGACAAATTAGGAATTTAGGTTAAATACAAGAAATAGCTTCTCAAGTAGATTATTCAATAGGATGACAGAATAATCCTGGTAGCTTTAAATCCAACACGACTTAATGCAAAGGTATGGTGTGCTTGTTTCTTAGGATACTCAACAGCAAGCATGGTTCCAAGGAACAGGTGGAAGGTAGGCTAGGTAAGCAGGCACAGGATGAAGGATGCCGTATGAGTCCCAGCGCACAAGGCATTCAACAGTAAAGGCAACGGAACATTCAGATTACCTGGCATATAATTCTCTAAACAGACTGTTATTAGGTAAATTAAATTGTGTTCCCTCAAAATTCACATGAAGTCTGTTAACCTAAATCCTCAGAATGTGACTAAAAACAGGGTCTTTAAAGAGGTGATTAAGATTAGGGCCCCCTAATCCAATACAGCTGGTGTCCTTTTAAGTAGAGGAGACCAGGACACAGGCAGGGAGGGAAGACCCACCATGTCAAGACACAGGTAGAAGGCAGCCAACTACAAGAAAGGAGAGAGGCCTCAGAAACCAACCCTGACAAAACCTTGAACTTGGACTTCCAGCCTCCAGAATTGGAAATTTTCTGTTGTTTGAGTCACACAGTTTGTGATACTTTTTTATGGCAGTCCTAGCAAACTAATACACAGATACAACTGCAAAAATTAAATTTCACCCTGTCCCACCAAAAAGAGATTTATGGCAAACATGTGTAAGGATTTTTATAGTTTTAAGGTATAGACTGATCTTTATATAAATGTAAATTGTTAACTGTTTTATTCTAAGGAAGGTGAACTTTCTTTAATAATCTTAACCCAAATGTGTCACAGATCTTTCCACTATATTCCAGTGTTTTTCAAAACCTTAGTAAGGCCCTTCCTGTGTTATAGTAAGAACAGAGATAAAGTTTACTTTATATCTACACTTATCATAAAAGCCTTAATATTTCAACACTGGAAAGGACAATCTGAATCTAAAGAAAACAGTACCTTAAATGAAAATATTTTAAAAAACAATTAACCACCAGCATCTCCTGAGAACTTATAATGGTCAGGAACAGTTCTAAAAATTGTTACATGAATTAACTCAATCCTAATAACCCTCTAAAGTAGAGATACCATTACCATCTCTATTTCAGAGACACAGAAACTGATGAATATCTGAGCTAGTAAATGAAGGAGCTGGGATTCAAACCCAGGAAAAACTGGCTCCAAAGCTCACATTCTTAACCACCACCGAATGACGTATAATGAGGCACTATTAAGCATAAATCCTAATGGCTTTGGAGTCAGTTTAAGTTTGAACACTTGCTCTGCCACTTACTAGGTGTATGACTTTGGGCAAGCTTATGCTCTTTGTGTCTTAGATTCCTTGGCTATAAAATGGAAACAATAAATGACACAATAGATGTAAAAACATTTAGCAGTGTCTGATGCATAACAATGTCTACTAATTAAGTCCTTACTATTTCTAATTCAACTTTCATGAATATACAAGAACAATCCAAGAATGTCTAATTTGGGGACTCTAAGCAAAAAACAGCAAAAGGTCCTCTTCTTTCACCCGTCCTTCTTCCTACTATTCTGGAAATGCCTATACTGTTCAGTAATCTCATTTCCCATAAGATAAGTATATTGAGTCAGATTAGTAGGTAGATCAGTCTTACATTCTGTCTCCCACAGATATACCTAATAACTTTGGTAAGGACAGTAGTACAGTTATGTGACAACTTCAAAAGATTCTGGACATTGCTCAAACATCTAATATTTAATAAAAATTCACCAATATTCTTATCTTAACCTTTACTGAATTTTTTTAAAAAGCTGAGTTCATAACATCTCTTGGGATTACAAGATAACTATTTGCTCTTTCATGTTCTTTTATTACTTATTTCAAGCTTCAGAGTTTCCTACTTTAGTATTCCCACTCTTTTTTATGTGGTTAGATCACATTCTCCTTCAGTCTTCATTTTTTCCAGATAATACTGCTTTTGTACTCATGTGAAAGTCTCCCCATTTTCTTCATCTACTTACAACTGAATTTCTCTAAACCTCTTCCATTTTTGAAGCATTTTTCTTGAGATGATTTTAATGGGAAAAACACTGGGCTAGGAGCCAGGAGTCCTTACTCTGTTCTCTGATTCCTGATCTGAAAGATGAGAGGACTGCACTAGATAAATTTGTAATAGGTTCCCTTATACCTCTAAGCCTCCTATTTCCATGACTCTGGGTCTTCCAACTAGAAATCATTCAATATTCCAATAATTTCCCTAAACTTTTTACTCCAAGTTAGCCAAGGAGGGGCAGGCATGTTCAGATTCAGGAGCAGAAGATAACACTGTAATTAGGAAGCCCAGGGCTACAGAATGAAAGATGTGACATTTTGTGAATCAACAGAAAAAGATTAATAAGAAAGAAATGAGACATTAAAAAAAAGAAAAAGAAACCAAAGACAGAAAAAGGTCAGAAATACACAACCCATCTCTAACCTCATCCCTACACATCTGCTTAAAGATACACTAAGAAACAGAAAAAGCTTTTGGCAGCAGAGGTTATCCAGCCCTCGAGGGAGTAACCCAGCTCTGCGCCATCTGTGCATTGTTGTTGCTAAAATGGCCTACTACAGTGCTCTGCACACAACAGGCATTACTGGGATACCTGATGACTGAATTAATGTTGAGATGGACTGAGAGCCCTCCTAAATGCTACCGGTACTGCTACATACCAGTAAATCTGAGAGCTCAAGGCTATGGGAATTACATGGCATTGGCTGCCCTGGTTGTAAGGAGGAGACTGAATTAGTTGGGGGTGGAGGGGGGAAGATTTGGCCTAACTGTATTGCTTACATGCTGATGATGCTGCAAGCAGCTCCCAGAAGGTAAAAAGGACATATTGATAGGCATGGACTATCTTTAAGGCAGTATCAGAGTATGTATGAAAGTATTTCCTACTCTGGTGTCAGAGTCCAAGAAAAACACTGTCTTTCCTAAAATTTCCTTCCAGGGATGTCAGACCTTCTTGGCTTATGATTGGTTGGGGAAGCAGAAGAGAGTAAATCAACAATGGGATAAGAAAGGCAGTTCTAAAAATTCTCAGGCCAGCCCTATGGTGGTTTTTCTCAAAATGTGGTTCCTGCATCAACAATGACAGACCAAGGGAGAGGATGCTTGCTTAAAATGCAGTCAGGGACCCACCGTTGATCTCTGGAATCAAATTTATGGGAGTGGTACTGGCATTTTTAATTTTATTTATTTTTTAATTGAAATACAGTCAATTACAATGTGTCTATCTCTATCTCTTAAAAAAAAAAAAAGGTACTGGCATTTTTAAGGAGCAAACTTACATGTTTGAGAACTACTCTCCCAGAATTTTTTGGGGGGGGTAAGGGTGAGGAGGAGTTGAGGGTGAAGATCTTTGACTTAATTCATCACATTCAACTGCCGTAACTACAACGCTTTGTTTTGGAGACCATTAAAAAAACCAAAATTTCTCAGGTAACAGCTGCAGCTTGTTTAACAGCTACCAGGGGGCACAATTAAAGGGCCTGGAAAATGCATTTTCATAAACAGTTCCTTACAACCTTATCCTGTTAGTTTGTTCACTGGTTTCTTGTTTAAAAATAAACCAGTTCAATCCAGGAATTTTCAAAAAGAATCACCAACTCCAAAATAGAAGTTTTGGTTTTTTTTTTAAATAGTGCAGAACTAGTTTTGTAAATCTTAAGAAACTGTCTTGGTATAAAAAGTAAGGTTTTATTTAAAAGAAAATTACCGGTTCAGGCTCCCCCAGCACTTCTGCAGTCAGAGGCACTGATGAAAGCTACTAATTTGTGGGTGGCAGAGAAGCAAGATTTTGAAGCAGGGGTACAAAGAGCGAGCAAAATGCACTGTCTGCTCCAGACAGAGGTTGGGAGGAAGTCGGACCAACTACCTAATTTTTAATGAATTCAATTAATTGCCAGAAAAAAACGCGCCTGCAAAGGTTTTATCAATAAGCACGCCATCATCTCACTTCTGTTGGGATAAAAACACCAAAGGACTGCAGAAAACAGTCAAGTTTATACTTGAGCTGTCCCCACGACTGTGTTGACCATTTCCACATAAGGCGATCTCCCTTCTTCCTCGGATTATCAGGCTTTATCTTCGGCACGAAAACGGGCGCCGGGAATCTAGCTGCCAACGTTTTCCCTCGGGATGACTGTAGCACCGCGGCCTTTCAACTGGAGGTCCGACCCGACGGGCGGCCGCCCGAGCGGCGTCTTGAGGAGACCCGCCCCCTGCCCCTGGATACAAAGGCACCTTTTGGGGCCAGTCCCGCTGCCACACTCGCCCTGTGGGTCTCCGCGTCGCACTCGTCCCGCGCCGCCACTTACCTAACGCTCCCGGCCCGGCTCTCGCGCTCGGAGCCCGAATCTGCCCGGGAAGCGCACGCACACCGCACCGCGAGCAGCAGCTACGGGGACTGGCGGTGCCTGAGCGGCGCTCACCCCCCGGCCCCGGCCCGCGCGGCCACACGTCTGAGTCATCCGGCGCTTCATAATAAGAGTCCTCCTCGGCGCGCGGGGCACGCTGGGAAGGCCGGGCTCGGGCCCGCCCCCTGGGCCGCACGCTGCGGGGTGTCCCCTTTCCTTCCTGTCACGCCCCACGGTCCGAAGGAGGACAGTTCCACGCCTGCGCAGCCAGGATATATCGATTTCTGAGCTGCGGGTACCCTCTTTCAATTATTAAAAGTATAAGACAGAAAAGTTAGTAGTTATCTGAATTGTGAAATAAGCTCGCGCAGCCCTGGGACAGCTAATGCTTTAAGAAAATTGTGGAGCCCTGATCTTTCCATACATTTGGGGGAAGAATGTCTTAAGAATAATGGACCTTAAACACGTTTTGCTTGGCAGCCCCTATCCTGGATGTGCATTCTGACCGAAAGGGGTGGGGGTGGGGGAATAAAACACACATTTTTCTTAAATCATGAGTTTAGTGAAACTACATACTATATAGCAAGGTTGAATTGCTAATTTTTAATTAACTGGAAGAAAATTGCTATTTCTGATGTTCCTGCAAGACAAGTCTTGAAACAAATTCTTCCTTTCTGGAAAGGTTTTTCTCTGCAGATTTCTAAAATACAAAAACCTGGCCCCAAGGCTGGAGAATTAGGCTAACTACTGTGTCTTTTAATTAGTAGTTAAGACTAAAAGGCTCTGTTTTTGTCTAAAATTTCATATAATGAATAGCATATCAGACCTGGTACTTTTTTTTGGGTAGACATCAGGGAGGAGTATGAGATATGTATAGTCACAGAAAGCACAGATATATGCTTTTTATCATTTTATTTCTAATTTAATGCATCTCCAAAACCTGAATCTCTCAGCTATTTGTATCTGCAGCTGAAACCTGCATGATGAAACCTAGTGTCAAACTGGCCCACCTGGAATTTTCAGTTGTCATAATAGCCAATGCAAAAGGCAATGCATTTCATTTGATTGTGTTAAGTCTCCTTAAGTATAACATCTATACCAGTCAATATTACAAAGCAGTTTTCTCAATATTTTACATGATTCCAGCTTCTCAACAGCTGTGTGTGAAAGGAAAATCAAAATGGAGTGGGTACTGATAAGAGAGCTCTCTAAAATGGTGCCAGGAGGCCCTTAAGAAGTGTTTAGACGCCTGCTCAGTCTGGATAGAACCTGACCTTTTGACCTGGTGAAGTCATTCAGAACATCTGCCAGAAACTCTTGATTGTCTCTACTTATTAGACCCTTACCCTAAAACAAACTCATCATTCCTTAAGGACAAATATTTGTGACTCATGTCAAAGTCAATCACAGTTCTTGGCAGGCAACTTTTTCACAACCTCATGGCTTTTTGTCTTTATAAGACCCTTACTCTTTTTCTTCCCAGGAACACTCCTTCGGGGTTACCCAAACCTGAGTCTCCCAAATTGCAATTCTTAAGACCCCAAATAAACTCTTTTCTTATTTGCAGCCTCCTGCATTATTTTTTGGTTGACACCTGGGAGATAGATTTTGTTACTCAGATTGACAAGTAAGGAAAACAAGACATAAACAAATACAGTACCTAAGGTCATTAAACTACTAAGTGGTGCTGGTGGGCTGAGAACTCAGATGATCTGATCGTAATGTTCTTGTTCGACGTTCCTTGAGTGATGGCAATTCCACCTAACTGCTTCCACGTGAACTCCAGAGCACTTCTAGGAGGCACTTTAGATGTCTTCAGCTGTTGACACCAACCAAATAACTTAAGGTTGACTCTATCTTAGAATGAAAATATTTTAAAATAGCTATTATCAGTTATCATATAAAAAATGAATTATCCTTTCTACATACTGTATCATATGTAGTAAATACAAAAAGAACCTCCAAATCCCAAGATTTTTGAACTTTCTCAAAATAATTAATTTGCAAAAACAATTTTTTACACTAAATGCTTTAGATTGTATGATCTCTAGATCACTGCAGGCATATCAAATGGGACTTTTTGAAAGAATAATCACTTTTATTTGGAAGTCCAAAATTGTGCTCAAATATAGATGTAAATAATTAATTTCTGACTTTTTAGAGGGGGTCAGAACCCTGCATACTGACCCAAAATAGATTCAGAAGAATCTTTTTTTACTTCACTTCCGACAATTCACCTTCATTAACAATCTCTTCAGGAAAGTCACAGAGGCTTACGACCAACAGGAAATAAAGACTGGACCTTGAATACCAGAGAAGCAAGAATTTTAAACTTCTAGTGGCTGGAATCTGCTGCTAAGTCTTTATTGATACACGTCTGCTTTACATTCAACTACAGTATATCCTTTAGTTCCATGTGGAGATGTTTCATCTGCAAATTCAACAAACATGAAGCCACAGTCCAAAGGTATAGGACCCCAAGGGAATTAGGCAGGTGATGATGACAGGATCTCTCCTTTAAAGGAACTTTAAAAAATTAAGTTTGGTTATTTGGGTAACCAAACAGGAGATAAAGGGAAGTGAATATACATCAAAATATTCTGCTTCTAAGTAAAAAAGAATGATAGACTATCCCAATTTTGCAACCCCCTGTGAATTAATAGATAAAGGCATTATGCACCAATAGTTCCTGAGATCATAAAAAGAGAACTAAACAGCGTGTGCCTCCTGAAGGAAGACCACACCATCACCTAAAACGCTGCTAAGGGATAGAATCTAAATCTGATCTAGACTTGAGATCCAGATGCCAGTTTGTAGGAAACATAGGGAACAGAGCACCATGCTCATGCAATCTACAACGTCCTGACTAAGGGAGACTCTACAGGTCAAAAGGCCTCTGTCCTTCAAGAGATAAATTGTAAAGTTAAAAAAAAAGACTTAAAAGATATCTCAATTTTTAAAAATATGTGTGTATGTGTGTGTGGGAAGAATATACTGTCTAGGGGAGAACATTTGGCGGGTAAAACTATTAAAGCAAAAAGGAAGTGAAAGTACTTACTGTACAAGTGACTTATTAGGTGGTGGTGGTGGTGGTGCTAAACAGTTGTGGTTGGGAAGGGTCACATGGAAGGAGCTTCCAAGGGTAGGTAGCTAAGTTCTGTTTCTTGACCTAGTGGTGATTACAAGGGTGCTTGCCTTAGAATAACTGATTAAGGAAAACATTTTCTTTAAGTTGTCTTCTGGTTCCGTGTTTTATTTTATGATAAAAAAAATTTTTTAAAGATAAAGTTTGGAGCTAGAGGCCAGTCCTACCCAAGAGCTGAAACATATTTTCTCTACAATGAGCTATTTGAAATTCACTTGGTTCCCTGGGGCAATATTAAGGTTAAATTAAATGGAAAAATAAATGCCTTAAAAAAACTTCTGAAAGATATTCCACTTTGTAATATAATTTCGGGATTTTATTTAGATATTCTTTTTTTAGAAGTTAATGTCAAGTAGGTAAGTAGAGTATATTCTGAGTGTTAGAGAAAAGGAGTAAAGTGGAATGATGAAAGATAAGGAGACCAGAAAAATTTTTTGAAGCTTAATCGTTAAATTCCAATAATGGTCAGGAAAGTAATTCATTAACATTTCCCACTGAAATTTTCTTGAGGGCAGTAACTCCCTCCCTTTTCCCCTCATGTGTCAGGGCAATTCATCTCAGAATTCTGTGACTTTTTAAAAGTACGAAGAATAAACTATTCAGCTTGAGATTCAAGAATCAAATAAACCTCTGTAAAATAGAAGTCTTGTGCAGTCAGAATGGAGGAGTCAAAAAATGTAGAAACGTTACCCTGGGCTACAGCAGAGGCTGTGTGTAAACTGATAATATGTTTCTCTCTCTTTACTCCTGCTACCAGTTGACAGACACTGACCTTCCAACCCCACCACCATCTCTGACTGCTCACATTGCCTCTGTTTACCAGCACACAAGTCTCATTCTTGAATCCAATACTGAGAATATTGGAAGTTTTTTTTTAAACCTTATATGGGTTTTAAATAAATTGCATTTGAAAAAGAAAACAAATAGACAAGCCCCCAAATACACATTCTTCAAACTAGAATTTGAACCAGTGACATTCACAAAATAGATTCCAATCACCCACTGAGTTACCACAGAAAACCATGAGGTTCTTTCACTTTGCCCAAATCACATCTCCTCCTTTCCCCAAACTTTCAATAACTGAAAAAACCGACAAAATCTGTTTACCAAAGCCTGCGTCCTGGCCCCTTATCTCCGCTCTCTGAGAACCTTGACAATGAAAAACAAGCAGATAAATAAGATAAATAATGAAAACTAGGCAAATTCAGAAAGGTTTCTTCTGCTTGTCAACAAGGAGCCTAAACAAAGTGTTCTTGCTTATTTGGAGCTGTGATGTCTACTTGGAAATAAGTCAGTGTTTGTGAACGTACAAAGTACATGAAAAGGAAGTATAAAAACATAAAGTGACATCAGATTCATAAGGCAGTACGATGTGGTGAAAAAAAAAAACTGGAAAAAGAGCCAGATGACCTTGGTTTGAGGCCATTCCACCAGTTACCAACTGAGCAAGTCACCCCGAAGCTTGGGTTTGTAAGTCATGATAACTGACTTACCTATGCCATGAGGTTGTTGGAAGAAAACATTATCAAAATATATGCAAAAGTATTTTATAACATCAAAGCACTAGAAAATTTTAAGGTGTTATTAGTATTAATGTTATACACGCACTCCATCCAAACCAATATTCTCTTTAAAAGGAATACCTAAAGACTTTCTTGTGAGATAAAATTACCCTCATTAATGTTATCTGTAAATTGTCTGCATATCAAAATATACTGGTTTTTTTAACATTTATGATGCAGTTTGAATGAAAATAAAAACATGTTACAGTGACATAATATTTTCAATATTTTCTCCTTTTATCTGTAGTCGTTGATAATAATAGTTACTATTATAAAGAGAATTTAACATATTTTCTTAAGGGAATATTTAGTTCTCCATCAAATATGTTCTTTTCTTAGTGCCTTTTTTTTTTTTAATGGTAAAGTAAGTAAACTGCCCTCATAGATTCTAATTCTTAAAAGGTTGCCAAACACACACACACACACACACACACACTCTCTCTCTCTCTCTCTCCTCTCTCTCTCTCTCTCTCTCTCTCTCTCTCTCTCTCCTAGGCTGGATCTGGAAGGAATTATAAGGAATTACTAAGTCCTTCCTTAGCCCCTTTTGATTTTTAATCACATGATGTAATCTATGAACAAGGTTGAAGAGAGAAATTTCAGGAAGTTCCTCTTCTTGCTCTGCATCTCTGTATAGCACTTAACCCATTAGTTCAGCTAGTAATTTCAGTTGTTCTTGTTTTTTATTTATTGTAAAAGGAGGTAGGCCCGTAAGATGCTGAAAATTAGTAGATGTTCAGCCTTGGGGTGGAATCATATACTTAGTAATTGACTTTGAGAAGGACTCAGGTGAGAGAAGGCTGAACAGGCATTAAGGAGATCTGGCATCTGGTTCTTTCGGTTAGCCATTACCTTTCTGCCTCATTTATTTTCATCTAAAAATTAGAAAGTATGGACTCAATGATAGCTGCCATTTGTTGACTGCCTTCCAAATGGTAGTGCTAAAAGATAAACTAAGGCATATTAAACATTTTAAGAGTTTCAGCAAAAATGGATTCGAAGTGGGCAGCATAAGGAGGTCTGAGGAGCTGTGCAAAGTGAAAGACTTTAATAGACAGAAGGGAGTGAGAACAAAGAAGTTACACTGGCAAAAAAAAAAGTGGGTTGGTTGTTGCAGTTACTTTCCTTTAGGGGATGACTAGAGTCTATCAGGCAGAGTCCTTAACTAGTGCTGATCAGGTGATTTCTGATTGACTGGTTTAAGTCCTCTTTCTGGGAGAACCAAAACTATAATTAAGTCTCAATTTGGTGACTTGGGGTGTGTTGTCTTGCTTTTTTAACAGGAGGCAGGTACCAGTTCTAATTCTTCCAGCAGCATGGCAAGACAGGCCTTATTAGTCCCATATTATAGATATAGAAATCAGGGCTCAAAGAGGTAAAAATATCATCGCAGGTCACATTCGGTGAACTCTGTGGAACCACTTCAGCTTTTAAATTCTAGGATTTCTTAGAGAGAAAATCTGCCCTTTGGGCTTCATGTCTCCCTTTTAGAAATTCCATTGTTTGGGATTCAGTCATGAAATGCCAAATGTGAAAGGGGCCTTAGAAATCATCAGTGCCAGGTCTTTCACTTGTTAAGAAGGAATCTAAGGTCCAAAGATCAGTGACCAGTCCATGGTTGTGATTTATTTTCTTTCAAGTTTGCCCCAAATGCTCATGGTAACCTGATCCTAGCTGGACAGAAATATATGTGGGAAGATGGGACAGGAAGTGGTATTTGGCCTGGGCTCCAAAAGTCCCAAAAGATGACCCTGATTATGTGTATAAATATTGTCTGTCCAAGTAAGCAGAGTTTCGAAGATTTGAAAGTCACTGGAGGACATTCACAATGAACTGATAGGTAAGGCTGGCAGCATCTTGACTGTCAACTTTCCCCCTTTGGTAATTTAATAATTTTTTCCAGGGCTGATCTGTCTCTAATACATTAGCTGGAGGGGATGTCCTTTTCCCAATGGAGAGTTTACTTGAGAAATCAAATTAAGGTTAGAAGATTGCCTGATGAGTATAGCTAAAATGTCAGGCAGTCCAAGGCACCAAAAATGCCCAGGCACTTACAACCCTTCACCCCAAATCTCCCTCTCCCCTAATCTGGCCCAAATTACAATAATCAAAATACTGTAGTATCCTTCTACACTGGAAAATATGGTTCATTTGAAAAATGAGTCTGAATTTTACTTGATGATTCTTACCCTCCCTCCTGCCCCACCTTGGTTTGTATAGCTGAGATAGCTGCCTGTTATCTTTCTCTCAAAGTCATTTCTTTTTAATTCTTGCTTCTTCCTCTAAAGCTGCAATACAGCATTATTGTGTTTACTGTCCAGGGTAGTAGCCACTAGCCACATGTTGCTACTGAGTATCTGAAATGTGGCTAGTCTGAATTGAGAAATACTGTAAGCGTAAAATCTATACCAGATTTTGAAGATTTAGATTAATGAGAATGTAAAATATTTCATTAATAATTTTTTATATTGACTACCTGTTGAAGTGATAACTTTGGGGTATATTTGGTTAAATAAAATATATAATTAAAATTAATTTTACCTGTTCCTTTTCACTTTTTAAATGTAGCTACTAGAAAACTTAACGTTATGCATGTGGTTTACATACTCTTATTGGATAGTACTGCCCTAAGTCTCCTGGAGGCCTCCCCTGTTACCTTCTTTAGTTGTTTTATGGTCTGACCTATCTTATCCATTTCTTCCTTTTCTAGTAACTGCTTAGGTTTAGAAGGTAAAATAGCAAGTCAAACTTTGTGGCCAACCTTTAAGAGGATTAAATGAGTGCATGGATGGACAATGAAAATTTTCAATTTTTGACTTATGGATTGGTGCTACAATATTAGAAAAAAAGTGGGGAGTGGACACAGAATAGCCTTCACTAGTGTCTGTAGAGATGGACTGTATGCATACGGAGGATTAAAGAGGGAATACAAGAATCATTCTGAGGAAAACCCCACCACCATACACACACCCTGAAGTAGGACAAAAAATGTATTCCATCTCCAACCTTCCCCACCTGTCTAGGCTTTTTTTTAAATCTGTTTTTCTTTTGGCTACACTAATTTGTCTCTCTTCTTCTATGTGTACTAATTTAGACTGCTCCCTTGATGGAATGTGGCTATTAAAAAGATGAAGAAAAACTGCTGGAGATAACAATGTGGGGTGGTGTAGCAGATGTAAAGACCAAACAACATTGAAAGATGTTTACTTAAATTGAAAAAGACCTTAGAGATCACCCTGTTCCATCTTTCACCCAAATCCATAACCCTTTAATATACGGAATAAAGGCTGCTAGTGTTAGAACATCAGTATTCATCTAACATACCAAATATATACTGAGAAATGGGGAAATCCACTAAATATGTATTTTTCAACAGGGAAAAAACATGAAGAAGAAAAAACATGATGCTATTGTTTGTGAACCTAAAGAACTTCTGAATCCCTCTCCCAAAGTAACAAATTGTTACAAATCACTGTGGGTGAAATACAGTGTTCAGAAGGCTTACATGACCCAACTTGTCAGCTCCCAGCCAGTTTCAGCCATGTCAAGGAACCCAGGTAAGATATTATTTGCATTAAACTAAGTTAAATATTCTATTTACCATGTATTTTTCTTAGTATTGAGGACATAAAATCAGGCATTAAATAGAGCATTTAAACATTAAGTAGTAGTGATAAATCTATTCATCAAAGTTCTTATGTGGTAAAAATCTAAAACTGACCTTGCTTCATGGTAGAAATCTTAGTTCCTATTAGCCCTGAATCATTGAAGTGACAACTAATTAAGATGATCCCAAATAGACTAAACTAGATCAAATTTATGTTTTAATAAATATTTATCTTTAAACCTGACCTGAGTATGTCTGCATTGCAATGGTAGGGAAAATTCAGTTTAGGTTTCCTTTTGATTTTATCGATATAGGAAAGAACATGAGGGAAAGATAAATCTGAAATTTTGTTTTGCAAAAATGTATGATTCTTAAATGTCCCAAAATGTTGGAAAACTAAAGAGTTATGTTTTGAAAAGCATTAAAGAGTGCTGTAGTTAAATATATGGGGTTTTAGACTTTTAGATTAAAAATATGCTAGAAACCTGAAAGGAATTATTAAAACCAATCTCAAACTACTGTCCAATTTTAAAAGAATTACATGCCACTGAGAATGTGGAAATTTCAAGCATCCTATAGTCTCTTATCACCGTATCAAATACAGTCGCCATTTTCTAGAAAGAATTCAATAGAGTAAAATCTTGAATTTTCATCTGGGTAGGTGTCAACAATTATTTCTCAAAGCCTGAGACTGTCATCTATGAATACCTTCTAGAACATATATTTTGGTTTATGAGATGTAATTCGTACACCATAAAGTTCAAATTTTAAAGCGCACAATTCAGTGGTTTTCTAGTGTATTAACAAGGTTGTGCACTATTCTAGAACTTGTATTTGACTGTAAACATTTTTCAGTGTTTTCACACTCACTATACTGCTTAATCCTCACAGATTCCTCACGAAGCTGAGGTGCGCTGTGGGCGGTTGCCACATTTACCCCCAGTTTCCTAATAACGGTTTCACCTTAAAAGCAGAAGCACAGTGAAGAATTAATAATGCTAAGACCTTACAGTCGGAGAGTAACGCCAACAAACTAATCTACACGTTTGTTTTCTTGTCTAGAGCTCTCATTTTACTATATATGTAAAACCTCACTTGCTGCTGGCATTTTCATCTGGTCGGCCACCAGTGTGCATTAAACGACCGCCAAACAGAAACAAGGGGACCCCACGTAGAGGTGGCGCAGACACAAGCCCCCGATTTCCTTCCCTCACAGGCCTGGGAGGCAGCAGCGCCTTTATCCTTTTATGTTTTATGATAACGCTGAAGGAACAGGGGATGTACTGACCGAGGGAGGCGGTGTGAGAGGGACATGGAGTGGTTATTACGGCGTCGAGAACGCTAAAGCCGGGTAATCGGAGGCGCCGGGAGGAGTTTTCCGGGCGCGAGATCTCCCTGCCTCTCACTCGCGTCGGAAGCGAGGAACGAGCAGCGCGCACCACCGCCCGGGCCTCCGGCCGCCTCGCGCCGTGTGCGCTTCCTGTTGGTCACAGCCGCCCACGTGACCTCCGCCGCAGCCCCGCCCCAAGCGCTTTTCCCGCGGGAGAGCGGGTCTCAGCAGCACAGCGGGGCGGGAGGTCGCACGGAGGACCCTGGGGGACCCTCTGGCTAAGAACCTAAAAAATTAGACAGGTTGGTAGGTAAGTACGTAGACAGATAGGTAGGTAGATAGATAAGATAGATACTCTAAATACTGCCCCAAACCTTTGTTCGCTGGAAAGTGACTCGCTGAGCCTAAATTTATGTTACTTTAGGGACATCTACACTATACATATGAACAGAACTCTTCGGGGGAAAAAGACCATAATACTTGTATGGGGAACTTAAAGACACTTAGAGGAGGTGGGTAGGATTTTGGGAAGTCCAGAACAACCAAACTGATACATCATTTAGGAGAAATTAGACGCTCTTGGGAAAACAAAAATGAATGAAAGTGGAAAGAGGCCCCGTCCACCTCTAAAAATACAATAATTATTGATAGGAAAGGGCAGAATTAAATATATATATATTTAATATATATGTATAGGTAGTATAAATGGGAGATATTAATTGTAGAAGTCAGTAGAGGATCCAGTTATTCAACTTCTTTCTCCCTTTGAGAGTGATCAGATGCACATTTTTGCCCCTTTTTTGGTGTATGTGCTTCTAAGGCTCACCACCCCTTCCCTGCCTCCTCGTGATGGACACATTTACTTTTTCACTCATTCAAAAAAAAAAAAAAAAAATACTAGGGCCTACTATATTCTAGGCACTGTGCTAGGTACTCGGGTGACAATGATGAACAAAAACAGTAACAGCCCTTTCTTTCCTGGAGCAGACACTGGTAAAGGTACTGCTATCTCTTGAGACCAATAATATGTAATGTGACTGGTGCTAAGAAAAGGTCCAGATGCTGTAATGGGGCTTTTTGACCTAGCAGGGAGGTTAGAGAAGGCTTCCCTTAAGATTTAACTCTGTACTGAGACCTGAGGAGGTTAAGGAAGGTGCAAACTGCAGGCAGAGGGAGCAGCTTGCAGGTGAGACCTAGTAGCCTCTCCTCTTCCAGTGACTGCCCATCTTACCCATTTCCTCTATACATACATTAAACTTGCCTCTTAGTTCTCAGAAGACACTTTTTCCTTTCAATCCCAAGTTCATTTAGGGCATAACTGGTAACCCATAATTATTATTATAGACACTGTGTATCCCATAAGTGAGTATAGTGATATACACATCTAATAGGCATTATCATGTTATTTTACATAATGAAAACATGCAATGACCAGCAAAATCTAAACTATGATGTATCTCAAGAGAACTGAAAGTGCTATAGATATTTAAAGTGGTGAGAGATCGCATTATTTTGGAGGACTAAAAAATAGGCATCTTAGATAAAGCAATTTTTGAGATACGCTTCACAGGTGAGATTTGATCAAATAGAGGTAACAGTTTATTCTAGCATAAGATTCAAGAAGAAGAGTAAAGAGGATGGACAGGTAAGTTGAGATTATTCCAAGGGCCTTGAAAACCAGTCCAAAGAGTTTGTAGAAACTAAACAGAAATGTTTTATTAAGTTTTAAGGACTTGTCTAAGATACTTTTCCTTTCCAACATTTACCTTGGAAAATTTAAAATTTACAAAAAAAGTTGCACAAATAGATCTGTGGTTACTCATATACTCTTCACATGGATTTATCATTTTTTGGCCACATTTGCTTTCTCTCTCTCACTCTCTCTACACACATATGCACATGCACTCATGAATGCACACACAGTTGTTTTTCTTTGCTAAACCATCTGAAATAAAGTTGCAAACTAACTTCATCTCTAAGTAATTCCTGATAGTGTCTCCTAAGAACAAAGATACTTTTCTGCATAACCACAATACAATTATGACTTCTGAGATACTTTTAAAGTTAAAATTTGAATAAATATTTATGTTAATAAAAATTAAGAAAAATGCATTACTTATTTTAAGTGGCTTGCAACAGTGACTGACACATTATAAGTGCTATATAAGTGTTTGTTTAAAAAAATACATTTTCATGGTTGAGAAACTAAAGAATACGAAAAGGCATGTAGTGAAAAGTCTCCTATGTTCTTGCCCCCATCTGCTCAGTTCCCACTCTTACCACTTCTATCATAGGCATTGTTCTTAGATTCTGGGGTGTCCTTCCAGAGATTCTTTATGTGAAAATGAACAATTGTGAATAGAGATGTTTATACCCCCTCCCTTTTTAGACAAAGGTAGCATATTAAGCGCGCTGTTCTTGTTTTCTCACTTAACACATGATTTGGAGATCTTTCTGCATTAATACGGAGCTTTCTTATTCTTATTTACAGTGGCATAATATTCCATAGTCTGGATACACCATTATTTATTTAAATAGTTTCCTATTGCTGTACATCTGGGTTGTTTTCAAATACTGAATATTGAAACCAATGCTACAAAGGATAACCTTGAGCACATGTGCATTCATAAAATTTGATGGATACATTGCCCACCACCACATTTAAAATATGTGAATGTGCATTATTGTTGCCATTTTGCAACTTTAAATGAAAGGAGAGGCGTCTTTAAGACAAACTAAAAGGTAGGACTGTCCTTAGATAAACTGACAGAGTAGCCAGAATTTTCCTTCCAACTCTAACCTTTTCTGTCCTTCTCTCCACCCCCTTATGCAACTGCATCTTTATAATCATAATCAACAATATCTGTGTAGGGCACCGAGCTAGATCCTAGAGTTATGAAATAGATACATGTCCTCAAGGGTTTCACCATTTAGTTGATCAGACATGTACAAAATAAAAATAGTTATTACGTTGAGTTCCAGAATGTAAAACACACCTCTTGCTTGGGGCACGCTCAATCCTTTGATGCATCCTATCTCTAAGGTCCTTCCTTCTCTGCCTCTGTCTACCCAATGGAGATACCCAAGGTTGCTGACATCCTCATAAGCTCTTTCATTTCTCCCAATGTCGATTACTGGAACTTATCCACCTGGTATTCCATCTTCCTACTGCATATACTAGATTTTATATTTCCCTAGTGACAATGAATCAGTTAAAATAATAGTTGCAAACCATTATGCTTTTGATTGGCACAGGCAGGGCTGGCCCTAAACCTATTTTGAAGTAGATGACATTTGTTTGGGGGAGGGTCTCCCCATTTGGCTGCTCTTTCGTCTCTCTGGGCACCTTCCCTCTTGGGTGAGCGCTCAGCCCCTACTGGTGCCCTCACCTTTTCTCAGGTAATTGTCAAATTACCCTTGCTGGGGTGTCAACTAATTGTTAGGGTGTCATTTCAAAATGGCTTGAGGTGAGATACTCTTTAAAACAACAATAGAAACTAAAATGACAGGCAGTACAGTTGCAATTTTGATCAGAGGGCTACATACTTCACCTACTATTTCAGCCACCTACTTAGGGGCTTACCCTTGGCTGATACCCTGGCCCTCCCTGCTCCCCCATCTCATTCCTCCCACTCTTTGCTCTGTGTAGAGTTCTCGAGCTCTGGGGACCAGTGCTGTCTGTGAAGTGTGGTGCGGTACCCGCCAGTGCCCAGAGGCACTCTTCTTATGTTTGATAGTTAAACTATTGTTTTAATACTTCTATTTGTTGTCTTTGCAAACTTAAATAATTTAAACTTCTATTTCTTATTTCATATATTTTCAGCAGTATCACACAACTCTATTTTATAAGAGGAAGATGCTAATTTCCTTGCCTTCTTATCACTAGCCTTCCAGAGCCTGCTATTTGTCCCCTATGCAGTCAGCCCTCTATATCCTTGGGTTCTCCATCATCGGATTCAACCAACCTCGGATAAAAAAAAAAAAAAAAAAAAAAAATCCAGAAAGTTCCAAAAAGCAAAACCTGAATTTGTGCGAGTGGCAACTATTTACCTAGCATTTACATTGTATTAGTTATTGTAAGTAATCTAGAGATGATTTAAAGTATATGGGAGGACATGTGTAAGTAATATGCAAATACTACACCATCTTATACAAGAGGACTCGAGCATCCTCAGATTTTGATATCCACCAGAGGAGAGGGGAGTGTCCTGGAACCAATCCCTCACAGATACCAAAGGACAACTGTACTTTTTAATTATTAGCTAGAGTTTTAACATTTATACTCTGTCCTCCAGCTGCAACCAACTCTTCTGTGCTTTTTTTCCATCAGTTGATTCTAAAAGTTAAAAACCAACAACCTTGTTTTACATTATTGTATCTATGTAAATATAATCTAACACCAGGTCCAGTGGTAGTAGTTAAGACATATGATGTAAGACTTCATGAACATTATTGTTTAATATTCATAATAACCTTAAAGTCCCTTTTTAACACATAAGGAAACTGAGAAGCTAAGAACAGGTAATTAGAAAGTAACTGAGTCAAGACTTTCTCCTATGTGAGGACAGGATAAAATTTTCCTTTCTTTAGATACAAGTTTAGGACTCCTGCCAACTGGAAAAAGAATGCACATCAAGGTTACATATACATATATATTTTTCTCTTTTTTTGAGGGGGTGATGGTGGTCTTTAGCTCCTGTTACGCAACTTTGGTCAGTTTTCTTTTTTTTCCATTTCTGTTAGTGACTAATTTCAGCCACTTCAGGATTCCCCTCTTTCTCAGCAGGCGACCGAGTTTTCTGTTTCATATACAAAATTGATGTCATCAGGGTAAACACCTTAATCTCCTTACCCCTCATTCCAGACTTCCTTACAAGAGCATCATATCTTATCTATTGTATATCAAAGGAAGGGAGACCCCCTCCTGTTCAAAATTAATCCTTCCTCATGTTTCCATTCTCATTTCTCCTAAACCTCTGGGACTTTGCTTCAGTGGTTTGCCCTGCTCTATCTTCCATTTTCCCTTACTCCTGCTTTAATTCCTCTCCTCAACCTACAAACCTGGTCAAGACTCTCAGCTTAGAGAATTCCTTCATCACACTTCTTCCTCTTGCTTCTGTCCATTCTCTCTCATTGTTTCATCAGGGCACCTCTTGGAAGAGTAGTCTACACTTATTGATGGCAAGTCTAGTCTGGCAGCTTGAATTCCAACTTCACTGCCATGCAAAATTCCTTTCATTCTAGTTGCATGGCTAATTCTCTTTTGCTGTATTTCAGTCCTGGGTGATACTAGCAATTCTTTTTTAAAGGAGCAGTGTGTCCTTGGTATGAGACTTTGGGCCTTCCTGAGATTGACCAGTAGTCCTGCTAAATGTAAGCACATTTTTGGAAATTATGACTCAGATTAGGTATTATTAGGAATTGAAGGGTCAACTGTAATATATTTAATTGATTATGAGAAGGTGTATCCTTTGAGAGGGGGCAATTATTGTTGATTTTATCCTTGAAAGATTTCAATGTACAAAGTGACTGAATTTTAAGCACTACCTAATGGCATAAAGCTCTCCTAAAAGAAACCACTTGCCTTAACTAAATAAGAGGTCATGCTGAGTGAGAGATGAAGCCTTGAGTTCTGGGGAGGTGGTGTGTCTCTAAAAAAGGGAGGCATATGTTTTCCAATCTGGAAGCAGATGGTCCAGCATGTGGAGAGGCTAAGCCTTCCAGTACTGTCTTGTCTGCTTGTTATTTTATAAAGGTAAAAGGCTGGGCAAATACTCTTCAAAGTCTCTTAATGCTCTGGGATTTAGAGGTGGTTGCTACTAGCAATAAAGTCTGTATGGAATGATTTTCCTTAAGAATAATCACCTCCCAGTAGTGAAATAGGGGCTTAAAGCTGTGATTGCTTAATATTATGCCTAGTACCAACAAAAGAATTGATCAATTGACCTAAAAAAGAAATGGAAATTCTTTTCGAGCCAAATTGAGGATTATAATTGAAAGCTCCCAGAACTGTTCTGCCTGTTTAAGGTCAAAGCACAGTTACATAAATTTTTGAGACAAGGGGCTGTACATTAAATGATGTATTATTGACAGTTTACCCAATCCAGATCTACAAGTAGTGGGTCATGGGTCATCGTGGCCCCTTACAAGATTAAGAAGGAAGGTTATCTCCTAAGGAGGTCTGGTTAATGCCGATGCACAGTACACACTGAAGGGGAGGGAGGAGGCCCAAATGGGCAAAGCAAAACTTTTATGTTTAAATTTTTCTCATCTTGCCTTTAAATATGAATTTTATTTCATCACTAATCATACAGGGAAAGTACTATAAAGTTTAACACAGAGGAATATCCTTTTGGAATGAACTATAAAGCAATTCCTTCAGTTTCAACTTAAGCCACATTTTAATTTGCTTCACATTTGGACCATAAACTTCCTGTATGACCTTTTGTTTTCTGGACTTTCTCACTGCCTCCCCCACATGATTTACAGTTACAATATCCTCAGGTTTCCCCAAATTTTCAACCATACTGTCTCTTCTAGCAAATCTCCCTTTCCCCAGGGACTTCCCTTCTAGCACTGTTCTCTTGCTCCAGTCTCATCACTCTCTAGGCCTCCAGGTACCACTGTCATCCTGGGACTCCCCTTCGCATGGGTTAGATCCACCCTCTGCTAAATGTTTTTTTTTTTTTTTTTCTTGGTTTAGTCATACTCTGTTTTACTGGAATACTTCCCCAAGAGACTTCCTATGAAACTGTGTATGGGAGAACAACATCCTGAGTCCTTGCATGTCTGCAAATATCTTCATTCACTTCTTACAAATTATTTAGAGTTTAGCTAGATACAGACTTCTAGGTTGAAAATAATTTTTTAATAAAATCTTTGAGGACATTAATTGTTCTACTATATTCTAGTTTCCATTGTTGATGGGAAGTCAGTTGTCAAACTAATTCATGTTTCCCTCTGGAGGTTTTTAGCATCTCGTTATGCTTAGTGTTTTGAAATTTCAGTATATTCTAGAGATGAGGATTTTATCTCCCCATCTGTTGTCCTAAGAACTTGGTGGGGCTTTTTTTTTTTTTTTTTTTTTTTCGGTGGGACTTTCTAATCTTAAATTTGGTGTCTTTTAGCTCTGGGAAGTTGTCTTATGCTATTTATTTTTACAATTTCTCTCCTTGATTTCTCTCTTTCTGCGACTCCTATTAATCAGATGCTGGGCTTTCCATATTGGTTCTCTAGATCACCTTTCTTTTCTCTCATATTTTTAAACTTCTGATGATTCTTCTGTGTGATTCCCTTGACTTTATTTTTTCAGACCATCAATTGTGTTTTTAATTTTAGCAATCACATTTTTAAAATCTGGAAGATTTTATTGTAGGTTTATTCTTTTTTCATGGCACTCTTTTGTTTCCTGAGTGTAATATTTTCTTAAATTTCTCTAAACATATACATTAGAATTTGCAAACATTCTCTTGTCTTGCCTGAATTATATGTTTTCTTCAGTATTACTGTTTTGTTTATTTATCGGGTATCTCTCTTTCATTCTGTGGTTCTTCTCACTTGTCTGGTTATCCTTTATTATTTTAAAGAAATATGGACTGAGTAGCTGGTGTGGTTTTTTTTTCCTGCTGTTATGTAAGTAAGACTGTTTTCCCAGGTGGTAGCAGTAGCTAACGTTTGTATAGTATTTTTCCATGTTCCTGGCACTGTCCTGCACGTGTTAAATATATTAACTCAGTTAACCATCTCAAGAACCTCTCTAAGAGGTAGTTACTGTGGTGTTTCATTAGGTTTAATACTCCATCAATTGTAAAATCTACCATTATTTTGTTTACTACTCCAGAGGTAAAGAATACAGTTGAAATACGACATGCCATAGATTATAAAACACATTCTGTTTTGGCAGAATTATAAAATCTTAACATTGATAAAATAATACATTACTATTCCCATCTTACGTTTGAAGAAACTGCGGCATAGAGAGATTAAGTAACTTTCCCTGGTTACCTAGTTTTAACTATAGTGGATTTTACATTTGAACCCAAATGATTTGGCTTCAGAATCTTACCACTATGCCCAACTGCCTCTCCACGACTTCCCACTGAGTGGGGATTCAAATGGGGCAAAGGAGGCCTCTGAGTTGGGGGGTCTTTAGGGTGATGAATAAGGAAGCTGGCTTTCTGGCGCCAGGCCTCCCAAATGCCAGAACAAGGACAACTTTAATCTGAGGCACCAACATTCATAAAGTTTTAGCTTTTTCCACAAGATCTGTTCTCTTCTATTAGAGAAGAGTGGTCTGGACATTTTAATTTAAATCTGTCACAGGTACCAAGTGGTACAGTTGATCTCTAGTCAATGGCATGTCTCCCTTTCCCAGCTTCAGGGTCTTGGTGGAGTAAACGGGCTTCCAAGCCTCAGGACCCCCTGTTGTGGGTTCTTGGCACTTTCTCTGCCTGGCTCACTTGTCCGTATCTTGTGTCATCTGCTTTCTGCCTTCCAGAAACATGTACTGATCTCTCATCTGCTGTTGTCCCTGCCTCTCATTCTCTTCACTGTTGTGGTCTCATCCTCTTCCTATACTTTCATTTTGGTGGGGTCTTGGGAGAGATTAGGAGAAATGGAGAGGCTAATGCTTGTGCTCAGTCTTGAACCCTAGATCTCTGTTTTTAGTAAACAAGATCAAGATTATAAAAGGATGACCACCATATGAGAAAATAAAATATTCACATTATAGATAGCTGGCAATGGAATAGCACTTACAAAACCTTAAGAGCATATTTGCTTAAAAGTTTTCCTAAATGCAGCTGAAGAATTCTTAATGTATGACAATATTTTTAACACATTTTAATTCCAATACCTTGAGGCTTATTATTTGCTTTATGAAGGAATTATTCTTGCAAAAAGATTAACCAAGAAGTTTTTCCAAATTCCCGACTAGGCCCTTTAGATTGTGACTTTATTTTCAGAACTGTGTGTGGATATATCCATATCCACACAACTTTTCAGCATAAAGTGAGACACTTTTTCCCTCTGGATATTAAAAATTCAATCCTTGGAAAATAATAAAGTATGTGAAATGTGGCCAGTGCAACTGAAGAACTGAATTTTAAATTTTATTTAATTTTAATTAATTTAAGTTTAAAAACTGACACTTGATTTAATTGTTGGAAAACTGTTAAGTATGTTTGGAACAACTTGGGTATATGAATTTACTTTTTAACTGTAAACTTCATGAAATATAAATTAAGGTTTTCCATGAAACTAGTTAAAACCCAATTTGAGATGTGTTGTAAGTATAAACACTGGATTTTGAAGACTTAAATATAATTAAAAGAGTATAAGACATATCGTTAATAATTTTATATTGATTATATGTTATAACAGTAATACTTTGGATATGCTGTTTTAGGTGTATACTACTAAAATTATTTTTCCCTGATTTTACCACTAGAAAATTTGAAATTAATATGTAGCTTGGAATTTTATTTCTACTGGACAGAGTTGATCTATTCCAAAACAAGGCTTTGATTTTCAATAATCATTATGATGTTGGGATTTTGTCCTTCTCATTGTCTCAGATAGTTTTTAGTGACTAGTGGTGAGTGATCTACAGATAGTTAATGGAGTTGTCTCCTTGAATTCTTTTTTAAATTAAAGTATAGTTGCTGTACAGTATTATATAAGTTACAGGTGTATAATATATTGGTTCACAATTTTTAAAGGTTATACTCCATTTATAGTTATAAAATATTGGCTGTATTCCTCATGTTGTACCATATATCCTTGTAGCTTATTTTCTCTTTGAACTCTTTTCTGTCAATGCAGGTCACAACCCACCTTCTCAGCCCAAGGAGAATAGCATTGGCCAGAACCATCACCAGGAAGAAGTAATCCACAAATTGGCCATGCAACTGAGAAACATTGGGGACAGCATTGATCATAGGATGGTTCAAGAGGTGAGACTTCAGTTTCCCCAGCAAGGGCCTGTCATGGAGGAGGAAAAGGCAAACAAAACAATGGCTGCCCAGTGGCTGGGATGCCCAGGAATTAGCGAAACACATGGATTAATACTCTCCGATGACCAAATGTTAGATCTGAAAGTTGTGAACCTGAGTCAAAACCAGTATTTGATTTCACACTTGCTACTCAAACTGTGGTCCGCAGTCTAGCAGCATCAGCACCATCTGGCAGCTAGTCAGACATGCAAAGTCTCAGGCCCCAGCCCACGATGCTGGCATCAGAATTTACCATTTTACACACACCCTGGAGAATTTGCATGCATATTAAAGTGTGAGAAACTCTGCTCCACACCCTCAAAGTAGGATGCATGTTAGAGTCACCTGTGGAGTTTTAAGAACCATAGCTGCCCGAGCTCCACCTCGAGACTGATTTAATTGGCATGAGTTGTGGGCTGGGCATCAGGCACTTTAAAAGCTCTCCAGGTGAATCTAATGCTCAGTCAGGGAGGAGACCCTTTGCCTTAGATTGTGCTTAACCTCCTTGAACCAACCCAGAGGTTACTATCTAGGCCTGACTCCTGATTTGTTTCTCCTGATTATTGTGAGAGATAATTAAGGAAACAGGAAAAAATAATGATTACTGTTTGAAATCTTAGGGGTAATGAAATCTGCAGTCAGCTTAGTTTTCTTCCAAAACAACCTGGGCTTGGCAGTGGAGAGAGAATGAACACATGGGGCTCTGAGGTAGGAGGGGCGGCTGCCCTTCCAAGCCCAACTTCCTGCCCTTAAATTCATCGCAGAACAGGTACCTGTGGTGCTTTCTTGTTCATCACAGCTGCTGCCATCATGCTGGCTTCAAGTGTGCCAAGTCCTCTTCTAGGCTCTGGTCCAAATGTGGCAATACTCAGGCATTCACTCAAAGAAAACGTTCCCTGAGACAAAACAAGGACAGAAGATCCCCACAAATAACGTTACTAAAAGTAAGAAGGAAGCAAACACAATCAAATAAAATGTCGACAGAGCAACTTCACACAAACAAAATATTTCTGAGTGCTTTACACATGCCAGACTCAGTTCCAGGCAACTAGAGCAGAGAGCAGGATGGGAGATGAGCTTGCTCTCCTAGGGTTCACAATGTAGGAGGGAGACAAACAGTAAAGCAGATTACCAGACTCTAGCCTAGTCAGACAGGGATGTGGGTTCAAAGAAGAACTGAGGATACTGAGTGATGGGGAGTGACTTTGGGTAGGTGATTAGGGAAGGTCTCTCTGAGGAGGTGGTATTGGAGCAAAGACTGGAAAGGAGGGAGCGAGCCATGAGAAAAGCTGGGGAAATTGTTCCAGACAAAGGGACCTGGGAGTGAAAGCTCTTGGGATAGGAACAGACTTAACGAACAGCAAGGAGGCCAGGATGGCTGCAACGGAGTGAGTTGAGATCCAGGAGTTGGCCTCTGTCTTAGAGGGAGTGATAAGGTGTTTGGGTTTTACCTTAAGTACAAGGGAAGCTTCTGGGGAGGAAAGGCAGGAGAGTGCCATGAGCTGATTTGCATTTAGAATGAAGCCTAGCTGAAGTGCAGAGAGGAGGCGATTGTGAACTTCAAATGAGATAATCTATGTTAATCAGTTAGAACAGAGTCCGACCCACTGAAAGAGAAAACAAACTCACTTATTTAAACAGTACATAATATTCCATTGTATGTATATATCACACTTTGTTTATCCACTTATCAACTGATGAACCTTTGGGTTGTTTCCACTTTTTGACTATTATGAATAATGATGCTGTAAACACTTGTGTAGAAATTTTTATGTAGTCATACATTTTTAGTTCTTTTGGGTGCATATCTCAGAGTGGAATTGCTGAGTCATATAATAACTTTATGTTTAACTTTTTGAGGAACTTCCAGGCTGTTTTCCAGAGTGGCTGTGCCATTTTACACTGTGGCCCACCAGCAGGGTATGAGGGTTCCATTTCTCCACATCCTTGTCAACATTTGTTGCTAACTGTCTGACTGTAGCCGGCCGAGCAGCTGTGAAGTAAAATGTCACTGTGGTTTTGATCTGCACTTCCCCGATGGTTAATGTTGTGCTTCTCTTCTTGTCTTTCACTTTCTTCATGGTGTTTGCTGAAGTGAAAACGTTTTAAATTTTGATGAATTTCAATTTATTTTTTTCTTTGTTGCTAGTGCTTTTGGGGTCACATCTAAGAAAGCATTGCCTAATCCAAAGATATGAAGATTTATACCTATGTTTCTTTCTTAGAGATTTAGAGTTTTAGCTCTTAAATTTAGGTCTTTGACCCATGGAGTTAATTTTTGTATATGGTGTGAGTTAAAAGGTCATCTTCATTCTTTTCCATACGGGTATCCAGTTGTCACAGTACCATCTGTTAAAAAGACTACTCTTCCCTATTGAATTGCCTTGGCACCCTTGTCAAAAATCAGCTGACTATAAATGTTTGGGTTTATTTCTGGACCCTCAGTACTATTCCATTGATCTACATGTCTATTCTTATGCCTGCCCTAGCTTTCTTGCAGCATTTTACAAAGCTAGATTTGACCTAGACTTTTAAAAGTTGTCTTCTAGGATACTTTAAAATATTGCATTCTAGAATACTTTAAACAGACCACAGAATATTTTTAAAATAATATTTAAAATTCCTCCTAGCTTGGCTCTAAAATGCTAAAGGCTTTATTCTGCTGTTTTAAGGCTTAAATCAAGCAACTTTAAGAGAATTTCAAATCTGGCATGGTATATTTCTTTCCTATATAGTCATTTACTCACCTTTTGTACTCGGTTTAATCAAGCGGTCACATTGATTCTCCAAAAAGCTTCCTGCTTTCGATGTATTTAAAGAAACTTTTATTCTTGCTCTTGGAACTCTCTAGCAGGGAGTTCACCAAGGTATATTTTCATCTGCTGAATTGATTGTCCTTGAGCTACCACATAGCTTGACTTTTTAATTCTTTTCACTTAAGCAAGTGTTCTCATGTTTTCAAACTGGCCTTGATTCTCAAAATAACATCTTCTATTTTGCCATTTAGTTTTGAGGGATTTGTGTTCGAGGACTTGTTTTGTTTGTTTGTTTGTTTAATCTGGGGCATGTAATTTTCCTAGATAGAGTGTGTTTTAAAATAGTTCGTCTCCCCATTGCTTTTAGGATCTTAAATGTGCCTTTGAAACTTTTCCCCACAGGTGTCTTTCCTGGGTTCTAGAAACTGGCCCCTCCCTGTCCCTACAGGCCTAGGAGTGGTAACAACTCTGCTGTTATCAGCCCCACTGTTGCACCACCCTTGTGCCTCCCCTCTCCCCCACTTCTTAGATAGTGTCTTTATCTAGTCCTCCCTGAATGATCCTAATTTGCATGTGCCATCTGTTTTCTCTGGGACCCTGACAGTAATGTTCAGGGAATTTCTTAGTTTGTTAGAAAGCTAGGGGTGGGAGGGAGAAACTAACATTTTATTAAACACTTTCTTCCAGGTACTCTGAGATACTCTTACATGTTTCATTTAATTTTCCTAATAACCCTATGAATTAGTGGAATAAGTATTTTAGGAGAAGCATCTGAGGTTCAGAGAGATTAGATAACCTAAGGTCACTCAACAACTAAGTGGCAAAACCAGAATTTAAATATATGAGCGCCTGACTCAGTGCTCTGTACATTTTTTCCATCTGCCTTGCTGGAAGGAAGTTCATTTGGTTTTTCTAACTGGTATCAACTATAAAAAGGGAAAAAAGTCCTTTCGAGATTTCCAGTTACTAACAGGACAAGGTCTCAGTTCCTTGGCCTGCTGCTTATGGTTTATCATGCATTCAGTCAACACCTATTATGTGTCAGGCAGTTATCAAAAGAGACAAACTCCCTGACCTCATGGAGACAAACAATAAACAAACAAATAAAGACTACAGTTTATCAGACAGTGATAAATATTTTGGAGAAAAATAAAGCAAGGGAAAGGATGAGGAGTGTTGGGGGATTTGAAATTTTAAGGGAAAGCCTCACTTAGATGCCTTCTGAGCAACACTTTGACAGAGGTAGGGGAGGGGCCGTGGATATCGGGGAGAGCAGTGGAGGCAGGTAGAAAGCAGACTGTGAGGCAGGAGCATTTCTGGCATGTTTGAAGAATAGCAAGGAGGCCAGGATGGCTGAAGCTGAGTAAGGGAGAGAGCAGTGAAGGTACGGTGAGAGGTGGGTGGTGGGTAGGGCCTTGCAGTCACCATAAGGGTGTTCTAAGTGAGGCTGAGCCACTGGAGAGCAGAGCAGAGGGGCCACATCTCAACAGTCTGGGAGGCTCAGTGTTGAGAACAGACTGCAGGAGGAGGGCAGGGCTAGGGAAGCCCTTTGTGTCTGACCCGCAGCTTCTCCTGATGTTCCCATATAAACAGTGGGGTTTACTTTTGACTCCATAAACCTGCTGTGCTCGTTGTTCTTCCTACCTCTAGATATCAAGCAGACTTCCTTGCTTCTTTGAGAGGGCTAAGAATGCTCTCGGAAGCCAGAGGAAGAGGTTATTAACCCTGAAAAGTGTGTCCCAATTTGCTGATGGTAAAGACAGGAAAACATGTCCAGAGGAAAACTTCCCAAGGTGGTGGGGAGGGTATGGACATAATCGAACAGACCAAGAGATTCTTTCACTCACACACTTTATAAAGCAGCCCAAGAAGCCTGTTTGTGGTGTTGATTGAATTAATACCAAATTTCTAATTTTGGATTATTTTATCGCTTAAAAAGAAAATTAACCTCTCTTTCTCTCTCTCTCTTTAAAAAAGGATTTTCAACAGGAAGGCAGAGCTATCCTGGCTCATTATGTCTTAGTTTTCTTTGGAGGAGTTCACGTGTTGCTGCGCTTTCTCTGGAATAACCATTTGATGTAAAAGGAATGTAAATGTCAGGTTCTGCTTTCCTTCTACCCTTTGACAAAACATGAATGCACCAGGGCAGATGGGAAGAAGACCCTTCTCCACCTCCCTCTCTTTCCACCCACCACTGGTGTTTTATGCCTGGTTTGTTGGAGAACTGCGGACTCACTGGCCATTCGTCTGTTCAGGGCAACCAGAGAGGAGACGTCTGTGATGGCCTCATGGTAGAGCCCGAGGAGCTTAGGAACCCAGGAGGTCGTGCTGCTTAGAAAACACCAGCGCTGTGGATGTCCCAGAGCTCCTTGTAAGGAAACCTTCAGCGTTTCCTTCCATGAGTGAAATAACCTCATCCCCAAACCAGAGGTCACAGAAATGGGTGCTTTCTCCTGGGCCCCCTCCCTGGGTACCAGGCCCTCTAGTGACTGTTGGCCCCACTCCTGTTGCCCATGTCCAGGTCTGCAGTGCCCTGTCCTCCTTTTACCTTCCTGTCTACCTCATATTCCCTCCCTCCCCTCCTTAAGAAGTACAAGTATCAAGAAAGTTTGTTGCTGTAAGTTTGTATATGCATTTTGAGTTCTTTGTAGGGAAAGTGTTATTTAAAAAATGAAATAAACATGGTTATTTTATTGAGCATGAGACACCTGTGCATAATTTTTTTTTTGATGGAGAAATTCCATTTGTCCCTGCTCATATGGGTTCATTACTTTGTAGAGTTGGATCGTATGTAGCATCGTCTTTGTCCTTCCAAAGGGAAATGTCCCCATTTAAAAAATTCATCTCAGGCAATGTCTATTTAGTCCCATCATCACCTACGTTTTGACTTCCTGGAAGGGAACAGTTCCTAAAATGTCTTCCTTATTTATTTTTTTACATTTCTGAGTAGGTATTTATTTATTCATATGGTTAAAAAATCAAAACCGTATAAAAAGGTTTGCAATGAAAATTCTTGCTCTTATTTTCTATCCTGAATCCCAATTATGTTTATTAGTTTGTTACATATCCTTCCAGAGTTTCTTTGTACCAATACCACTACACACACACACACGCACACGGTAGTGTATAATATATGCAAGGTACAGACCTTGATTTTTTTGCTTAGCGTGGTGGTGGTCAGGCATTATTCTAGTTGTCTTACAAATGTTAAACCATTTAGTCTTCAGAAGAACTTTATGAGACAGGTAGTATTATTAGCTCTATTTTACTGTTAAGGAAACTGAGGTCGTTGCTAATAGAGAGAGGCAGTAGGGACGTTAACTAAGTTGCTCAAGGGCAGACAGCCAGTAAGTGACATAGCTGTCACTGTCCAAGCCTGGCAGGCTGTCCTAAGAGTCCAGGCTCTTAACCGCTCTGCTGTACTGCCTCTTGGAGAGCCTGCCACAGTCCATAGAGAGTGCTGTCAGACCATGCACAGGATTCTGCTAAATGGATGTACTGTAATTTATCTTGTCAGCTCCCTTTTAATGGATGCCTGGGTTGTTTCTAATCATTCAGCATTATAAGTCATGTTGAAATAAATAACCACGTACATTTTGGATATGTGCAGTATATTTGTTGAATATGTTTCCAGTGTTGGGATTACTGAGTTGTGAAGGAAAAACTGGGCTGGTCTAACAAGATAACTCACAAGTCTAGGAATGTGAAGGAGAGGCTGGGCTGGGCTAACAAGATAACTCACAAATCTAAGTATTGGAATACTGATCTGAGTTCTGCTAAACTAACTTGTAAATCTAGGCTAATTAGTGTTGGTTTGCTGTTCAGGTTTTTTGCTAGCCAGATGGATTTTCAAAGATACATATCTGGCTTTGGAATGTTGGTTTGCTGCCTCCCCGCCTCCACTTTTGTGATGATAATGCTGCTAAGGCTGTTCCATGCCTATTGGCCGAATACCCCAAGCTTGTACTTTACCCTATAAAACCTCATGTGCACGTCTTGGAGGTGCTCAGAGCTTCGGAGCAGAAGCCCCTCTGAGCCCGCCAGCGTAATACAGCTGAGTACTCCAACCCTCCGAGTGGTGCTTGTTTCTTGACTGGCCTGTCGTTTCCATAACAGAGTGAAGGATAAATACATTTGACTTTGCTAGATCCTGCCCTCCTACCCTCCATGGGGTTTAAGCCACTCCATATGCCCAGTGTTCTCTGTTCCCCGCAGCCTCTACAGCAGATTGTTATTAAACGTTTGAATGTTTTCCAAATTAATGGGCTAAAATTGGTATCTCAGAATAACTTAATTTTTTTTTTAGAATAACTTTAATTTACACATCTTTTCTAACGGGCGAGTCTGAGCATCTTTTTCTATGTTCAGGAGCCAACCAGCATCTTGTTTTAATGTGGACTGTCTATTCATAGCCTTTGCTCATTTTTCTGTTGAGTTTCTGGTGTTGTTCTTACTGGTTTCTAGGAGCTCACGATTTATCAGTGCCAAGCCAACAGCATCTACACCTTCAGATTTTTGGCAGGTTATTGTTTTCTTGCTTCCTTTCCTCTGTGTATGTTGATTTGCTTTAGTGCTTACAAACATTCTTGGCTTCCCCTTAAGGCAGAGGGAACTGAGGCAGGTTTACATTGGGGGATGGGGTGGGCACTACACCTAGAGCTGCCAGGGGCCAGCGAAAAGGTGGCCGTAGGATCCACTGAGCACTCGGGTTTAGGTCAGGAAGAACATCACAGCCTCTCTGATGGTGGTGCTCGGGCCTGGGGTGGTGGGGCGTCCACTGGGCCAAAGGAAAGGCCGAGGCTGGGTCAGGGCTGGGACCTTCACACCCCTAAGGGGAGAAGCACCTGGTTCAGGTAGACAGTATAGGAGGCCCCCACCTATCCACCTTCGGAGACGCACAAGGGTGACATGAAATTGATCTGTCGCTGTCGCGAGCCCAGGACTAGGGGTTCCCTTGGCTCTCCAGGTCTCGCAGAATCCCATCTCAGTCCCCCTGGAAGCCAGTGCCAGGCAGCCCTCGCGAGGGAGGAGCTGTCCCTCTGCGAAAGGATGAGAGCAGGACCGACGCTTCCCAGCCGGCGAGCTACAGCGCCCAGGGACTCCGCTCCCGCAGGGGCCAGCCCCTTCCCTCCCGTAAAACGACCCAGGCGGGAGTGGAAGCCGGATCCCGCTCTTTCATTTTCGTTTCCCGGAAGGATAGCAATTACCGGAGCGCCCTGCGCGCCTGCTCGCCTGGGAACCCGAGAGCGCAGCACCAGGCGCAATTTGAAAGAGATTTCCTCCCACGCGACCTTCCAGTTTTGAGGGCCAAGTTAGCGGAGGGCCTGAGAGCGCCGGAGAGCCCAGCAACTGCAGCCACCAGAACGCTCACCACGGACAGCGGGTGGCTCCCTCACCTTCACCTATAATGCAGGTAAGAGCCTGGCAGCCGGAGCACGCAGCGTGCACAAGAAGCCACCTGCCCTCCGCCACCTCAATTCCCATACCTATTTTATCAGACCTTGGCTGGAATCTCTTTCCAATATATTCCCACACCTCACTATCCATCCCTCACCGCTTCTCACTCGCCTTCACTCACTTCAAGCTCCTCACTTTTTGTTTGAAACCCATCTGTGTCTATACTGCTCCCCTATACCTCTTCTCACCCCTATGCCAACCAGATGTAGTTCCTGCACAAGCCAGACCCTCACAGCTGGCAAATGCAGCCCTGTAGGGACTCCCCTCCTTAAGTGATCTTTCTACATTTGCCTTATTTCTTCAAGAGCCTCAGAACCCCCCAGAGCTGGGCCGCCTTCTCACCTCCACTTCCCTCTCTCCAAGATCCACACCCACAACCATATTTTATCAGACCTCTCCCTGGCCTTCATGCTGAAACCCAGAGCTCTAACTCTCCGCAGCTCCCTGGCTGGCATTTCCCAGGCAGTCACAGCCTGGGATTCCCTGTTCCTCACACTTGGAAGAGTAGACAGGCAGCCAAGTCTAGGCCTTAAGCCCCTCCTCCAGCTTGGCAAGCCCCCTCTGTCAGGTGGCAGTCTCTGAGGTGGGGTTACCTGGGAAACAGCACCACCTGAGACAAGGGGGCTGGGGGCAGACAAGAAATGCAGTGGGAACTACCCCAAAAGTTGTCGAATCCTCCTCTGTGGCGGCCATGGCTTCTGGAGTTTGCCTTGCTGGCTCTAGATCCAGAGTCTTTTGCTGCACATTGCCCTCCTCAGACACCAAAAGATGAACACAAGGCTCTCGAAGATTCCCAGAGAGAGACAATGGCTCTTGCTGGAATTGGTTTCACTTTTACTTTTCAGGATGTGGCAGCCTGTGGCTAGGCATGAGTTCCAGGGATCTACAAAATCCTGTCACTTTTTTAATCCCCTCATCCTGATTAATGAACCGAATCACCTCTAGGGGCTAGGCTGATTATAACATGTAAAGATACAGACTTCCCTTGGTTGGAACTTGGGATTCTGAAATTTATTCTTTCTTTTTCTCTTTTGAAAATAGCATTTTTTGTTTGTTTGTTTCTGATTTAAGGTCTTTTTTATCCTGGCCCCTCAGGTTCCCTGTGTCCTCTCACCAAGGTTTCTAGGCTCTCAGATTTCCAGCTTACAAGTCAAGTCTTGACGGGGGAATCTTCTTCTGGTAGGTTTAGGCAGATGCATGAAAAACTTGAATCAGAAAGATGAAATTTATCAAGTGTCCATTGTGCATAAGACGCTGACTGTACCAAGCTGAAGATATGTGTGGTTCCTACCTTTCAGGCAGACATGGTGATGGACACTCCTCCCTTTGAAAAAATATTCTTAATACATTTAAGGATGACTGAGCCTTCACCAAGATGCTCGTCTTTGACTGCCCTGGTTTTCTCTCTGTCTCTAGGAGGGAGCATTGGCTGGTTCTCCTGTGAGTCCCAAGGCAGCCACACCACCCCCAGGCACCCAGGCCCAAGCCAGATGTGAAGCTCGAGTGAACCTGCTAGGTGACAGGGCAATCTGCAGGCTGCCAGGAAGACTCCGTGAGTAGAGGGGAGGAGAAAGGCAAATATTCTTAAAGGACATAAACTTGATGTATAAACTTCTTATCTAAGGAATTGCCTTCCCCTCCATCTGCTTTTGTCTCTGCTGGGTTTTCTTTAACCTTTCCTTGGTGAGGAAGTCAGAAGAGGTCAATGTGACTTCTCCAGCAGAGTATACAGCTGACAAGGCCAAGCGTGAGAGCGGGCAATCTCCTCCTTGGTAAGATGAGGGTTGGGATTGGATGAGCTATTGGGTCCCTTCCAGCCTAAGGACAAATTGTTGAGGACATTGCCAGTGAGGAAATCAGACAGGGCGAACCAGTGAACAGTTGTATGTATGTAGAACCCTCTTTTAAATAATTATATTTAATTTTTGTTCTTACAAAAATAGCATATGCTTATTGTCAAAAATTGGGAAATGACAGAGAAGCATAAGAATACACAGAACAATCAAATCCACCCAAAGATAACCGTGGGGAATGTACTGGCCACGTCCTTTCATTTCATTTTTCCTAAGTAATGCTCTTGCCTGAGGAAACTCATAACTAGGCTTTAGATTAATGTTTATGTGGCAGAGCTGAGAGATGGAAAAGCTGAGTGACAAGCTTAAGATCACAAAGGTCTCCATGCTAAGGCCAAAACCCTGGTTCTACGGATAACCTTCTAAGGGATTTTTAGAAACACTTACTAAGGCTGTGGAAATCACAGGGCAGGCAGCAAACTGATGGCTGGTGGGATCCTTAACCTGGGCGGGGGTCTTGGAGCAGCTATGGGCAGGCACATCTGACCCAGTTGTAAAGCATCCAGTCCACATCCTGTTCTGCTGGTCCAGGGGCTGGAACACTGCTTTATAATTTCACACCCTTCTGATTTTCTGGCCTCAACCTGACTTTTGAGTCAGTAATGGGATTGAGCGGAATGTGAGGTATGTCTTCACAGGTCTTGGGAAGACCTTGCTGCCTCCAAATGCCTCTGCCATCCACTGCCTGGCATTCTTCTAATGGGGAACAAGAGCCTGTGCTTTCATGGTTAGAGGGAAGGTGGGGAGATGAGAGATCCCCAGGTAGAGGATGCCCTGGTGCCTCAGAGCAGCAGATGAAGCAGCAGCATGATTTGGGTAGGGCGCGGGGAGCTTCCTTTTGTCCAAATACCAACTCTGCCCAGTAGCTTGGGGTTTAGGGCTGGCTGCTCCAAGTAGATATTTGGCACAGATTACACAGCAGGCAGGATTTGGGCTCCATTCCTGGCCCAAGCTGTGGTGATGAGGAAAAACAGGACTTTGGCAACAGACCTGAAGTCCCCAAGTGGTGTTGCTGAGGACCCTAGAGGTCATCTGATCCAGTCCCCTTGTGGCAGCTGAGGACACAGAGACTTAGGAAGGGAGGTTTCTCTGCAGGTCTCACAGGGCCCTCTGGATTGTCCCCCTCATCTCCCCCATATTCACAGACTACCCGCCACAGGTTCACCAAGTTCTAGAAGGTCGACACTGGTAGAGACCCTGGATGTCACCTTGGTAACTCCGTCATATTCCAAGCAAAACTGAGGCCCAGGAGGTGTGTTCTGCCCAAGGTCAGGTAACCTTCAGTCCCCTCCCTTCCGCTGGGTTCCTAGCTCAAGGTTGCTGAAAGGGTACAGGAGGGGAAGTGGGGATTTAGCAAGTTTAATCACCACCTTGTAGAATACAATTACGCAACCCTTTTAGTTTTTGAAGCTCCCTGCGGTGGGGCCCCGCTGAGGTAGTCACCAGGTCTTCCTGCACTTTTCTAATGAATTTCCTCCCCTCTTGACCCAGCCTGTTTCTTGTTTACTTGACTTAAGGTGCAGGGCAATCAGGACCTATTTTGAGTTCTAATCCCATTGCTATGGGTTAGATTTCCCCAGAAGCAGACTCTGAAATACTTCCCCACAGAAGGGAGAAGGAAATCCAACAGTGTCCTCTCAGGCCAGGCAGCACTATTAGCAACTGGAGCTCAAAACCAATGGGGACTTGTGGGGGACAGTTACCCCAACCCAGGGGTAAGGAAGCTGGGTCTTTATCCACTCACTTCCCACCCATCATGGGATGAGGGCTGCTTCCAGGCGTGTTGACTCCTAGCTTTCCAAGGTGCCCTGTACACCGGCTGAGTCCAGTACAGAGTCAGGTGCTGGCATCTGGCATCTCCCTGCCTTCAGAGTGTAGAGGTCAGAGTCCAGGGTCACAGACAGGACCTTCTATACAACAGCATCTTCTATATTTCTCATCTTAGATTCCATGACTCATATTTACTTCTGAAAATATTCAGACAATACAGTTCTGGCCCTTGGTAAATATATAACAGTCTTGAAAGATAAGGTACACTAAATGACTCATTTTCCTGTCAACAGCATCCCAAATAAGCAAACTGCTGACACCCAAAATGAGAGTTTGACCTTTCAGATGGCTGGGGCGATGTGAGCCCCGTTTCTTACATTTCTGGAAACTGGGTTTCCATCGTTGGCATCTCTCTGACATTTATTCCCAGTCACCCACCCCATTCCCATCTCCACCTCCAGCTTCCATTCTCATCATCAGGGCTGATTTTCCACTGCAGGAAGGTGAGCAAACAAAACAAATCTTTCTTAGCCTTGTGAGTCGGCGCCAAGTGAAGCACACAAGCCATTTCCCTGTAGAGCCTACTTTTCCCTGTTTATCGGCCTGACAAAGATGTGCAGTAGAGCAGTGGAAAGTCCACTCTGAAGATGACTGTCATGTCCAGTGACAGAAGGGGGGCTGGGATGGAGGGGCGGGGTTCAAGGGGCTCCGGCAGAGAACCTCCCACTCACAAAAGGAGATTCACAACCATGCTTCCCTCTGAGGAAGTGGAGAGTAAAGGGGGATTCGCACATCCCTCCTCCCTCCTCTGGTCTGCAACCATGAGGGTCTGCCTGAGGCCAAGTCAGGGAGAATCAGGAGCTATGAAGGCAATGCAGGCCCTAGGACCACTTGCAGGACCCGGCCTGAGGTCACAAGGGAGTAAGTCTGGGAGGAGGTGGTGCAACCTCCAGGGAAAACTCGGGGGATTTTGAAAGGAGGCAGTTTAGAGATGGTCACCAGCACAGCCTCATTCGATGACAGAGAAACTGGGACTCCACTAATGATCAGACAGGGCCTCACACACAGGACTTAGTTCTTGGTCCTGAGTCTCCTCACTTTCCAGAAAAAAGCTGTGAACTTCCCACTGTTGGATGTAGAGAGACTGATATATCTTTGTGTTTTGAAACTGACTTTCAAAGTTCCTAGTTGCAACTAAGCCACAGGAAGAGATATACAGCACCACCCCTGACTTTCAGGTGTCACAGGCAGAGGAATGACACCTCTCGGCAACCCCCTGGTGATGTAAAAGGGGAAAGAGCCCCTGGGGAGCTCCAGCAGATCTTCTGTGCCCCTGCTCAAGTTCATGTCCTTCACTTACAAGAGAGTCTCTGGGCTCTTATTTTAATAGATACAATTCTAGCAAGTGTGGATTCCTGGTATCCTAGACCAGGGTGTCTCAAATTTTCATGGGCACATGAATCCCCTGGGAGCTTTATGGAAATGCAGGTTCTGATTCAGTAGGTCTGGGTGGGGCCTGAGATTCTGCATCTCTAGTAAACTCCTGGGTGTTGCTATGGCTGCTGGAAATGCATCCGAGGACCACATCTTATGCAGCTCTCCTAACAATGATTTTCAAAGTGTTGGTCAAGACTCTCTGAGGAGGTGAAAACAATTTAGTGAGTGAAGGTAAGTATTTTTAAAAAATGAAACAGGATATATCAGAGTACATCATAAACAGTCAAGGTAGCTGTAATTTCATAATTAACTTGTTTTGGCTATTTATATATACGTGTGTGTGTGTGTCATGACATAAAATGTAATTTTTACTGTGGATTGAGGTCAGAGTGGTCTGAGAAATGCTGCTCTAGATCATGGCATATTAGAAGCAGTAAGATGGATGCAGGTGTAAAAGAGAGAGGTGAGGTGGAGTGGGGAGGGTAGAGACCAGAAGTAAATGTTCTGGAAGCAGTGTTGACAGTGATGTTGTTACCTGAAAATGAAAGGGAATGTGGCGAGCAACAAAAAGGGAGTTTCCCCAAACTAACAATTTGAGAACAAAGCGCCTCCCTGTCCCCAAACTCAGGGGCAGGGCTAGACAGTGTGCATCTTTGTGCAAATGGAAATGACCTCTTGTTTGGGAAGAAGCCAAAACAATCCTTGGCTGGGTTTCACCCCCACTGTCCCAGGCCTCCCTACCATGGTGCCCTTGTATATGTGTTGGCTCTGCTCCCATAACTGGTGATGACCATAAAGCTGAGTGTGATTACCAAGCAAAGCAGTATTAGCTCTGGAAATGGGGGCGACAGAGTGCTGACTTCTCAGGGAGGCACCTGAGCCTTCCCACTGTGTCCTGGGACAGGCAGCTGTCCCTGCCGGGAGCTCTGTTTGTATCAGTCCAAAAGTTGGCAGCCGGCCAGGCTGGAAATCCCCAGTGCGCAGGCCCCCAGAGCAGAGAGAGTAAGGTGTTATCTGCCTGGAGTCTTGAGAGAAAAAGATGGTTGATGTGAAGGAACTGAAAATATAGTGGGTTGTTGCCAAGAGAGGGAGAAGCCATGGGCTGGTCTGCAAGTGAGGCCTCAGAGATTTGGTTAGATTGGTGAAGGGAGACCTGGTTAGGCTCACCTGTCACTAGATTAGGGAGACATCTTGGGGGACCTGACACCTTAAATAACACTCGCCAGCATCAGTTGAGCTCCCAGGTGTGCTAGGCCCTGTGCCAAGCATTTCACATGTGTTCCCTCCAACATTAAGAGCTCTTTTTGTCTCAGAAAGCACACACCACATGCCAGACACTGGCCTTTAAATGGACTATCTTATAGGATCCTCATGACAGTCCTGTGTGACTGGTACTATTTTTATCATCAACCTCACTTTGGAGATAAGGAAACTGAGACAATCATTTAAGTCCCAACATTTACAGCTGGCCTGTCACCATCATTAGTAGTTTTTGTTGTTGTATGTTTTCACTTCTACTTTTTTTTTGAGGTATAACTTATGTACAGTCCAGTATACATGTCTTAAGTGTATGGCTCCACGAGTTTTTATGCATGTGTACATCCGTGTAGCCACCGCACAGATCAAGATTTAGGCCATTTCCAACACCCCAGAAAGTTCCCTTGTGCCTCTTCCCAGTCAGCTCCCCTCCAGAGGGCCACCACTACTGTGATTTTTCTCCCTAGATTAGCACTGTCTATTCTCGATCGTATTTCTGTATCTGACTTCTTCCTTCAGTGTAGCATCTTTGAGCTTCATTCATGTGTTATGAGTTGAAGTCGTTTGTACTTTCTGGTTTATTGCCAGCCAGCATTCCATTGCACAGAAACATTGCAATCTGATTGTCCATTCTCTGGCTGATGGATCTTTGGGATGGTTCCAGTCCTTTTCTATTGTGATCAGAGTCACTGTGGACACTAACATGCATGTCTTCTGGTAGATGCGTTCACCATGTCTCTTAGGTCTTTACTTGGGGGTGGAAAGTCTGTATGGTATGTGGCCTAGGCGTCTAAACTTTCCATGACGTCTAAGCCTAGCAGCCCAGAGCGGCAGAGTTATTATCTCATTTAACAGAGTGGGAAATTGAGGCTAAGAGAGGATGAGTGGCTTCTGTGAAGTGACTTGACGGGTAAGGGGCTGAGCTGAAACCTGGACTCTGAGCTTGGAGATGTGGCCCCAAGCTAGGTGGCGGATCCAGTGAGTGGCAACTGGTGTGAGGGGCCTTGACCCACCGCTGGTTTGATGGAACCTTAGTGGCTGAGCCAGTGCTTGGATTCTGGTCCTTTCCTGGGGTTCAAGTCCTATTGGAAAAGCCTTTTGACCTTAACATTCTTTGAAGACACAGGAACAAAAAAAGGCCCTTTTCTTTATCACTGTACTAGAGATGCTGACTGCAGTGGGATGAAGGGTGAGAGTAGGAGTAAGCACAAGGAAATGAAAGAAAAACCGAATTACACTTCAGGAAAATGACAGGCTTCGAAGTTTCAGGTGTTACTGGGGGCTGTGTGTGACCTCAGGGTCCTCCAGAGACAGCTGGGAAGTCCCCCGCCCACCTCTCTGGACCTGGGAGCAGGACCACATCTGTGGCTGACTATGTCTGCAAAATTCAAGGTTTTCCCCTCTCAGGGTAGTTTTTGTGTTTTCATGGAGGCAGAACAGCCAGAGAGGTATGGAATCCATCTACATTCTCTGGCCAAATACAGGAAAACAGACCCCTCTGACTCAGGAATTGTAGTTTTGAATTTTCCTGGCTGATATCCTCAAATATCATGGATTAGGAAACCATGTACAAAAATGCAGTTGGCAGTTGATCCCCAGAGTCCAGGAAGTCCTGGCTGGCTGCCTCCTGAATGTCACCATCGTGCAGTGTCCGAGTTTGACACCATACAGCTTTTTGTGTCGCACTTCTGCATCACCGGGCTGATCTCCCACGAAGGCTCTAAATTCCTATTTTCACCTGCAATGCATCCTCTTCCCTGCATTTGTGCCAGGTATAGGTATTATCATTAAAATGACACCTCATTTTTCTCTGTGCCTTTCCCTGACTACAGAGGTGTGCTGCCACATGTTTATTAGTGGATCTGCTCTCCCGCAGAGCTTCTCAACTGGCAGCGGCTTTTCTCCCCTTCCCCAGGGACATGTGGCAATATCTGCAGATACTTTTGGTTGTCATAACTTGTGAATGGGGGAGGGGTGCTGCTGGCATCCAGAGGGTAGGGGCCAGGGATGCTGCCAGACATCTTACAAAGCTCAGGACAGCGCCCACAGGAAGGGACTGTCAGGTTCAAAGTGTCGATAGTGCTGAGGCTGAGAAATCCTGCTGCATTGTGAACTGCTGGTAAAGTTTTTTTGGTCTTACTAAAGAAAATCAATTTGGAGATGTTTTTGACCTATGACAGGCATTAGCCCTTTATCTGTCATCTGCATTGCAAGTGTTTCCCTGAAATCCAGCCTCTTTTAGTTTTGTTTATGGTATCTTTTGACACATATACAAAAATTAATGTCAAATGTGTGTTTCGTTTTTATTACAACCTCTGTGTTTCCTGTCACAGTTGAGGTTTCTGCTACCCTTGTTCAGTGCATACAGTGTCCTATTTCCACTTTTATTAGGGTTTCTATTGTTCTATTCATCAGGCTTTAATCCATCTGGAATTGATTTTTGTGAATGATGGGAGGTGAGGGTCCAAATATAGATTTTTCCAGGTAGAAAGCCAGTTGTGGTTTTATCATATCTTCCATTAACTTTCCTGTCCCACTGAATTAACCCCACACACACACCTGGGCCCTCTCTTCTTTTCCAGTGATACTTGTCAATCTTAGGTTAATACCATCAAATCTCAATTACATGGCTTTGTGTATATGTAGTACAATAAAGGCCAACTGTGAAGAAGAGGGGTGTGGGATCCTCCCCTGTCCCCAGGGTTGTCCCCTGAGCAAACCCAGATCTGAGCTGGCACAACAAAGTGAAAAAGTACAGCAACGAGACAGACCTGGTTCTGGGCCTGGCTGCACCCCATGCTACCTAATGACCTTGAGCTAGTCACAACTTCTGTGAGCCTGTTTCCTCATTTGGAAAACAGTAACAATAACATCTCTTTCGTAGGACTGTTTGGTCATTCATCAGTCATTCAACATGTATTTACTGAGCACCTACTATGGTCCAGGCACTGTCCTAGGTGCTGAATACACACAACACTGTACCCAGCACACCTAGCCAAGTGCCTGGTACATAGTAGGTCTACATTAAACATTTGTTATATGAATAGTTGGCAAATGGGCATCGGGGGGTGGGCAAAGGGGGTACTAAAAATAAGTGAATATATACGTAATGCATACATAATGATAAACGTACAATTATATCAAATGTAAGGCATAATTGCAAAGAAAGTAAGGTGACAAAAGGAAAAGAACAGGACAGAGAAAATGACTGGTGGTGGGGAGCAGGACAGGAGAGCATCTGCTCAGCCGAAGCATTCAGGGTGGGCTTCTCTGAGGAGCTGACATTCAAACAAAGGCCTGAGTAGGAGGATGAGAGATTGACATGGGGAGAGCCCTGGCCCCGGCCCCGTGCCCGCCCCCATGCCCGCATCCTTGTGGTTGCAGGCATCCAGCCTGTGCTCTGGAGCAGGGAGGACGTGCTGCACTGGCTGCGCTGGGCCGAGCAGGAGTACTCTCTGCAGCACACGGGGGAGCATGGCTTTGAAATGAATGGCCGAGCCCTGTGCATCCTCACCAAGGACGACTTCCGGCTCCGGGCCCCGGGTTCAGGTCAGGGACACTCACTGGCTTCTTGATGCAAACCCAGGTGGGCCCTGGGAGGGAGATGAAGGGGGTGTTGGTGGGAGGCTCATGCTCCCAGCCCCAAAGACGCCCCCTTTCCATACATGTTTGCCTGGTGGTTCCCAGCTAGAGCAAAGGAGTCTGTTGTTGGCTGTTGTTTTTCAGAGCCCCAGGAGTCAGTCCTGCTCCCTCACTCTCACCTCCACATTTCCACCCCATGGTCTCACATCTCTATCAGCACCAAGCTTGTGACAGCACATGCCAGGCCTCATCTGAGAGGCAGGTGACCACCGGGCCTGGTCAGCAGCCTGCTCTCCTGTCCCACCCCCAGGTGACGTTCTGTATGAGCTACTCCAGTTCATCAAGACCCAGCGGCGAGCCCTGGTGTGTGGGCCATTTTTCGGAGGGGCCTTCAGGCAGACAGCGCTCACTCAGCCCTGCTCCTGCTCCTGCTTCCTGGAAGGTGAGGAGGCTCTTCTAGGGGCGCTGAGACCCTCCCCCAGATGGACCTCATCAGGAGGGCAGGGCTTCCTCCAGGCAAAGTGATAAAAGAGGCAGCAATGTGGGCCAAGCTCTTCATCTGGCCCTGCCTTGCCTTCCCAGCCCTCACCACCTGCCATCTGGGACTGTCCTTGGTGCTGTGGTGGCTCTCTGGCCCTCTTGCCTCTCCTCTCCTCCTTCTCTGCTCTCCTTTCCAGCAAAGAGTTGTTTGTGTGGCATCTTTGTCTCTTCTCCTGATGTCTCCATGGAAACCGCTCTCATCAGGGTCTCCAGGGACCTGCACACGGGGCTGTCCATGTCACTCGCAGTCCTTACTCACTGCTACAAGCTTACAATTGCTTGAGCCAGAATGCTGGATGACATCTTTGATTGCTTTCTTTCTCTCTCACCCTTATCCCAACTGTAAACCAATCCTGTTGGTTCTATCTTCAAGATCTACCCAGAATCCAACCACTTCACATACCTGTACTGCTGCCTGGAGTCCAGCCCCTGCCACCTTTGGAGAACCTCCTCACTGGTCTCCTTGCTTCTGCCCTTGATCTCCTATGATCTATTTTCAACAGAGCCACCAGAGTTTCATAAGTCAGGTCATGTCACTTCTCTGCTCAAAATTTTCCAGTGGCTCCCATCTCACTTGTTAAAGCCACAGTCCTTACCCCACCCCCTGCAGTCCTCTCCCGCTCCTCTCTCTCTTGCTCATGCTGTTCCAGCCACATTGGCCTCCTTGCTCATTGAACAAGTCAGACAGAGACGCCCCTGCCTCCAGACCTTTGCACTTGCTGTTCCCTCTGCCTGGCATTTTCTTCTCCACATACCCACACAGCTCACTCCTCTACCTCTTCAGGTGTCTGTTCAAATGTTAACATGTCGTTGAGGCCTTCTCTGACCAACATCCACCTGTGCCTTTCCCAGAATTCTCTATTTGCCTTGTAGTGCTTTATTCACCCCCCCCCCATATTGTATACTGTTTCTATTTCATTTTTTAATTTTAATCATCTGTCTCCCTTCCCCACCAGTAGAATATAAGCTTCATGAGGGCAGAAGCTTTTTTGAGTTCAGTGATGTGTCCTCAAGATTCTTAGAATAATGCCTGGCTCATAGAAGGTCCTCCACAAATATTTATTGGGTGGATGGAGAGGGTACCTGGGTTCTGGACCTGGCTCTGTCACCTTTGGCTTTGTGAACAATTTTACAGATGAGGGAGCAGGTTTGAGAGACTAAGTTACTTGTCTGGGAGCTGGGGTTAGCATCTGAGCTATCTGGCCTCACCCACCCCCTCCACTGTCTCCCTGATCTTCTAACCACAGCCTGAGTCCTGGGAGAACACTAGGAGCACAATGGCATGGGGCTCTGGCGTGTCACTGAGGGGGTCTGTACTAGGGGACGCTCTGGACCCAAAGAATGAACTGTGCTCATCTGCTTGCAGAGAGGATCAGGCCCTTGCAGGTGACCCCCAAAAGGGGCCTCCTGCCGCAGCCACCAGACCCGGGCCTTGGCAGCTCCTTGAGCCATCGAAATGTCCCTGGCCCAGCCAGCTGGCCCCTCAGCAGGGAGGAGTCCCTCAATTTATCTCACTGGGCGGAGCTCGGCTGCAGGGCTGAGGGAGTCTGCTCCTTCCCCAGGACGCCCCAGGCCCCCATCGATGGTAGGATTGCCGGTGAGTAGAAGGCTGTGCTCCCCTGGCCTAGAGGGAGATGGGTTGTTTTGATCTGGAGGATAAGAGGGTCTGTGCCTGGTGGTGAGGGTGTGGGGTGACCATTCTGTGTGCTGGCCTCAGTCTGGCCACAGCGGGCAGTGAGTGCTGCCGAGATCACCAAGCCCACCTACCCTGTGTCCAGGGCAAGGACGATTTACCAGTCATAGTCAGATTGGACTGGAGTATGTCCCCTTCCTTTTTAGAACCTTATTTTTATTTTATTCTATTTTATTTTATTTATTTGTTAGTTTGTTTATTTTTTTGGCGGGGGGAGGTAATTAGGTTTACTTATTTATTTTTGGAGGAGGTGCTGGGGATTGAACCTAGGACCTCGAACCTGCTAAGCATGTGCTCTACCACTTGAGCTACACCCCCACCACTTATTTAGTTAATAAGAACCTTATTTTTAAATAGTTGAGTGCTTACTATGCACCAGGCATGGTTCTAAAGCTTTTATTTAATCCCACAACAGCCCTTGAGGTTGGAATTATTAGCCCCATTTTACAGATAAGGAAAATGAGGCACAGAGAGGTTAAGTGACCCTCCCATGATCACACAGCAGTAAGTAGCAGAAATGAGGTGTGAATCCAGGCAGTCTGGTTCTAGGGCCTGAGATCTAACCAGGTGATACTATTCTCCACATTCACTGTTAAAGGACTAACAGACAGGCAGCCAGACTGACTGACAGATAAGCTGCCTGCCTTCCCAAAATGTGTTTTCTAGTCACGGGGGGTGGGGAGGCACTTCATTTATTCCAAGACACCACAGAGGGAGCAGAATCCTTGCTCCTGGGTTGGAAATGACGAAATCACTGAAACACAATTATTTTAAATATAATGTTTTAAATATAATGTTTACCATTCTTTAAGCCTTTACTCTGTACCAGGCAGAGGTACTGCCTGTGCTAAGGGTTTTTTGGTCTATTATGTTACTTAATTCTCATATCACCCCATATGAGGAAACTGTGGCTTGGCAACCAGACAGCCCAGATAGGACTTAAGATCTTGCTTCCAGGCTCCCTCTGCCACTTGCCCTCCATAATAGCACATCTGATTTTCCCGAACCTCCTGGTAGGGGGCAGGATAGGATGAATGCTACAATCCTGATTTAACAGAGATCCAGGAGGCTGAGTGACTACGCTAGAGGCAGAGAGGGACTTGGAGGCAGGGCTCTGGCCACCAGCCACTGGCCAGCACCCCTGCCACCTGCCCCCAAGCAAAGGGCGTTGGCTTTTGTGCCTGCAGAGCTGGGTTAGACCCCCTGCTCTGCCTGCCACTCAGGAGCCTGGTGACTGGGACATGTCCATACCTCTCTGAGCCCATTTCCTCACCCCTTCCTGGGGGTAAAGGTAGCCACCTCCTGGAGTTAGGATTATTGAATGAGAGAGTGAGTAATGAGTCCCCACATGTGACTGTTTCTATTAGTACCATTATCTTGACCATCCTGCTACGCTCCTGGGCCCCAGCTTCTTCGAGAGCCCAGAGTACCTTTCTCATGCATATCCTTATAGCTCCAGGAAAGTGCCCTGTCTGCACCCCCTGTGCTCTACTGCAGACTGCCGGCTGCTGTGGGATTACGTGTACCAGCTGCTCTCTGACACCAGGTACGAGCCCTACATCAAGTGGGAAGACAAGAACGCCAAGATCTTCCGCGTTGTGGATCCAAATGGGCTCGCCAGACTCTGGGGAAACCACAAGGTAAACCTCAGCCAGCTGGCAGGATGGTTTCAACATAACCAGAAGAGGACAGGGCAGGGGTCAGAGTGGACCCCCAGCACTAGGAGACAGGCCTCAACTGATTGCGGGCTTCACCAGCAGCCCCAGAAGTATTGGGATCATCTTATTTGGAGAGATCCCAAGGGACAGGCAGTTACTTCTTGAAGATGGGGACTGTCTCTGGAATTTAGTAATCTTGCCTTCTAATTTCTTAATCCCACCTTTGTTTAGCAGTTGAGGCTTTCAAAGAGTGTTTACATGAATTATACATCGCATGCTGTTAAGCCAGATGAGGATGCTGGGTCCCTCGAGGAAGCTAGGACACAAACCCAGGTCTCACACCCCGTGGGATCATTGGGTATCAGGGCTGGAAAGGCCTGGGGACGACTGAGGCCAGCATTCCCAATGTGAGGAATGCCCATGGGTACCTGCTAGGGGATTTTAGGTGGTTTGCTCCAAATTTGAAGAACTAAGTATTTATTTTAGTAAGAATTAGGATTATAAAATTCAACTGCCTTGTCAATCTCATGATTTACAGCAGTGATATAAAGCCAGTGTCCTAGTCTATAAATAAATTCATTTCCTAAAATGGCACAGCATCTTATTGCCAAGCACTGCTCTGAGGGCTTTACCCACATTAACTCATTTAATCCTCACAACCACCTCGGGAGGAGGATATTATGAGATGGGGAAACTGAGGCACAGAGAGCTTTATCAGCTTGTCAGAGTTTGCAGTCAGTAAGTGGCAGAGCAGAGACTTGACTCCAGCTCTGGGCCACACTCTATTTTGTGTCTTCTCCCTAGTGTTCCTGGCTGGAAAGATGCAAATGACTACAGTCTGGGCAACCTTATCTGGAGGGAGGGAAACTTGAGGCCCAGGGAGTAGCAATTCCATTTAATGAGCACACACTATGTGCAGAGCACCGTGCTAAGTGCTCTCATGGATTAGCCAGTTTAATCCTCACAACAAATCTGTGAGATGGGTGTTTTTATCTTCATTTTACAGCTGGGGCAACAGATTCAGAGAGGTAAAGAAACTTATCCAGGGTCACATAGCTGCCAAATGGGGGAGCTCGGGCTTTAAGTGACACCAAAGCCCAGCCTCTTTGCCCCTACTCTGCACTGGCCCCCTCAGAGAGAGGAAAAAAGGACTTGGTCAAAGTCACACAGCTGGTGGCAAGGCCCTTGTGCCACCCCACCACGCTGTCTCTCCCACGAAATACGTATTTATTTGCTACTACTTGTGACGATTCGCTATTCACTATTTAAAAGCAACAATGCATTTCACTCCTGCCCCCAATGGGTCACAGCCAGGTAGGTGGCAGAACCATCCCATTATTTCTCCCCCAGCCCTTCCCCTGCCTTTCTCCTTCCAAACATATGAGAGAGCTCTCATATGTCCTAACAGAACTTTGGGCCGAGCAACTTAGGAAACCATGCAGTCCAACCTGCTCCCTTCCAGGTGTGAAAACGGAGGACTGGAAGAAGCGGGATGGGGAACCGGGGGTAATGTGGGGCTGCTCTGTCTTCCAGAACCGGGTGAACATGACCTATGAGAAGATGTCACGTGCCCTGCGCCACTACTATAAGCTGAACATCATTAAGAAGGAACCTGGGCAGAAACTCCTGTTCAGGTGAGTGGCCTAAGGGCCAAGGTGCAAAAAAGGAGTAGGGCTGGGGTGGGGGGGTGGAAAGCCCTCTGCGGCTGGGGCAGGGTCTGATTTGCTGCTGGGACCTGAATTCCAGATTTCTGAAGACACCCGGGAAGATCATCCAGGACAAAGGCAGCAGCAGGGAGCAGCTGGAGGGCCAGGAGCAGGACAGGGTGGATTTCAAGGAGGAGATATTGGAAGTCTCTCAGTGAAGGGCAGGTGGACTTCAGGCACCGGGTACCAATAGGGCAGAGACTGATTCTCCCATGAAGGCAGCTAGCTGTACAGGGCCTCCTCTCTCCTCCCAGGGCAGCAGGGAACCCCAGCAGGGTTTTACACTCATAGGATCACAGCTGGTGTCTCAGACCTCAAAGCTGCCCAGGGACCTGGAAGGGCTGAGAACCAGGAGGCCTCACATCCAGGACATTGTGAGGGCACTGTTCTTTGGGTAGGGCAGCCCTGGGCTGGGGGTCACAGGGAGTGAGGTCTCTCCCTGTCCTCCCCATTAGTACCTGCCCAGCTCAGGAGAGGAAGCTGGTCACTGAGCAAACATCCAGCCCAACTCCTTCAATTTACAGAACAAAGCAGAGGTCCCTCACTGAACCTCAACTTTCCTAGTCTGCAAAAGGGCCATGCTCATGAAGATATGCTGATGTATGAAATGGGAAAAAATTACTGTTTTGTCAGTCTTACTAATGATAATAATGACCTAACATTTACATGCCTACTATGTGCCAGGCCTTGTGCCAAGGGTACTACCTATATTTTATCTCATTCAACTCACCTACCAACCCTCTGAGGCTTAAAGATGGGGAAACGGAGGCAGAGGCTTACAGAGCTGGGATGTTTCCCCAGAACCCAGTGCTGTGACCTGTTTTCTTTTAGTGCCTCTGAATGTATTGAGCACTTCTTAGGCAGAGGTCATGGTCCTACCTCTCTGCCTTCATCATCATCACTGAACAGTTCATTTCACCTGGCCCAACACCCTTGTCCTCAGTTTTCAGTCCTGGGGTTACTCTGTGACTATGACTCAGTGAAGATGACCTCCCCACCCCCGCCAGCTTCCTATGCTCCTATACCTGCATCTGCCGTGTGACCATGGGCAGGTTGTTCAATCTCTCTGGAGCCTCACGTTTCTCATCGGCAAAATGGGGATGTGATTCCCGACCTGACCTCACAGGATTCCCAGAAAACTTCAAGAAGACAGGATTTGTGCAGTGCTTGGTGTATGCCAGCTGTGTAAGGAGCTAAGAAAACTCTGCAAACCCAAAGCTGCTCTAAAGCATGAAAATGCCTTTCCTATTGGTTCAGCTTCTCTTTTCAGCTCCCCAGCCCAGGGATGACCCGATGAGGGCAGAGCCTCTGCCCTTGCGACCCCCAGGAAACTAGGGGAGAAAGGGAAGAGAGTGCTTTCACTTCAGTGAAAACTGAACCTAGATTCACATCTTCTTTTTTGGAAGGAGGAAACCACCTCTGCCTCTTGCCTCCAGCATGTCAGGAAACCACCCCCCATCTAGCTGGGCCCAAGCTGGACTTGAGTCACTTCGGAGAGCCTGATAAGGATTCTAGGATTTGGAAACTCAAAGCTGTGACCACTCACGAGCAAGGAAGTCCTGGCTTAGTCCCATCTGGGGCCCTTGACAATTTCACACCAGAAGGGCCAAGCAGGGACCTTGGCAAAAAGGTCCAGCAGGAAAATCCTTGGCCCCTAAAGTTTTCCCTGAGACTATCCCATCTCCTTGACTTTGCTCCAGGATGAACCACAGCTTTCCTCATCATCCCTGGCCCAGAACTACATAACTGGACTGGGAGGGACCGTTGAAATCAACTTGTCCAGCCTCTCTTCTTATAGATAAGGCAGCTGAGGCCAGAGACGGGGAGTGACTTGCCCAAGGACATACAGCCCTGCTCTGCGTGCTGCCTCCTAATGTTGCCTCATTTATTCTTGTCTCGCATCTCACTCATGGGTCTAAGACACAAAGGTTTAAATGAGAGGATGGAGTCATAAGTCTCTTCTTCCAGTTATGATGTTGGCATTTGCCTGCTGGTGTGTTAATGGTTGCCAACAGCTGTGTATCCCAAGAATTATGTCTTTATCGAGGGGGCAGGGGGAGTTAAATCTCACCCAACACTGGGACTGTTGGGGCCAGGAGTGGGCTGTGGGCTTGGATAGGGTCCACTACCTCAGATCCCAGACCCTTGGACTCTCCACTCAGCTCTGGGCTAAGCTATATCTCATTTCTCCAGGCACATTAGGCCCTGGCCTGGGATGAACACCTGGGTACCAGGAATAAAGGGATTTATTCAGCAATTCCTTCCATGAGCATTAATTGAGCACCTGCTATATACCTGGCATCAGGGGAGGCTCTGGGTTTATACCCACTTTTTATATAATTAGATTCCTGAAAAGTGTTGGGTCACTGAAAACAACATTTGTCAAAATGGACTTCCTCACAAATAATTTTAAGAAGCAGGAAACAGAGTCCCACAGTTTGAAAAGTAGCCAGCCATGTCCTTTTTTTGTCCAGATTACATTAATGTCAACAGTAAAGAGTTTATGGGGAAAAAAAGTGAGTATATTAACAAGTTCATGATGCAAGTCACTGTCTCCTGGTCCAGCCATTTACAGCATTAACCCATGGGCTCCATTATGTCCATCTTCTCCTTTATGAATTCTTGCCAACAAAGTCTTTTTCTCTTAAAAGGAAGCTCCAGATATAGCCCTCCCCCACCTCCCCCTGCTTTACTGAGATATGATTGACATATAACACTGCATAAGTTTAAGGTTGTAACATTTAGCCCTTTCTTTAATCCTGGTGGCCCTGCCACGTCTCGGGCTCTTACTGCAGGAAGCCTGGGCTGATGCTGGTGACCCAGTGTCTTTCTCATGCAGGACCCTATTTGTGACAGCCTTTCTTGGCTTCTTCCTCTGGTTCCTCCCTATGATGTTAATTGACATTTTCTACCCCAGTGTTCTCTTAAAAGTTTTGTAGAGACACACAGAAAACACAGAAACTTACAGAGCAAGGTCCTGATGCCTCCGAGCCATCCAGCATCTAATGGTGAACGTGAAGGTGGTCCAGGCTCAGGAGGAGCCTGTCCAATGCTGGTGTCAGGTCCCCTCAGTCCCCTCCTCCGTGCTGGCTTGGCCACTCAGTACGACCTCTGAACTAAGTGGCTCCTGGGACAGCCCCAAGGTTTGGATGGCCAGTTTAAAGCGGGTTGTCCTGAAATCAGAATGTGCATGTTTAAAAAGTATTTTAATCATGATCCTAATTTTTAAAATTCCCTAACCCTTATAAGATAATTGCTCATATGGGGAAGGGTGGGGGAGGCATACAAAGCAGAGCTAGGCCCTGCCCTTGAGTAGCTCACACAGCAGGGAAAGCAGAAGTAGCTGAGCAGACGCTGTCACAGTCCCCAGGGAGAGGTGAACGCAAGGTGGATGTGGGGAAAAAAGTGGCTCTGGTGAATTCTGCTTGGGAAGGGCCAGGGAGGGTGTCCCTAACGAGGATCACACAGGCTTCTGCTGTTTTTCTCCTTCCCTTTTGTGGGGGTGAGGTCTGGAGATATAGCAGCGTGGAGGGCCTTCTCATCATGAGAGGTCAGGGAGAACTCGAGGTGCAGGGGAAACAGAAGCAAGGCTGACTGCAGAGGCCCATCCCTGAGGGAGGACAAAGGGGTCCCTGAGGTTCGTGCTTGGGTCAGCCTGGCTCACTCACACAGGGAAGCTGACCAGGCTTGGGGCTGAGACCCTGAAAAGGTGAGGAGGGAGCCTTTAGGGAGAGGGAGGGGTCATCCTGTGTCTGACCCACGAGGAATGGCAGGGAGAAACTCTCAACAGCACCACCTACACATTACCTACTTCATGAGGCAACTGATGCTGTGAGGAAAGCAACCCCATTGTTTGAAGCCAGTCCACAGGGAGCCTCCAATTGTTCACCCAACAGACTTTACCGAGAAGTGCGCGGTTCCCTGCCCTGTGCTGGGGGCTTCCCTGTAACACGTCACAGGAGCCTGGCTGGCCTCTGATGCCCAGATCTAGGCTTAGGACGGACCATTGATTAAAACTGTGCTCTTTTCTCAGAAATGAAGTGAAACCAGAAGGAGAAACGGTGAGAGGAGCAGCTGGCCCAGAACAGGGGCATGTTCCCCTCAGGGACAGCTGAACCCTGGGATTCACTGTCCAGAGCAGAGTCTGGGGTGGGAGCCGGGGCCCATTTCAGGGTTGTAGGAGGGCTGAGCAGAATCCAACGCTCACTTCAGATGGGGCTGTGCTGGCCCACTGAACTCTCAAATGCCTTTGTTTTGCTCAAATTAAATGTACTCTGTGTGGTAAGGCTAACACATGAAGCTCATTATGACATCTACCAGCAGTTACAAAGGTCTTTGATGATAATAAATGATACAGTAAGACAATAATAGTACAACAAATATAATGAAAATATGCACTTTGGTAGACAAAACCTTTCTGAATTTGATACCCATGGAGCAAAAACATAGAGGTTTTTTTGGGGGGGGGGTGTTGTTTGTTTGGTGGTTTCATCGAGACTTATGCAGATTTGAACTCAATTGGGAAATTTTACACCTGGGCAAAGGCAATTCAAGGTTACTCCCAAATACAAATAAGAGTGAACAAATGAACCTCCTCCTTCCCTCCCTCAGGTAGCTTCCCAGGTTATTATCCGAAGAATCTGGAATAAAGTTTGGGAAGGATATGTTCCCTCCAATCCCAGAGACATGCCTCAGCCTGAGTCCTGTTAATAAGTCTTCCCTGTAATGGTGACTTCTCTGATGAGTGCAGGAGTGCCTCTGAGTTCTCACAAACTCTGTGGTGCTCATGAAACTGTCAGAAACTCTATCCTAGCTTCATTGCTTAGGATTCTGGGGACACAGCTGCAGGCTTCTATCCTTGGAAGGGTCTGCAGTTTAAAACCATACCCACCAGGTGGCGCAAAGCCTCTTGTGTTGGTGATGGGACCACTACGCTGACAGCGTCTGTGCTGTGATGGAGAATGCCTGCTCCCTCCTACTAAGATGTGAGAAAAACTTCCCAACTCAGGCATGCTCTGTAAGTAGACATCCAGCCCCTGCTTGAACACCTCCAGTGATGGGGAGCTCACTATCTTTTGGGGCAGAGTTAGTAGCTGGAGTGGGGGTGAAATTGAGGGCACCAAAAAGCTGCCTGTTCAGTGATTATCACCCTTACTCTCCCAACCCACAGGACAATGGTTTCTGAAGTTTCTATCTTCCCAGTCTCTTTGTTGGGAATAATTTACTTCCTCTTATCACCTTACTCCTGAGTAGTTTATCAACTTTCTGAGCAGAGGCCCAGATGAGACCTTTCTGGGATACGGGCCAGGGGTGTGTCAAAAGCCTCTCTACCCTCACTTTACACACCCAGCCCCTGACTATGAATCAAAAGGATTAAGGCTCCCTCAGTTCCTGGTGGCTTTAGTGAAGTCAGCCTTCTGGGCCTAAGTTTCCACATCTGTGAAATAAGTAACAGCATGCTCCGCCCTGCTTACCACATTAAGTTGTTAAGTTTCAAATGAAATAATGTATTCATTTATTTAACAAGTATTTATTAAGCACCTGTGATACTCCAGGCACTGTTCTAGAAAATGGGGAAACAGTAGTAAGCAGATAAGTAAGTGATAAATACAGCATTTGCTGTCAGGTGCTGATAAGCACCTAGAAGGAAAATAAAATACAGCCAAGTGAAGGGGTCTGATTTTAAATTGAGCTGCCAGAGATGTGAAAAGCATGTGAAAACAGGAGTAAATCATCTTCACCTACATCAACTTTTCACCTGTCATCAGCCTGTCCCCCTTCTCTTTGGCCTGTGGTTTCTACCATGAAACTCACGCCTGAGACAGACAGTGCTGTTAGTTTCTGTTATGTGCAACCTAACACAATCCTAATGGGTATGAATAATGAAGACAGGAGCCCAGGAGGAGAAGACCACGTGCCCAGAGCTATCCCTCTCTATCCGGCTCCTTTGCCTGTGGGGGAGCCACAAGCTAAGACCAATGAGATCACAAAGTCTCCTGGACAGACCTCACGGCTCCAGGTTAGGCCCATTTAAACATCCAAACTCAAGGAAGCCCTGTGTATCATCCACAGTGCTCTGGCTAGAAAGCCCCGGGGTTCTAAATATGGCTCTTGATATCCCAGAAATTCAATTAGGAAGGGATTTCCCCTCAGTCAGATGATCACCCACTCCAGCCAGTGACATACTCAGGTTATCAACCCATGTATCAACCACAGTATAGAAAAAAATTTTTTCTTTGTGATGAGACTGTTAGGATTTACTCTCTTAACGGCTTTCACATATAACATACAGCAGTGTTAATTATATTTATCATGTCGTACAGTACCTAGTACTTATTTATCTTATAACTGAATATTTGTACTTTTTACTACCTTCTTCCAATTTTTCCCCCCACCCCCAACACTCTTCCTTTGGTAACCACAAATCTGATCTCTTTTTCTATGGGTTTGTTTGTTTGTTTTTGAAGAGTAAGTGACTGACAAAATTATGTTAGTTCCTGGCACACAACATAGTGATTTGATATTTCTATACTTTTTGAAATGATCACCACAATGTCTAGTTACCATCTGTCACCATACAAAGACGTTACGTAATTATTGACTATATTCCTCACACTGTACATTTCATACCGATGACTCATTTATTTTGTAACTGCAAGATCTGTACCTCTTAATGTCTCTCACCTATTTCTCTCTTCCTCCCCCCCTCCCCTCTGGCAACCACCTGTTTGTTTTCTGTATCTATGATTCTGTTTCTGCTTAGTTATGTTTATTCATTTGTTTTGGTTTTTAAGATTCCACACATAAGTGAAATCATATAGTATTTGTCTTTTCCTGACTGACTCAATTCACTCAGCACAATACCCTCTAGGTCCATCCATGTTGTTGTAAATGGCAAGATTTCATTCTTTTTTATGGCTGAGTAACATTCCTGTGTGTGTGTGTGTGTGTGTGTGTGTGTGTGTGTGTGTGTGTGTGTGTGTGTATCGCATCTTCTTTATCCATTCTATTGATGGGCACTTAGGTTGTGTCCATATCTTGGCTATTGTAAATAATGAATATCTTTTTCCATCCCTCATCAATCTGTGTGTCTTTAGGTCTAAAGTGAGTCTGTTACAGGCAGTATATGGGTCTTGTTTTGTATCCATTCAGCCACTCTCTGTCTTTTGATTGAAAAATTGAGTCCATTTACATAAAGTAATTGTTGACAGGCATATACTTATTGCCATTTTAAAAACTATATTTGGGTTGTTTCTGTTCTTTTTTGTTCTTTCTTCTTCTTTTGCTCTCTTCCCATGTGATCTGATGACTATCCTTAGTATTATGTTTGAATTCCTTTCTCTTTGTGTGTGTGTATCTATTATAGGTTTTTGGTTTGTGGTTACCATGAGGTTTATATATAACTACATATATAACTATATACATACATATAATATATATAAATTAAAAACTCTGCACAGTCCATGGCCTGCTCTGTATCTTCTAACATCCTCTTACAGATTAAATTGTATCCCCCAAATTCCTATGTTGAAACTCTGACCTCCAATACTTCAGAATGTGACTGTGTTTGGAGATAAGGTCTTCAAAGAGATAATTAAGTTAAAAGAAGGTCATTAGGGTGGGCCCTAATTCAATCAGAGACTGCTGTGTTATAAAAAGTGGAGATCAGGACACAGAGAGACATCAGGGGTGTGTACGTACGCAGAATAAAGACCACGTGAGGACACGATGAGAAGGCAGCTGTCTGCAAGCCAAGGAGACAGACCTCAGAAAACATAAACTCTGCTGGCACCTTCAACAGCCCCAGAACTGTGGGAAAGTAAGTATCTGTTGTTTAAGCCGCCTGGTCTGTGGTGCTTTGTTATGGTAGCCCGAGCAAACCACTACATGTCCTGTCCTGGGTTCTAGCCCTTTAAGCCTTCGTGTTATGGCTCAGTACTTTGATAAATTAGCCTGGGATGATGTTTTAACGCAGGTGATGGAATCCCTCAAATTTCCCTCAATAATGTATCTAAACTTGAAACATGAATCTTCAATGCCTAATCCCTAAACGGGATTGGCAGTGAGGTAATACAGGTATCAGCCCAGCACCCCTCTTGTCATCCTCCTGTTGATAACTGATTTTGCCTCTGGGAGCGGCTCTCCTACTCCATCAAAGCCTCCTGCCCCTGGTGATGCGGGAGAGCCCTCTAACCTAGGCAGGGCCATTGAAAGACACTCATTTCCCTGACCACAGTGATTGGTCCAGAGATGGCACATGACCCAGGAAAGGCCAATCAGAGATCTTCCCTGGGATTTTTCTAACTGGAGCTGGCAGGGAAGTTATCCCCAAACTGGTGGTGGCCATGCCCTCTGCCCTGAGGGGATGCCAGGGAAGCAAGAAGGTGATGTAGGGTCCCGACAGGGTCTGTCCTGTCCAATCGGTGGGATTTCTGAGCTATTTTGATCCCTGCGGATTTTACACACACACACACACACACACACACACACACACACACACACACACCATGGAATATTACTTAGTCTTAAAAAAGAATAAAATAATGTCATTTGCAGCAACATGGATGGACCTGGAGATTGTCCTTCTAAGTGAAGTAAGCCAGAAAGAGAGGGAGGGTGACTGAAGAGAGAAAGAGTACAGACACTCAACCTCCCACTAGTGCTGCCAGGGCTGTGGGTTGGAAAGTAGGAGACAAATTGGATAAGTTATTATCATCACATTCTGTTGCCACAACTTTTCTCCCTTACTCTTGAGAAGGGACTGGGAGCTGCTCTGCATTCACATTAGATGAGCACCAAAATCAGCCCAGGCTCCCCCTGGCTTGCTGGTCATTCTGCATTCAATAAACAGCAGCAGCTGGTTGATCAGGACCAACATTTCAGAGAGGTGGAGTGTTTTCTCTTTTTTTAAATTTTATTTTATTGAGTTATAGTCAGTTTACAATGTTGTGTCAATTTCCAGTGTAAAGCACAATTTTTCAGTTATACATGAACATACACTATATATTCATTGTCACATTCTTTTTCACCATGAGCTACCACAAGATCTTGTATATATTTCCCTGTGCTATATGGTATAATCTTATTTATCTATTCTATATATACCTGTCAGTATCTACAAATTTCGAACTCTCAGTCTGTCCCTTCCCACCCCCGCCCCCTTGGCAACCACAAGTTTGTATTCTATGTCTATGAGTCTGTTTCTGTTTTGTATTTATGTTCATTTGTCTTTTTCTGTTCTTTCTTTTGTTTTTAGATTCCACATATGAGCAATCTCATATGGTATTTTTCTTTCTCTTTCTGGCTTACTTCACTTAGAATGACATTCTCCAGGGACATCCATGTTGCTGCAAATGGCGTTATGTTGTCATTTTTAATGGCTGAATAGTATTCCATTGTATAAATATACCACAGCTTCTTTATCCAGTCACCTGTCGATGGACATTTAGGCTGTTTCCATGTCTTGGCTATTTAAATAGTGCTGCTATGAACACTGGGGTGCAACTGTCTTTTTGAAGTAGGGTTCCCTCTGGATATATGCCCAGGAGTGGGATTACTGGGTCATATGGTAAGTCTATTCCTAGTCTTTTGAGGAATCTCCATACTGTTTTCCACAGTGGCTGCACCAAACTGCACAGAATGTTTTCTTTTCATCAACGTTTGATTTTTGTGGAATAACAAATGGTTTTTACTTCATTCTTTGCATTTTTTATGTATTTTTCAAATTTCCTACAGGGACGAGATATCTGATTAAAGGGCTATTAGGAAAACCATAATAAGCATGATTCACGACTACATTGCCCTTTGTCTAGCCTTTTCTCTCTCGTATCTCACATGGCTCCATCAAGGTAAGTATTTGTGAGCTGTATCAGTCAGGGCTCAATGGAAGGAAAACAGAAACTACGTCAGCTAATTTTAGCAGAAAAGGAACCAAGGGCTTACAAAGTCATTCGAAGGGTTGGAGGAGTGGGTTCCAGGTGGGACCTCCTGGAATGTTCCAGAACACCACCACCAGCCAGCAAGGGGGCCACCCTTGCTCTATGAAGGGGGTACCCACATGCTGGGACCCTGCTGATAAAAAAATACACAGCTTCTCTTAACCTTGCATGTTCCAGCAGTAGCTGGATCCACAGAAAGTTGCCCCCTGCTCACTTGCTCCTTCCAAATCGCAGGCCAGAGCATGTAATTGTCAGATCTGAACTCACACCGGAAACTCAAGCTGCAAAAGAGCCTGGGAAACACACTTTTCGGCTTTCTAGCCTGTGAAGTAGAGGAAGAGACACTCGGAGGAGGTTGAGAAGAATATGAATGGGTTCAATCCATCAGGATCATCAAGATTTTAATATTTAATAAAGTTTAAATAAATTTAACATTTAACATATTAAATTAACATTTAACTTGGTTCAATACCTATTTGAGCTAAACAACTGATGGTGCTTTTTTTTTTTTTTTTTTGTATTGGCACTGTGAAATGACTTTTTCCCCATCTGTGGAGTCTACAAATTTACCCCTGAAGCCCTGTCTGTGACACATATCCTTGAAATCTGGAGAAGTGGTTTCCTTTAAGAAGTTCTCATATCTGACTCTGAGTATTTTGCGTTTGGGTGATGCTGAAGTGAATAACTGCTTTCTCTACAGGAAGTGAGAAACTCCTGTGTGTTACTGGAGGCAAGAGTTTCCGAGTATTCTCTTGAGCATAATGAGCACGTCCTGGAGGAAACAATATAACTTGATTAGTCGATTTTTTTTTCAATTAAAGAACCAGCTGCTCAAGAACAAACTCAGATGCCAAGAAGCATTTGAGAAGATGCTTAGTGTCACTAATAATAACTGAACAAAGGCAAATTAAAACGAAAGTGGCTCATCCGATGGACAGCAATGAACAGGTTCAGTGGTGTCGTTGAGTGAGAAGATGCAGCTGTTCTCACAGACCACAGCTGGAGGTGTGAAGGGGTACAAAGTTCTGGAAGGGAATTCGTCAGGTTGACCAAAGATTTAAATGTGTCTCCCTTGTGACCTAACCATTCTACTTCTTAAGAATGTATCTTTCAGAAATGTCCTCACATAACACAAAAATATATTTAGAGAGATTCTCTGAAGCACTGGGTCCTCATCCTCTCCCCTCCCCTCCCTGCCTGCCTAAGTTGAGGTGGGGGGACTGAGAGTTCCACTCTAACTTTTCAAAGTCAGGGAGAAAGGTCATCTGCAGAAGGCTAAGGAGCCAGTGTGGGTAAAATGCAATTTTCTTCACGTCACCTTGTGTGGGAAATACTAGAACGTTGCATAACACCCCTCCATACTACTGACTGTCTCTTGGAGTTCTGAACCCTTTCACACACTAAATTAAAAAAAAAAAAAAAAAAAAGAATCTGGGGCTTGAAAGGGAGAAGGGAGACTTTGCTCTTCGGCCAAAAACTCCCTTAAGACAATGTTGTGGAATCACTGCCACAAGAATGTCTTTTTAAAAAAGAAGCAAGTTGTGGAACAGTATATACTGAATGCTCCCATCTGTGAAAATAATAATAGTAATAGTAATAGTAATAGTAATAGTAATAGTAATAGTAATAATAATAATAATAATAATAATGCTGCTGCTGCTAAGCTATTTTCTATTAAAAGTATCCCAGAAGAACATATTCAAAACATGACTCTCTCCCATGTGTGGGGGAGTTACGGGGTCCCTAGTGTTTCAGCTAATAAACAGACATGCATTACTGGAGCAATGTGGTAGCTCTGCTCCCAGCAAAGTTGGCCCAAGAGGCTTGCCTGCCTGTCAATAAAGCTTTTGTTTGGTAAGATAAGACCTTCCAAATCTGTCCTGGACAGCTCATTTTCTGGTTTCCTGGGGGAAGTGGAGTGATCTTACTTGTCAAGTAACCGAGAGCACAGTCACCTGCTAATGCAAAGGGCCACCTCTTCCCTGAAACATGGCTCCTTCCAGGTTGGGCCCTAGTGCCTGAAATCTCCCCATCTGATCCTGGGGAATTTCAGGACCGTCAGAAGGGCCCGGCCCTCAGGTTTCACCTTGCGGGCAACCTCTGCAGGTAGAAACCTGGTCTACTTTGGACTTCAATGGAAAGTCAGTGCTGACTAAGAATGAAAGTCACTAAGGGCAGAAAAAGCTGTGAGGAACACTAGCGATCAAACATGCCTTCAGTTTCCTTGATACTGGCTTCTCATTTTTTACTTCAAGATGAATTATTTTCTCTTTTATTTCATTTTATTTACTTACTTTTTAGGGCCATGAAGGGAACATTCTGAAATGACAGTATGGTACTGTCATCTGTCTGGCACACACCCCTTCTGCTGGACAATCAGGCAATTAAAGTGAATGCTCCCGAGTGCTTCTTCCACCAGGAAGGGGAATATCCCAGTGGGTTCCTGACTCAGAGGAGACAGGCAGCTGAATCATGAGCCTGGGTTACAGTAAGCTGGGTGGGGGTACCAGGACCTGGAGACCCAGACTGCTGAATGGCTGTGTGTGAAAGAGTATGTATTAGTTCCCTGTAGCTACCCTAAGAAATTGCTACAAACTCGGGGGCTTAAAAAGACAGAAATGTACTCTTTCACAGGAGGCCAGATGTCCAAAATCAAGATTTCAACAGGGTTGGTTTCCTCTGGAAGCTCTGAGGAAGAATTCATTCCAGGCCTTCCTTCTAGATTTTTAAAAAATATTTATTTAATCCATATCTCTTCAAGTTTTGTGTGTGTGTGTTGGGGGAGAGAGGTAATTAGGTTTTTATTCATTTATTTTAATCGAAGTACTGGGGATTGAACCCAGGGCCTTGTGCACGCTAAGCACATGCTCTACCACTGAGCTCTGTACCCTATTCTCCTTTCTCCTAGATTCTAGTGGTTAATCCTTGGCATCCCTTGGTTTGCAGATGCTTCACATCAATCTCTGCCTCCATCTTTACATGGCCATCTTCTCTCTGTGTGTCTCTCACAATCTCCTTATGCCTTTCTTTTATAAAAACATTTGTCTTTGGATTTAGGGTCCACTCTAAACTTAGGATGATCTCATTTTAAGATCCTTAACTTAATTATATCCGCAAAGACTTTTTCTGAATAAGGTCACATTCAGAGATTCCAGGGTTTAGGACTTGGACTTACCCTTCTAGGAGTCATTGCTCAACCCACTACGTAGAGGGACCCACTGAGACCAAGGGCAGTTGTTGTTCTCATTGTCCTTGAGCTACAGCAGTTATTTACAGCATGTTGCAAATTTCTCTCTGCCTAATAATTTGCATAATCTCCTATCTGTAAAAGAGGTCCCAGTTCCTAGAGACTAAACTGCATCCTTTCATCAAATTCAGACCTGGCAGGAAGATGGGTGTAATGAAGCACATTTGCAGAAGTAACAGGGATGCTGACTGGAGTTAAGAAATAGACACTTTGGGGCACGTGGCCACCTCCAAGGAACAGGGCCTTCTCGAATCTCCTCTCCCCTCCTCTGCTCCCCTCCCCTCACTCCCAGGCCTTATGCTAATGGGGATCTCTCTCCCCCACAGCTCTCCCAGATGGGAAGATTTGATTTGGGTTTGTTCAGTGGCCAGAAAGCCAGAGTCACTGCTTGGTGTTCTCTTTGGGAGGGAGGTCTTGATAAAGAGGGCCTGGCCCGCACAGCCAGAGTTTCTCTGTGAACCTGAAACCCAAGGTGACAGGTTTGAGGCCCCATGTGGATAGGAAGGAAGCTTTCTGTGAGGCACAGCAACCTGGAAGCTGTCACTGGGGGAGATACTCCAGGAATCCTCCCTTCAAACCTCCTTTGCTAGAGGCGAGCCATTTCTGTAATTCGCCTGGTGGGGACCAAGCCAGGGAAATACTGTTAACTAATTTTCAGTAATAATAATACACATTTACCATAGAAAAGTTGGAACGTGTGGCAAAGAATAAAAAAATAAAACCACCTATAATTCCATTTCAAAGGAAAGTCATTTAAAATATTAGGTGGTTGTATTTCCATTTTAAAAAACATATGTGTATGTTTTAACATCATTTGGATTATTCTGCTTAAGGAGTTTTATATTCTGATTTTTCTACTTAATGTTGTGTTATAACATATATAAATGGAAGTAAACAGTGTTACTGTTTAACAATGAAGTTAAACATTTATTATGTGCTTATTGATTACTTTTAAATTTGTATTTATTTTTGCAACCTTTATAAAATAAGGAGAGTGACATTGCCTGTATTATTTGTTGCAAATAATTTTTTTCTAGTTTGTTTGTCTTTTAACCTTTCATGGTGGTTATGATGTGCAGAAGTTTATAATTTTGACTTAGTAAAGTCTATCATTTTTTGTGCCTCCTCTCATTATTATTGTTGCTGTTGTGGGTGTTTTTTTTAATTTTAACGTTCCTTTTATTAAACCATGTACACTACTGAAATCTAAAGAAACCATAAGAGTTTACAGGAACATAACCAAGACTGATGTCATTCATTTAATATGAGGCTTCATATACTGAAACAATTTATCTTCATTATAGAGCACAGAACCTTAAATTTTTGAAAAGCTAAATAAAATAGTATACCTAATTTCAAATCTGTTCCATGAACATGTCTTTAATAAGCATTTGAATTAACACATTGTAAACCAATTATACTTAAATAAAAAAAATTTTTAAATAATCATCTGACATACTTTTAGATGTTATACAAATAGCAAATAACAATAACTAACAAAACAAAATAATTTTATTCAACTAAAAAAAAAGTTTGAAACTCTAGTCTGTTGTATTTTTTTTTTTTCAGTAACACAGTAAATGCTACAAATTATTGGGTCTAGGCTTCCTGAGCATCTGGAGTATCCCTGTATGCAATGAAATAATGTAAATATAAAATGTTATTGTTGAACTATTAATTGCATAAGGCAAAAATACAGACTTCACCATAGCAAAGATGACTACTAGCTTTGGTTACTATTAGATTCAACCATCATTCATTCACCAAATTTTCTTAGTACCCACTACAAGCCTGGCACTATTGTAGGCACTGGGTATACAATGAATTAAAAAAAAAAGTTTTTAATCTCTATGAAACTTGCATTCTGTTATGGGAAACAGACAAAACAAACATAAAAAATAAGAATTATAAATGTAGTAAATGCTATTAAGGAAACAAACAAGGCTTTGCTACAGATTAGTCTTTGAAAGATGAATTGTGAACGTTTAAAACCTAAAAATGAAAAAATTCATTAAAAGTTACATCAAGATGACATAGATTCTACAGACCTTTGCTAATGCTAAGAAAACTGCAGGCATTGCCCATGAGAACAGAGACCAATGTTTCATTGTCAAAGCTGTTGGATGGCATTACTTTTCAATATAGTAGCCTCAGAAAATAATTACCCAGTTTCACAGAGTTAAAAAGCATGTAAACACAGTACTTAAAAAAACAAAAACAAAAACAAACTAAGAGGAGCCTAAGGAAACAGGGAAATCAAATGTAATCTGGTATCCTCAATTGAATGCTTAAACAGAAAAAAAAAACTAAGGAAATCTGAATAAACTATAGACTTTAGTTAATAATGCAGAAATATTGGTTCATTAATAACAACAATGTACCATCCTAATATAAGATGTTGCATTTATACTAATTTGTAGTAATTTGGAGGTAGTAACAAAAGCTCTGAATTTGGAGGTAGTAATAAAAGCTCCGAATTTCTATCAGTTATCTTCTTTTCAACCAAAAGAAATAAATGTTTCCCACAGTCTAATCTAAAATACCTGATGACTGTCCCATGACTTGGGAGGAACTAATCTCTCAATGTCTCAATTTTAAAGATGGTCAGGAAAAGTGTGAGAAAAACAATGGATGATGATAATCTCTAAATTGTAGGGTGTGAAGTTTGCATATTACAGCATAAAATTGGAGTTACCACATGAAGTGATTTTAGAGATAGCCATCACGAAATTGCAATCTTATATCTAATACAAAGTACAGAGACAGCAGAAGCCTCACTAGGTAAATAATAATTTCACTCATCAGAGACTATGGACTATCAACCATAAAAGAATCATTTAGCCAAAATGGTATTACACATTTAAATCTAACTTAAATATCTAGATGATGAATCTATGCCTTCTCTATTACTCCCTAACCCCAAAGGAAATCCTACAAAACAAAGATGTTCGTTATTCTAAAGTCCTCTCACACAGGAATCCTAAATTTGTAACTGGAAAATACCCCAAGAGGAAATGGAATGATTAACACGTCCCAGTAAATTTCTGTTCGCATGACAGTGACGAGAATCAGGTGAGACGTGAAAAATTCCAAGTAAAACGATCAAGGTAAGCATCTGGCAGAGATGGGGAAAGCAAATGACACCGCCAAAGAACTGTCAGGGATTAAAGTTAAGAGAAGAAAAAGAGGTTTCCAACAAGACACAGCCAAACCCAAGGGGGCAAAAATCGCCACTACCGCCGCCACTCCTTCACGCCCCATCTACCCCCTCCTCAAGTCTCCTCCAAATATATATCCTCTGCAACCCAGACCAACTCCCCACCCAAGTGAAAACAATCCAAGAATCTTCTAGGACCCCCCACTTTCCCTCCAAACTTCTCGGGGCCAAGCCTCCGCGGAAAACAACGCTCAGATCCCACCCGCCGCGCGCCCGGTTGAAAGGGGCCGGTTCTCCCGAGTGGGGCTTCCCGGGTGGGCCGCACACGCCTGACGAGCTGGGAAAAGAGCACGGGACGAGGGTCGGGCTCAAGGAGGGGAGCTGGGGTTGTGGGACGACGGAGACGGAGGAAGAAAGGGATGGACAGGAGGCCGGGACTGGGCGGGGTGAGGACAGCTCGACGGGAGAGGCTGGGCTCCGGGGAAAGGAGCCGGCGGAGTCGGGGACGCAAAGGTCAAAATCCGCCTGACGGATCTGGCGAAGAGGAGCCGGTGGCTAAGGAGGTCGGCGAACACGGGCAAGGGCTGCGGGGTGCAACGGAGCGCGAACGCGAGGCCCGCACGGAGCCTCCGCGCGGGGAAGGGCCGCACGGGGCTGGGGGGCGCGGGGAAGCCGCACACTCACCGCTCTGCGCCCGCAGGAACGCCGGCTTGAATTTCCTCCGCAGAGTCCCGAAGTCTCTCCCCGCGGACATGGTGGAGCCGGAGGAGCTGCCGCCGCCTCGGCCCAGAGACCTCCGGGACGACGCTGCTCCAGCCGGTTGACCGAGAGGCTAGAGGAAGGGCGGGCGCCGAGCTCTCTCGGGCCCTACTGGGCCCGGCGGCGGAGCCAGGCTGGAGGGCAGGGCTCCTCCACACAGACCCGCAGCCGCCGCCGCCGCCTCCCCTCGGAGTCGCCCAGCACCGAGCGAGGCCCGCGGCTGCGACGGGAAGGGGGCCGTGCTGGAGGTGTGCTCGGCGGTCCCAGGGCTGGAGCCATTCCCTTCTCAGCAGCCCACTGGGGTGAGGGTGGCGCAGCCGGAACGCAGACGCGCCCGGGGCGCCTCACACGCGGCGCCTGAGCGTCGCCGCCGCCGCCGCCGCAGCCCGACCCGCCGAGTGCGCGAGCCTCCCGCGCGGCGCCCCGCCAGCCTCATTATTTTTATTCTACGAAGTCTTTCATCCAAATTTAGTTATCTGCGTATTATTTTAGTTTTTTTTTAAGTGGCATTATTGTTACATGTAATGCTTTAATGTATCTGGAAAGTATTTTACACTACAGTATAAAGTGTAGATCTGAAATGATCCTCTGACTTCCAGGCTGTTTTTCCAACACCATTTGCCGCATAATCCCCTCTTCTCGTTGGTTGGTGAGCTTTCTTTCTCAGTAAATTCGTATGTTATTTGGAGTAGTTTCAGAGTTATCTACTTTTTTTGGTTTGTCCATTAGTTCTTGGTGATACAACCTTGTTTTATTTCTGTAGCTTTATGATACATTTAATATCCAGCAGAGAAAATGTCCCTTCCTCATACAACTTATTTTTCTTTAACAAAAATTTTGTAGTAAACTCATCTGTTAATTTCCCAGTGAAATAAAGCCAGGGAAATTTTGTCAATTTCTAAATTCTAATTGTGTCACATTCTTTTAAATTGTAATTGGAAGTGAAGTGTGATGAACTATGAATTAACCAACAGAGATTTGAATTCTTTTCATTAGCTTTCCATTCAAGAATATGGATGTTTCTGTATTTTGTTACATCTTTTATATAGCTTATGGATCTAATACAGTTCTTAGAGGTAGTTAGAATATTTAAAAATTGCTATTGTGGCTGGAATATTTTCTGCCATCACACCTTCTAACTGGTTATATAGAAATATAGTAAATAGTAAATAGAAAATATAGTAAGTAACAGTAAATAGAAAAACTTTTTGTGTGGATTTACTTTGCACACAGGCTCTTTTGTGTTCAAAAATTTTGAGTTGGTTCCAATTTTCTGGCTGTATAATTATATTTTTACAAGTGATAATATTTCCTTCCTATACCTGTATCTATATCATCCATATCTATATAAAGGATTTCAATCTAACATGAATGAAAATATGAAATGGGAAATCTCACACATGTGCCCTCAGAAGAACAGAACTTAAGCAGAGAGACTGATTGCCATTAAATGCCTGATTTACAGAAGACTGAGACTTATCTCCTTATCAATGAATATTCACCAAGAATATCTCCCCATCCTCAAGCCAATGAACTTACTGCTTGGACTCTGGCTGGATTTCCCCCTTTTTGTACTCCTTGCTCATAAATAGAGCCCACCCCAAACCCTCAGTGGACTCACTGTATCTTGCTATAGCATGCATTTCCTGAGTTGAAATTCTTCTGCTACTCCCAAATAAACTCAAATCTCTGGTAATCTGAGATTGCCTCAGTTTATCTTCTTATTTAGGTTGATGTTCAATGATGTCAGAAGTAGGATCCAAAGGAGATAACCCCTGGAGGGGCAGTGACTCTCAGAATTGAGAGAGGGACCTGCACTGAGCCCCTTGAGCTCGATGCTTCTGAGAGTCACCTTCTGCTTCTGGTTGGATGAGTCTCCTCTCAGATTTCAAGCTCCCTCCTTTTGGTCAAGTTCTCTGACTTTATTCTGGATTTCAATAAAAGCAGATTGTCCTTCTGGTGCATGCTCTTTTGGTTTCTGAATTAGAATGCATTTGGTTTAGATTTAAACTTGTGGATTTTCCTGAAAGCAAACCGGAAACTAAAATTGGTGGCCACGGATTGAGCACCTAAATGCTGCCAGAGCACTTACCACCTATATATGAGAGACAACCATGTTCGAAGTACAAGACTCCTGTTTAAGAACAAGGTGGTCACAGATGAGCAAGTTTCATAATAGGTTGCTTACCACGCATAGGAAAATTCTGGGCAGTGAGGAACACCTCATCACAGGTTGGACAAATTGGGCAAAGGCTGTCTGCCAGGAAAAAGAAGTATCTCATAAAAGTCACACTGTGAAACAAAACCCATGTCCCAACCCCAGGCATACCCCTTCAGCTATCTATGAGTGTTTTTTCTTTGCTCTTAAATAGCTATGTGAGAATGGCTAGGAGTGGAATTGCTAGTCCCTGGGGAATATGGACACCAGTTTTTACTAATATTGTCTGATTGTTGTCCAGAATGGCTGCAGTAGTCCACATGCCCCCTCCCCCAGCGAAGCATGGAAGTTCCTGTATCCCCACAGCCTCATTAACATTCAACACATCATAGTAATATAAGAAACCAGGTTAAGAAAAACAACAACGATGAACCAAAAACATAACCTAGCATTGTAGAAAACCCACCCTCCCTTCCACTTCCTGGAGGCAATTGGTCCTACTTAATTTCTACCTTCAGTTTTTCTAGTGGTTACTTTTATTTATCTGAATAATATTTTCGATATTATTTAAGATAAATAATTCTTAACACAAAAAAATAAAGTGTCCTTTCATGCCTAGTTTAAAAAATTCCCATTAGGATTTCTTAGAGAAATTGTCAACCTATTGACATAGTTCCTTGATAGTAACAATTCCTTAATCTTAAAACATCTTGGATTTCTTAAATATAGTCTACAGGATGTGATGGCTAAGTCATTTAATGCACTTGCAAGTTTAATTTTCTGCTTGATATTAAGAAATACTGTTACATTATTGCTCTAAGTAATCCTACTATATCCCTGACAGTGACTTGGAAAACCCAAAGCATGTGACCCTCAGTATTAATCAGGGTTAGCAAACTACGGTTTGTCACCTATTTTTGTATGTCCTGAGAGCTTTTGAGAGTAGTTGTTACATTTTTAGATGGTTGAAAAAGATTTTTTTTAGGAATAATATTTCATGACCTATGAAAAGCATATGCAATTCAAACTCAATGTCCATAAATTCTGGGGGGACACAGCCACGCTTATTTGTTTACATGTTACCTATGGCTGCCTTTTCGCTCCAACCAGGGAGTTGAATCATGGCAACAGACATCATATGGCCCACAGAACTGAAAATATTTACCATCTGTTCCTTTACATAAAACCTTTGCCAACGCCTGGTAGAAATGATTCAATCAACAAAACTTTGTGGAGAAAATACTAGTAACAGATGTGCTGTTCTGCTCTGGGTGTTTACTGTCCTGCTAGGGAGACAGCCACAACCCAACGTGACAAGTGCTGGATGGGGCAGCATAGGGGCATCCAGGGGGATAGAGCAGAGGCCTCTGAGCCACACTAGGGAGACCAGGGAAAGCTTCCCAGAGCTGGTAATGTCCGAGCAGAGACCTGCAGAGTGAGAAGGAGCAGGTCATGTGAAGATGGATGAGGGCAGGTAGCAGGAAGAATGTTCTGGGCAAAGAGAACAGCATGTCCAGTGGCCTGAGGGATCATGTTGTTGGAGGAACTGGGAGATAGGATCATTTGCATGACTGGGGAGTGAGGAGCTGGGGTTTCGGTACAGCTCTGTCCAGTGTCAAAGCTAGGCTATCATGATGGTCACCTGAGTTACCCACTTCGAGTGGAGACCCAGAAACAACTGAGGAGGAGGAGATTCTGGGAGTCACTGGGAGGAGTCAGGGGAGTGTGGGTGGGGATTGAGATTCATTGAGCACTTTAGCCACAAGACCTAAATTCAGTCATTTTGCATGCGAACCAAAAGAATATTCTGAGACTATTTTCTGGTCGAGGGACTTTGGTCCTCAGCCCTCCCCTGGCTTGGGAAAGAGTGAGGTCACAGTCTTTCAGATATCTCTCACTGAGAAGGAAGAAGACATCTCTCCAGGAAACTCAGCAGGTGGGAAGCCCAAACTCCGGATAGGCTGGACCTTGAACTGGTGGATTCCAGGCAGAGGGTGTGGCCCTGGCAAGGAGAGTGTGTTCGCACTCTTGATCTTTGCTCCTGCAAGTCACCAAAGGCACTCTATTTCCATAATGCAAATTATCTTGCCAGGCTGGGGGCAGAGTTCTGGGAACTGGAGTTCCAAACAGACAGGTTTAATTGTCTCATGTAAAAATTCTCCTTCTCTTAAATATGTCCCTCAGAATTGCTCTACCTAGGGCTGCTGAGACTTGGGGCTCTCTTGTTCTCACCCCTCTTATTGTGATACCTGCCTTTTCACTTAAGACCAGGTTTATCTTCTGTGTCCCTGTGTTACATACCCAGGCCACACAAGAGGGTAAATAGTCTTTTTTTTTTTTTTATTGTAGTCAGTTTACAATGTTGTGTCAATTTCTGGTGTACAGCACAATACTTCAGTCATATAGGAACATACATATATTTGTTTTTATATTCTTTTTAGCCATAAGTTATTACAAGATATTGAATATAGTTTCCTGTGCTATACAGTATAAACTTATTGTTTATTTTATATATAGTAGTTAGTATCCACAAATCTCGAACTCCCTGTTTATCCTTTCCCACCCTGTCCTGCGCTGGTAACCATAAGTTTGTTTACTATGTCTGTGAGTCTGTTTCCGTTTTGTATGTAAGTTTGTCTTTTTTTTTTTTAAGATTCCAAATATAAGTAATATCATAGGGTATTTTTCTTTCTCTTTTTGGCTTACTTTACATAAATAGTCTTTCTAAACAAACAAATATACAGACTTTTGGGGAAAAAATTATCCATTTTGGGAATATACCACCGTTTATTTACTCTTCTTATTGTTATGGGGCATTTGAGTCTTTTCAAGTTCTTGAGTTTCTGTCTATTATATGTAATGCTGATATAAACAATCTTTTAGTGTTGTTTTGAGGGAGGTTGTGCCTGCATTTCTGTTGTGTGTGTGTATCTAGGGGTGGAGGTGCTGGGTCACAGGCTAGGTGTCTCTTCAGCTTTACTAAACATTGCCACTCAATTTTCCAAAGTAGCTATACCATTTTCCACTCCCACCAGCAGTATATGAGAGGTCGGGTTGCCCCATATCCTCTCTGACACTTGATATTGTCAGTCTGAAAATTTACAACTACAGCTGCACACAGCAAGCAGTATGGCTGAATCTCACAAACCTGAAATAGAGTGAGAAAAAAAAAAAAAAACAGAGATAAAAGAAAACATGCAGTCTAATTCCCATTCATATAAGTCCCCCAAACAGGCAAAATAATCTAAGCTGTGAAGTCAGGACAGTGGTACCCATGAGAAGCATGAAGGGGTTTCTAGGGTGCTGGTGATGTTCCGCATCTTAATCTGGGTGCTGGGTACACACATTTATTCCCTTTGTGAAAATGCATCAAGCTGTGTAGTTGTGATTCATGCACTTTTCTGTGTGTTATATTGAAATTAAAAATTCAAAAAATATTCTCTCTCAGTCTCTCTCTCCCCCTTCCTCTGTCATCTTTCCTCACGGCATGTGGGTGGGAGCTGTCCCCATCAGAGTCCCATTCGAGGCCACGAGACCTGTATCGCTTCAGCACTCGGAAGGGCTTGCGATTGGTTTCATGGTCTGTGGTCTCTGTCTTTTTGAAATCCTCAACACTTTTTCAACTTAGGACTCTCTGTTTGCATTTGTCACTGGGCCTTACACATCGTGTCACCACCCTGTGGTGCCACAGGCAGCTGCCAGTGTCTCTCCACAGATCCTTACCCAAGGCTTGGTCTTTGACGGGCACTGAAGACAGGGCTGGGTTGCCCCTCTGCCTGATTAGAGAAGGTCCGAATGCCAGTGATGGCTCCCCTCCTGTGAGAACCTGAGATTGTACTTATCTGCAGATGGAATTACTGGGTCAGAGGGTAGTTTCCCGCACAATGTCCCGCTTGGCTGTCTGCCCCTGTGCTTCCATCTGCCTTTAAAAAAAATTGTGATGAAATATACATAACATACAATTGACCATCTTAACCATTTTTAAGTGTATAGCTCAGTGGCATTAAGTACGTTTACATTGTTATACAATCATCTCCACCATCCCTCTCTAGAACTTTTTCATCTTCTCAAAGTGATACTCCGTACCCATGAAACAATAACTCCCCATTCCCTTCCACCTAATTTTATGATTTTTTTCTGTATGTCTCTTTCCAACTACACTACGAACTCCATGAGGGTGTGGGTTGGGGGGTACTTATTCACCTCTGAATAAGGAGGAGCATGTATGATGCGCACAGGGCTTGGAGGAGATGGAGGAGATGGCTAAGAAAACAGTTTTGTTAAATAAATAAAAAATATGAGATATAATTTAACCCTTGTTTGAAGCCTGGGCTGGTTCTTGGGCTAATAAATTCTCTAAATTCAGTGTTGAGTCAGTGCCCAGCACATAGCTGGATCCAAAACCTTTTTGCTGACAGTATGAATAAAGCCTTAATAACTCTGCTACTGATAATAAAATATTGGCCCTTAACCAATACAGAAAGGACCTAGGAAAGTGCCTGGCAGTCAATACATTTTCTTCTTTTCTTTGTGAGCATTATCACATTTCACCCTACATCACCCTCTAAGGTGGCCACTCAGTTTCTGAGTGAGAAACAAACTCAGAGATGTTGTACCCCCTGCTGGAGGTCACACAGCTGGCAGATGGTTCCAGGGCTGGGAGACTTTAAAGCTCAGTGCTTTCAATATTTACTTTGTAATGCCTCCCTGTGTCAATCAACTTAAACAGGATTTCTGACATTTTTTGAATAAAACTAGTTTTTCTTTTCTGATTACAAACAGGTATAAATTCTCTTTTTTAAAAAAAAAAATTCAAGCACTACAGAAAGTGTAAAAAAACTTCTTAGAATGTTCTGTCAAGATTCATGGCGACCCTACCCAGGGATAGCAGGATTTGAAAAACATACCCCTTAGCAACTCCTTCTGAACTTTGTCTTCAGGTCAAGGAATGTCGGTATTGCATTCAGTGACCTTTCCTTCTGAGTCCTTCCCTCTTCAGTTCTTAGGAGAGAACTGAGGAGAGTGTACAGGTGCTAAAACTAGCCCCTCCCACCCCCTTGTGTTTCCCGTAAGGGCTTGTTTTCTAGTCCATAGACTGGCCTTCCTCCAGCCAGGCCTAAGGTTGTTTTCTGAGCACTGGTTTCTTGTTGGGGTTTAGGTGTAATAAGGAAGTTGTCAAGTGAAACTGTTTTTCTCCAGGGAAGCTGAGGTAAGCCTCCTATCGCTGGGAGAGAGGGAAGCAGCTCTGGGATAGGATGACGGGGTGGTAGGGGCGGCCCCTGGACTGGCTGCCCATGCGCTCACCTCCTGGGAGAGAGGATATATATTACTCTGACCAAAGCATCTTCTGAGGCAGTCTGGAAACTGGCAGCACCTTCACCCTGAGACAGCTGGGCCTACTCCCCCTCACTGGATACAGCTTCCAGCAGACAGAGAATAGTACCTAGACGCTGCAAGCGGGTACCCGATACAGAGCCCCCGCGTCGGGAGATCCCGTCTGAAAGTGTCCTGGGACAGGAGCGACTCTTGTGGTCTGAGGTTGGTTGAATGACACTCTCTCCTTAGCAGGCTGGAGTAGTGGGTAGGTATCTTGGAGTCCTGATAGGAGGGTAGACCCTGAGTTCAGTCTCAATGCTGCGTCTAGCTTGCTGGACTTCAGTCTCTTCATCTCTAGAAAGCTAGAAAGTTCAATGATGTGATCTTGACCTGGTGTCATGCAAAAACTCTGAACTAACTTGAAGTTACAAGCTCTGAACTCAGGTCCCAGCCCTGCTGCTTACTAGCTCAGCAATCCTGAGCAAAGATCTTCACTTCCTTGGGCCTCAGTTTCCTCATCTGTAGAATGGAGGTAGCGTTACATTCCTCTCCTGCTCATTTCCCTACTGGATGTTGTAGAAGTCAAGTTACAGACTTTATGTGATGGTACATAGTAAAGGGAAACCACATAAATGGAGGTGTTGTTATTACCTATGGCTGTTATATATTATGTTATCACCTATGGTTCTATCATTTTAAGGTTCTTGTAAGCTAGACCAGGGACAGGGAGATCTTACGAAAAGAGTTCTGGTGGCCTGCTGTTCTGACAGGGATCTGAGGAGGGATCATAACATTGCATGGCCTGTGGTCTTAGATAGAGGACTGGACGGGGTCGGGATGAGGTGGGGGCACATGCAGAGCACAAACTCTAGTGTTGGATGGAGGGGAGCCGTGGTCGTCTTTGGAGTCCTCCAGCTTTGCAAGTAATGACCTCACTGGCCCCACAAGTCGACCCCACTGCTGTATCACAGGGCCTGAGATTCCACCACTAGGGAGTTTATTCTTTTGGGTTTCAAAGGATCCTCAAAAGATGCAAATCCCTGACCTTTTGGAAAATGGGCACTAGGGGATGTGTGTTTGATGGTGACAATGAGGATCAGCAGATGGTCCAAGCCAGCCCTTTACACTGAGCTGTGGGTTGGCCCAGGCATAGTTGATACCCTCAGCGGCACAAAGCGGCTGCTAAGATGCCTCTGTGATCTGAAGTTTTGTACAAAGATCCTATTGGGCTCTGCTGTGACTCCAGGCCCCTGTCCAGGACTGGCCTCACCCTATTAATTAATTAATTAATTAATTTAGAAACTGGGGATTGAACCCAGGACCTTGTGCATGCTAAGCACACACTCTACCACTAAACTATACCCTTCCCATTGGCCTCATGTTTTGAAGTGAAGAGGGACCAGCTGAGGAGTACCCAGGGATGGGTGCCCAGGCAGGGGACTGGTCCAGAAGCAGTGTGACTTGGGGAACCACCTAGACACATGGGCCTTTGGGTGATGAACTGAAACAGAGAGTACTTAGGAAGTGAGGTGACCTCTCCTCAGGTGTGAAGGACTGCTGCCTGCCGTGTCAGCTCAGTCTAAGGAGGACTGTCCTTAATTCTCAGTAGCCAGCAGTGGGATGTTCTGGCTTGAAAGTGGTGAGTTCCAACTGCAGCAAGTGTTCCAACAGGGGGTGCTAGTCTGCCTGTCGGGAATGCGGCACAAAAGAGTCCTGCCCTACAGGAGGTGGGCTGGATACTTCTCAGGTCCCTCGAGCCATCTCAGGAGCCCAGGAGGAAGGCTTTGGGCTTGAACAGGCACTCACTTTTGGGGTTCAGAGTGTCCATGGGGCCACCTGTGCTGATGAGACGCGAACATCAGCTCAGGGTGCAGCCCTTGACCCTCCAGCCCCCTGACTGGCTTCCAGCCAAGAGGTCTGTGAGCCCCACCCTATGACACCTTGCCTCTGGGACATAGGTGTCAATACCTGGGCACATGTGAATGTGTGACTCCATGCACAGGTCACAGCAGGCACGTGTGTGGACGTGATGATCTCTGGCGGTATGAGACAGCAAATTTGCTCACCTCTAAGTGCGTGTGTATCTGTGTGTGTTTATGGGATGCCACTCAACTTACGAGAGAGAAGAAAGAATTTAGAATCCAGAGAAGTGGATTCAAGCCCCACCTCTGTCCCCTTCCTGGCTATGGGACCCTGGGCAAGCAGAGCCTCAGTTCCCCACTGCCAGCCCAGCTCATTCCCAGGGCCGTGGCCAAGTTGACCTGAGATCATGGAGATAAAGGGTTGCTGTGTGGCAGCTTGCAGGTGAGCTGGTTGTGTCTGCACATATCTGTGTATCGTTTATTCGTTCCTCAAACACCGAGAGCCTCCCAGGCAGCGTAGACACAGCAGGAACCAGGCAGGCTCAGGCCCTTTCTCTGGAACTTGGAGTTAGACAGGGACGGCAGACAACAAATTAGATACTCAGATAATTATCCCCTTTACACATGGGTGGAAAATTCCAGGGTGTTGTGAGTCCTTGTAAGTTTACAGTGAATGTGAGCATGTTTCTTGGTCACATGAGTGTCTTAGCAAGTTTGGGCTGTGATCACAAACTACCGTAGATTGGGTAAATTTATTTCTCACAGTTCTGGGGCCTGGAAGTCCAAGACTCAGGTACCTACAGTTTCGATGTCTGGTGAGGGCTTCCTGGTTCAGGGACCAGGCCTCTATGTCCTCACATGGTGGAAGGGGTGAGGGAGCCTTTTGGGGTCTCTTTTATAAAGGTGCTAATCCCATTCATGAGGGCTCTGTTCTCATGATGTAATCACCCCAAGGGCCCCACCTTCTAATTACATTGCACTGGGGACTAGGTTTCAACGTATGAATTGGAGGGGTACACAAACCTTCAGTCTATAGCAATGAGTGTGTGTGGGTGTGACTCTCGTCCACACACACTCTCCCTTGGAATAGCCAGCTGTTTGTTGAATATTGTGCAAAGTCCAGGGGTGGAGAAGGGGAGTGGCTCCAAGAGACTGCACAAGAGCAGTTACAGAGTAACGTTGTAATGTTCCAGGAGCATGAATTAGAGAACGGTGTATACATGAGGTCAGTGTATAATCTAGAAAATAAACCCAAAATGGCAGCATGCTTGGGAAAAACTGGCAAACTTCCTGCTCCGCAATAACTCAAGGTCAGCTCTATACACTTTTCTGGTGGTTATTGTTGTTTTTAAACACGTCACTGGTGTACATCATATCTTATCAGAAGTCCTGTGATCTGCAGGTCACTTGGGTATTTCTGAGCAGATTTGAACTTTGTTCTGAAACCCACTTTCTGCCAAGGCAATCAACAAGTTTACAAGAGCAGCTTGGTTTCCATGCAGTGAACGTTTGCTGCTTTCTGGGGGTTACTGTCTGGAAGCACGTCCCAGATAGGGTGGGATTCCCCAACAGGCAGAACCTGGGTGAAGCCCCAGGTAAAGCAGGGGCACAAAACAAGAAAAAAGAGGAAGGAAGGAGAAAGTCTTGCTTTGATGAATTCTGGACAGGCAGAATTTTACAATCAGAAAGTCTGGAAAGATTTGATTTCAGCACACATCAAATTTATGTGCCTATGTAGGTATGAGGGGGAGGTAATATTAAAACAGTCTTTTCAGGGTTTAGAGACTTTAAAAGTCTGGGGATATATCTGCCCCAGAGAGGATCTTCTAGGGTGTCTCTGGGGGTGGGTGGGTTTGCCCTCCTAGGCCAGCCACCCTCTCTCAATCCCTGGGCCTAGCACTGGAAGACAGACTCTTTGAAACATTACAGAGGAGGGGCCGCTGGGGAGGCCGGAGAGGTAGGAGGAGAGCCGAGCTGCGCTCCATCACAGCTGCCCAGAGAGGAGAGATCTGCAGGAAGATGGAAGTGGACACGGTATCAAAAGCTTTAGTATCTTGAGGGAGGATGAGGAATGGGAAGAGGCCACTGGATTTGGAGTTGAGAGGCCTGGGAAGATTGTGGAGACTCTTCACTGGGGAAACACTCTTGGATGGCCATGGTCACACATCACCCACCCCGCCTCTCCCTGCCTCTGGGGCTGCCGCAGCTGCTCCTCTTGGTTTTCTTCACCTCCCTCTGGGCTCAGGGCACTGTTCCAGGGAGAGGTTGGCCAAATCAAGGCAGTTTTCTTGAAAAAACATGGTGGAGGGAAACCAGTGCCAGGTGGAATTGTATTGATGCTCTGATTAGAAGTAGCAGTGTGTCCTTTGAATGCGGTAGGAGGACACTACGACCATCAGCCATGGTGAAAACTGTTTCCATAGCAATGACAGCTTTTTAAAAGATTACTGTGCCTCTTTTCTCACTAGCTGGGGGAAAATGCTCTCGCCCTCTGTGCAGCGGGCCCCCTGGAGCCAAGTTAGCACAGGAAGAAGAGGGGCTGAGCTGAACAAACGTGTCCTGTGTGTTTGGCTGGTTTGGTGGTTCTGTTGCCGAACAGCTTCTCTGCCAACCTCACCCAGTTTGCCCTGACCACAGGAGCATACGGAATAACCAAGCAGTGAACGTTTCTGGCTCAGCTTACTTGCATCTTAAAATCAAATTTTAAGATCGACCTAAATTTGTCTTCTCTTGAGACCCTATGGCACTAAAGAGAGAGCAACTGTCAGGGGAACAGAGCATTACTGTCACCACCACCTGCTCAAACCCAACCCCCACCCATTCTCTTTAGGGTACAACCTATATCTTGTCCATTATCATATCCCTGGCACTGAGCATACTTTCTGGTGCATAGTGAGTGCTTATTAAATGTTTGTTGGAAGAAATAAATGAGAAGAAAGAAAAAATATTTTCTTCTATGATTTCTTCTCCTTATCCCACTTAGCCCCATTTCAGAAGCACAACCATAAGGCAGCCTCTGAGGCTTTCGAAAACAATAGTCAATTTTCATATAAAATACAGATGTGTGTTGCTATAAGTGTTCATATAACTCAGATGTTTCTTTAAGGAACACTAGACAACAAATAAAGCCTTCCAAATTGCCTGCTTCTTCGTTTTCTCATTTCCTCCAATACTGTCCACATGTGGACGCCCAGCAGTGCTGCTGATACCCGATAGCTTCTGGCCATCCTCCCTAGTCCTTCCTGCCCAGACCTGTGCTTAAAGGAAGGAAGGCGTCTGGACTGTTACTGTCACCTTCAAAGCTCTCTGTATTTCCCCAGACCTTTCATTCTCTCTCTTTATGTATCTTCCTCACATTCACATGGATCCCTGCACATCTGAAATTGCAATTATACATTCTTATTTTTGCCTCTAAGCTGGAAAGAGTAATAAAGTACATTTTCATGTAATGTATCAGTTGGTAAATGCAAGAGATATAATGTAAATACATAAATACTTAATACACTAAATAATACTCAGTAAATGCATGACGAGGCTATAATTACAAATTAGAGTAGGCAATCCATAAATCTAAACACTGGAATAGGGGTTTAGAGTTATGGAATCTCTGGGAGCTCAGGGTTTAAGATTCAAGACTATATTTTATTTTTCTCTTATAATATATATTATTGAAGTATAGTCAGTTTATAATGTTGTGTCAATTTCTGGTGTTCTGCACAATGCTTCAGTCATATATGAACATACATATATTCGTTTTCATATTCTTTTTCACCATAAGTTACAGAATACAAGATTTTGAATATAGTTCCTTGTGTTATATAGTATGAACTTCTTGTTTATCTATTTTATACAGTAGTTAGTATCTGCAAATCTCAAACTTCCAATTTATCCCTTCCCACCCTCTTCCCTCCTGGTAACCATGAGTTTGTTTTCTATGTCTGTAAGTCTGTTTCTGTTTTGTAAATAAGTTCATTTGTCCTTTTTTTTTTTTTTTTTTAAGATTCCACATATAAGTGATATCATATGGTATTTTTCTTTCTCTTTCTATTTTCCTCTTAACTTCCACCAAAGGGCAAAGAGTTTCTGAACAACTTTGGAAAAATTGGAAAGCCCTGGGAGTTTCAGGTTAAAGACACACAAGTCAAGTGCACGACCCACACCCTGGCCTGCTTAAAATGCTGCCCACGAGGAGGGTGTTCTTTTGTCTTTTCCATGGGCAGCTGCTTCATTCTGAATGGAGAACAAAAGGGTCCCTGATGCTTTAAGATGGAACTGGTTCAAATACATTTGTTGTACATTAACTACACATCTTTAGGTATTGTACAGTCTACTAAGTGTTTGTGTTATACATTTATTCCTTTGTTTAACAAGTACTTACTGAGAGCCAATGGTGGGTCGGCCTTGTTCTAGGTACTCAGGATACAAGACCTAGCAAAACAGACAAAAGGGAGGAAAAGAGGCTCAGACGTTAAACCACTAAACACATAAAGATATGTTATTTCTTAACACCGGCAGTGAGGTAAAGGCGGAGAGGGTGGGCTAATGGGGGTGCCCTGGGAGGGCCTCTACGGGAAGGTGACTTTTTAAAAGAATGAAGTAGAGTTGATTTACAATGTTGTGTTAGTTTCATGTGTACAGCAAAGTGATTCAGTTTTATATATATATATATTCTTTTTCAGATTATTTTCCATTATAGGTTATTACAAGATATTAAATATATTTCCCTGAGCTATACAGTAGGTCCTTATTGTTTGTCTATTTTATATATAGTAGTGTGTATCTGTTAATCCCGAACTTGGGAAGGTGACATTTGAGCAGAGGTCTGAAGGAAGTGAAGGAACAAATCACAGGGAGGTCTAGTGCAAGATGTTCTAGAAAGAGAGAAGAGCCAGTATGAAGGCCCTGAGGTGGAGAAGGCCTGGGGGACAGTGAGCAGGGCTGCATGAGGGGGTGGAGTGGGGTGAGTGAGAGGGGACTAGGGAGGTGATGGGGCCAGGTGGGTAGGACCTTGCAGCCATAAAGACTCTGACCTTGGGTTACTGGCAGCAGGAGAGTGTCAGGCTCTAACTTGCATTGTGAGCACCTGTGGCTGCTGAGGGGGAAGTTACTGGAAGGAGGACAAGAGTAGAGCAGAGAGACCAGTTAGGAGGTGACTGCAAGGGTCCAGGTGAGCAGAGTCGGGGCCTAGACTCGGGTGGCGGTGGAGAAGGTGGGGAGACGTGGTTCAGGTCCTGATGTGCTTTCAAAGTGGAGCCAACAGCCTTTACTGATGGATCAGATGTGGGGAGTGAGAGAAAGAGACAAAGAAGTTGGGGTGACTTCAAATGTTTGGTCTGAGCAATTGGGAGAACAGAGTTACCATTTACCAAGCTGTCTTGTGAACGATTCTTAATAGTTTGTGAGACAGACAGGCAGGTCTCAGGCATGTTTCAGATGAAGATACTGGGCCAGAAAAGCCATAGGAGCTGCCCACAGCCATGAGGGGCAGGACGTGGCCTCTGGTTCCAGCTGTAATCATTGCCTACTGCTGCTGTAACAAAGTACCACAAACTCAGTGGCTTTGTAACAACGTGAATTAATTATCTTACAGTTCTGGAGGTCAGATGGCCACAGTCCATCTGTATGGACAAGAACCAAGGTGTTGGCAGGGCTGTGTTCCTTTTGGAGGCTCTGGGGGAGCTATGGGTTCACTGCACAATCTGGGGCATGACCTTTCGTGGTTCAGTTTCTTCCTCTGAAAAACGGGAACCAAGATACCCCTCCCTCCCAGGGTTGCTGCAGAACTTAAATGAGACAACAGCTTTGAGAGTTGATATTACTCACTTTAACGGGTAGGTTGGATGGGTGCGCCAGTCAGCACTGCTAGCTCACCTCGGCAGTCTCCGAGGCCTCTTCTAAGGGAGCTGTCTGTTTTGGTTGCAGTGCAATGGAACCTCTGCGGGGAACGAAAAAGCTTCTGTCAGGGAGGAGAGCCAGGTCTCTGGACAGGCCGCAGAACCCCAGGAAGGATTCAGAGTCGTGGGACTGCCAGTGCCTTTCCTTGCCCACCACCCCCTCCAGGAGGATGCTTTGCCGGACAGCCAGTGATGGGACCAGATGTCCTAAGAGCCCAGCTCAGTCTGTGGAGGCTCAGGGCATCACGGCCACAGCCCTTAGCCCAGAGGAGACCAAGGAGTTTCTCCCCAGTGAACAGGGGCCCCCACAGGACACCAAGAAGGACAAGGCCCAGTGGCGGCCCCAGCAGGGGTGGCTGAGGACCATGATAAACTTCTTCCTCGGTTCAGGCCCTGAGGAGCCCAAGGAGAAGGCCAGCAAGAAGGAGAAGGGGAAGGAGGGCCTCCCGCCCACAGAAACCCCCGAGGCACTGGGGGAGCCAGCTCCCAGGAAGAAATCTCAAAAGAAGGCCAGCCGCAAGAAATACAGTCACAAGAAACATGGTGCTGAGGAAACCAAGGCGGCCCAAGATCAGGAGGCCGGAGGGCAAGAGGCCAACATGGCTGCTGCCTCACACTGCGAACAGGCCGACCTGGGCCCAGCAGCTGGGGGTGAGCAGATGCCTGTTTTTATGGTAACCCCAGCACCCCACCCCCCACAAGGGCTAGAGTGCTCTGAGCTGGCTCCTCAAACCTCTCAACAGAGGGCATGTGGAAGGTGGGTCACTGTCAGGGACACCACTACAGTGAAGCTTCTCTGAGGTATAACAGCACCATGGCTGAGAGCTTGAGGTCAAACCCCAGTTCCACCACTCACTGGCTGTGTGACCTGGGGCTGGCTTGACTTTTGTTTCTGAAAGTATACAGTGATACAATAGAGATCCTAGCAGTTGCTGTCTCATGGTGGGGCTGTGGCCCAGAGCTGGCACATGGGACGTGCTCCATAAATGATAACTGCTATCGTTAAGTACTCTGGTTCAAGGAGCATGGACAAGGGAGAAATAGAAAGGCAGGGAGGAGGCAAAGAGGGAAGCCCTAGCCTCAACATTAGTTTATATATGAGGACTGGTGGTGGTTGCCAGGGAAGTAGAAAGGGCCGGCTGCTGGGGTGCTGATTCTAGACTTGGCTCCATTGGGAATAAACTTGCTGTGTGACCTAGAGCAAGCTGCTGCCCCTCTCTGGAACCTTTGATTATTTGCAAAATAAGGGAGCTGGTCCCTAAGATGCCTTCCTTTTCTGATGCTTAGCATCTTGGAGTTGAATATCCTACAGGGAGCTGGAGGAAGATAGAACTTTGCCCTGTAGAACTCAAAACTCACCATGTTTTTAACAGGGAGGCGAGACCCAAGGAAGATTCAGGATATTTTGGGGAGTGGAGAGAAGGATGTCCTGGCTGAGGCAGCCTCTTTTCAAATGGAAACCTTGGTGTGTTTCTGATTTTTTGATTATGAATGTCACTGATACCCACACATTCTCACTTTCATCTTTATTCCAGGTGAGGAAGTTTCTGATCTCCACCAGTCCTTGCTCCTCAAAGGCAGGGGTGCTGGCATCCGGGAAGTTTCTTCCGAAGCCACAGTTCACCAGTGGGAAGAGGAGCTTAAAAAGCCTGACAGTGAGTCAGAATCTGCTTAGTGGCCTCTTTGTCTGCAGCTGGGGGGCAGACATTCCCAAATGAGATGGATTGCTCTGGATGACTGCTTACACTTTGGATGGTGATTCTCAAAATGCATGTGCTGATCTCCCCCTTTTGGTGCTCTGGTCACGTTTATGTTAGAGTTTCACAGAAGGGAGCCTCAGGAATTAGACTGGCTGCTGGCAAATGCTCCTGCCTTGTGTGTTAATGAGCATGGGACTTTTTTTTATATAAAGAATATAGTACATATACACACACATATATACATACATATTTAAAAATATAAAGAGTGGAAAGGATAGTTCTACACACACTCACAATTGTTAAAAGTTGGCCATATTTGCTTCGTGCGCGTGTGTGTGTGTGTGTGTGCAGGTTTGTTACTGAACCATTTTGAGTAAAATGATGCTTCATACTTAAATGCTTAAGCACACATCTACAAGAAGTAAAGGCAGTCTCATACACACCCACAATCCTGTTATTGCCCCTAATAAAAGCAATAGTGCTCTATTAATCTAATTCCCTATGATGAATGGGCATATTTTAAAAGATATGAAATGGAGGAGCTATGCATGGGTCAGAGAACAACTTAAAAGGCATTTAATTGGTTTTTTGCAGGACATTTATTTTACATGTTAATGGTTTTCTCACAGGAGAGGGAATTGGCTGGTAGACCCAGTTAAGGGAAAAAAGACCCACAAGATTCAAAAGTGAGAGAGGGGTGAGGGAGGAGACTGAGGGGTGGAAAAACCTGCAGACAGCCTGAGAAGAGGGAACCTTGTTTGCACATTTTTTGGTGTAAACTGATCAGCTGGCAGCTAGCAGAGTCCACTTTGGATACATTGTCTTTGAGCAGGTTAACTGGGGTATCAAAGAAGACTGTTTATGTTGTTTGTGGCTTCTCTGTAAAGACTTAGGAGTGTGGTTGAGGCACCAACGTGGCAGGCTAGCTGTGTCATGCTTGCTGGAGTGCCTCTGTCCACTCTAGAAAGTTGCCAGCCGTAGGTCACACAGCCGGTGAGTGGCGGAATTGGGGCTTGACCTCAAGTTCTCAAGCTCTGTCTTTACCATTTCCCCTGCTAGAATTTTGTAAGTTGGAAAATCAACATTAGCTTTGAAAGTATTTCCAAGCACATTTGATGGTCTGATTTCTGAGGGAAGCAGGACAGAGATTTTGATCTGCCTTCCATAGGGGAAGAGATGAAGACCCAGAGACGTTAAGAAACTTACTCAAGGTTACACAGCTTTCTGAACCCAAAGCAGATATTTACAGATCTGTAAAGTTCAAAGGAAATAGTGGGACACAAGTTGAATGCTTGAGGGACTGACTTGAAACTTCCCGCATAAAATTTCATACTTTGGCCTAGTACCCTTCCCCATGGATCCTCTAACCCTCTCACAGAAGGACCATCCCCTGGGATGTGATGCCTCCCCCACCTCCATCCCCCGACCCCCTGCCTTCTGTGGCCTAAAGGAGCTGTTTTAAGAGGACCTTCATTTAATACAGAAGGCTCAAGTAGGTCTCAGTAGTCCAAGACAGTCTTTAGAAAGAGTTCCCTTTGAAGCTAAAAAGATTAACCAGGTGCATTCATTTCTTCCAGAGGATGCTATCATCCAGAAGATTGTGGAATTGCTCCAGAGAGTGGGGGACCAGTGGGAGGAAGAGGTGAGGAGCAAACTGTCTGCACAGATGCTGCCTTCCCTCCCCCTCCTCCTCGCTCCAGCCCCAGCTGTCCTTCCAGGCCTTAGTGTTCCCCTTCTCTGGGTTCTGTCACCTCCCTCACCTGGGGCCACCCTGAAGCCCTTGGTTGCTCCTCAGTTGCTTCTTAGGGAGCTTCCCCCTCTCCTCAAGGTCAGGGGCCTGACTCAGTTTCTCTAATCTCCCCCACAGCAGCGTCAAACCCCTCAGCCAGAGGTGGCTCTGCAAAACCCAGCACTAGTCTTTCAGAAGAAATCCCAAGAGAAAAAGTCTAGCCTCAAGAGAGCCTTTTCTCTTAAGAAATATGGCTCCGAAGAGCCCAAGAGAGCGGGGGCTGCAGATGTTTCCAGCACAGAGTCCCGGCCACCCAAGAGACCCAGCTTTCTGCCCATGTGTGTCGGGGGCCATCGGCTCTCCAGCTCCAGCAGCCCTGGTGAGCAGGCTCACAGTTACCATAGCAACACCACAGCTGCCTCCAGCTCTCCAACCTTCCTCAGGGCTAGAATTGGCCATTTTAAGAGCTGCCATCTCAGTTCTGACTTTTGCTCTGCCCTGAGCAGTGTGGGGAGGGCTGTGTGGAGGAGAAAAGGGATAACAGAAGGTCACCTCCTCACATGAAGCCTTACCATCTAGGCAATCCAGCTAAGCCCCCAATGGAAACTGTGTTCAGGGATTCCCCTGACCATCCTCATCTCTCCCCAGCCTGAGCTTCCACCCTGGTAGAGGGTAGCATGTGCGGTAAGGAACTGGAGCTTAAGAGGCAGGATATCCGGGTTTCGAGCTGTACTTTCTGTATCATTCCCCCTCTTGTGCCTCAGTTTCCTCGCCTGTAAAACAAGACACTTCCCTGCTGTGTGTCTATACTCAAGTCAGTCCTCACAGCCATTATATGAAGTACACCTTATTATCCCCATTTCACAGATGAAGGGACTGAGGTTTAGGAAGGTAAAACAATGTGCTAATGGGTAGTCACATGGCCCATCAATGATGGAGCTGGAGCTACAGGGAGAGAGGGTCATTCTGGGCATCAGGGAGGAACAACAGCCTAGCAGATCATCCTGGCAAGGGGAATTTACATTTTAAAAGGAGGAGGCAATCTTTAATTCCAAAGAGTAGATCCCCAGGGGTCGGATTTCAGGCCACAAAGGGAGATATTTTCAGGCAAGGGGATTCTGGCTGTAACATGTTAATTTGTGCCAGGGCATCAGGCCTTTAATTCTCCAAGCTAAGAGGGTGGAGGGATGAGGCACCACGAGAGGGAGGAGAGGGGAGCAAAGCCCAGGAACGCCCGCTGTGTAGACGTGCAAATGGATTAGAGAGCTTGGTCTTCAGTAGTCAGAGCCATGGCCCTACCCAGTGGCTCCCCTCCACCCAACCAAGGCCTTTGTGTACACTAGCCACAGAGTGCATTCTGGCATCTCCGCTAACTTCTGTGCATTAGTTAACACCGTCAGACTGACAAAGCACACCCACCATTTCCTCTTGCTTCTCAGGTGTGGAAGAACCTGAAGTCCAAGAGGCTTTGTCTTCAGTCGATGTGGATCACAGTCCCTTCCAGCTTTGCACCCCAGCAGGATGCCGGGGACCTGAAGAGAATCTGCAGCGGGACAGAGCCTCGGAATTCAGTCAGTACCCTCTCTCCTTTTCTCAGAGGCCCCTTGGAAAACATCTGGCCTGACTCCTCCACTTGCAGAAGAGAAAGTGAACCAGAGAGAGGCAGCGACCTCTCCTTACCTCCCTCTGAGCTCAGCAGGCTGGGGAGGCAGTGCAGGGTCCAGAGCACAGGCCCCGAGCCAGACTACTGTTACTTACCCTGTCTGAGCCTCAGCTGTAAAACCACAGGAGTGATGAAACCTCTTTGGGGAGGCCAACATAAGGAGATGCAAGGAAAGGGCTCAGATGGTATGATCTTTGGGGCCTGGATTTGAATTTAGGCTCTGACCTCTTCCAGCTGTGTAAACTTGGACAAGTTATATCATCTCTGGTCTCAGTTTCCTCATCTGTAAAATGGGGACAATAACAGTACCTACTTCCTAGAGTTGTTGGAGGCTCTAAATGAATCAATGACAATAAAGCATTTTGGGCAGTACCATGAGCAGCTAATAGATGTTATTTGCTGCCATTTATTATGATTATTATTGTTGTTTTGTAGCCCAGCTTGAGAACACAGCCCCAGAAGAAGTAGAGAGGATAGGAAGTGGGGTGGGGACCCCAGGAGAGAAGCTGAACCAATGGGAGCTGCCATCACGGTTATTATTCTTCTATCATTGGCAGAGTCATGCCTAGAATCTTATAATCACCGTCAGTTCTGTGTCTGAAGATCAGCTTCCCCTGCGCCCCCTCACCCCCATTCTGCCGTGTTTGCTTTTCACAGAAAATGTGCCCTGAAGGGGAATTGAGAAGGGCTCTTCTTCTACTTAGAAGAGGGGGAAGGAGTAGGGTGCAGGAAATTGTGGGGACCAGGGCTTTCCAGATGGCCTGGAGGCACCTTCCCCTGGAGGCAGTTTTCCTCACACCTAACATGGCACATCTGGGCTCACAGTGGTGAATGGATAAGTGGACAGGTTCCCATGAAACCAGCTGTGCCCTCAGGCCACTTCTGAGGAATCTGTGGTCCCCATGGGTTGGGTCTAGGACAACCTCAAATGCAAGCTCATTAGCGCCCCTCCCTGGAGATCTGTGAGAATCACCCAGGGAGCCACTGGGCCCTAGGAAATGAAGACTGATCATAGAAGAGCTTCCCTCAGCACTCAAGTGTGAGCAACCACTTCGTTCTTTTCTAGAAGAATTTATCCAGAAGATCATTGCCCTACTCCAAGATGCAGAGGAGCAGGGGGGAGATAAGGTGAGGAAGATGTTCCCCATGTAGACCCTGACCCTCACTATGGACACCCCCACCCCCACCCGGCACAATAACTCCCCTGCCCCTCCCCCAGTTCCACATCTTGCCAGAGCCTGGTTCCAGTCTCTCCTCCTCCGAGCCTCCCCCGGCCGCTGCTGGCATACTTGTTTCCCCAGCTCTAAGCATCAACCCCTCTTCTCCCTGGGACACATCCTCTGGTTCACAGTGGGTCTCTATTTGTTTCAGGGGCTGCTGGTCTTTTTCCTCAGCTCACTTGTAATCTCCTCAAAGGCAGGGGTCCTGACTCAGTTTCCCTTATCTCTCCTGCAGCAACTTCAAGTCCAGGAGCCAGAGGTGACTGTAGAAAACCTGGCCCCTGCCTGCAGGAGGAAATCCCAAGAGAGAAAATCCAGCTTCAGAAAAGCCTTTTCTCATAAAAAACATAGCTCCAAGGAGCCCAAGAGAGTCGGGGTGGGGGCTGCAGGCGCTGCCAGCCCAGAGTCCCGGCTGCTTAAGAGGCCCAGCTTTCTGCCGCTGTGTGTTGGGGGCCATCGGCCCTCCATCTCCAGCAACCCTGGTGAGCAGGCCCGGGGTTGCCGTGGTAACAGAGGCTGCCTCTGGCCCCAGGCTTCCTCAGGGCAGGGTTGGCCAGCTGTGTGGTGTCTGAGCAGAGTGAGGGTGTGTGGGAGGGCTGTGGAGAGGAGAAAGCGGGCTGGTTGCCAGCCAGGACCACTCCCCAATACCACCTACCCTGCACTCACCACATTTAAACACCTAAAAACAAAGGTGGTGTGAGAGCAGTGCATCTGTTCATCAGCTACATGCATCAGAATCACCTGGAAAGCTGAAAGAAAAACAGAGACCCAGGTTTGATGAAGTAAGATACGGCCCGGGCCTGTTTCCTCACTACACCGAAGCATGAGAACCACCGGTGTACAACAATTCCCCTGACATTTACGGACGGCCTGCGGCGTGCCACTTTCATACGTATTATCTCATTTAGCCTACTTAATCCCTGTGAGGTCAGTCAGTCCTCTTACTTCCATCTGACAGACGGAAAAATGTTCAGACAGGCTAAGGGCTCAGCAAGCCTCGCAGAGTTAAAGGGGACGGGGGCTTACTTGGTGGGGCCTGTTGGCAGGCCTGCTTGTTTTCCTCCCAGACTGTGAGGAGGACAGAGGGATGGGTGGAAAAAAGAAGAATGAGACTTTTGGAGGGCCAAGGAGCGCTGTGAACCCCTCTGAGGCAGGTCCAATGGGGCTAGGGGTTCCCTGAGGAGCCTGGGAAACCAGGACCCCTCTGAAGCCAGTGCCTTTGGACAGCTTCTTGTCAGAACCTGGGTTCAGTGATGTGCTGGTGGATTTGAAACAGGTGCAGACACACTCATACCAACTCCTTTCTGCCCTCAGATCTGGAGGATCTAGAGTTCCATGAGCCCTCGCCTGCAGAAGGGGAGCCAGATGGGTCTTCAGAAGTACCCACCCAGGCCAGAAGCCACAAGCCAGAAGCGGGACCTCAGCGAGGTGGAGCGAGTGAATCCAGTTAGTGGCACCTTCCTCTTTTTGGGATGGTGGCCCCGGGGCTTCCCTTTTGCATGGATTTTACAGGTTGAATCCTAGTAGGGAACTGGGAAAGAGGCTGACGAATATCTCAGGAGACTCTAGAAGGGCAGGGGGGAAGACACGGTTGGTCTTTGAACTGGGGCTGTTGGGGCAGAGTTGCAGGTGGAGAGCCTTCTTTAGGTAAAGAAAACCTGTCTATTCTGCAGGATATAAATTCATACCCTCCCCCCATCTCATTACTTTGCCTAAATTGTTTCTTATAAAATTCCTAGCTTGCTCAGGGTCTCACAACCAGTGGTGTACTGGCCACAAGCGCTGGGCAGGGGCAGAGGGTCAGGGGGAAGCCCTGATTTGTAGCAATTGCAGATTTCTGCGGTATAAATATTTTCACAATGGCCGATTTCAAGCTGCCAACAGTTAACAAGAATGGGTCCACAAATGTTTTGAATATTTACAATTAACTCTTGGTACAAGCAGCCACTGGCGCGCTGCTGTTTATAGCCCAGGCAATGGTGCACTCTTGCTCCATCAGTAGCCATGGGGCGTCCCCTCCCTGCATTCAGGTTAGCTGTTCCTGGTCCCAACTCCCATTCCTGATCACACTACTCTGTAGCCTAGGTAAGGACATTGGGAGGTCTCAGTTTCCTCATCCATCAAATGGAGCTGAATGCAGTAACAGGTGAGGCTCAGCAGGCCAAAGTCCCTTCTATTTCGATAAAGCAAACCCAGATGAAGCTCTCACATTCTACCCTAGTTTAGGGGAAGATTTTTGTTTGCTCTTCATAATTAATCTCTGTGCTGTGCTTCAGAGACAAAATACTGTCTGTAGTCAATGGATGTGTTATTGCAGAGCTTGTCAACAGTCCCTCAGTCCTTCCTTATTTTCCTTAGAGGAGCTGATCATCCAGAAGCTGGTGGCCCTTCTCCAAGAAGTGGATGGCCAGTTAGGGGACCAGGTGAGGACTGACTCCAAGTTCAATCCCCACCTCTGCATCCGCGTGACTATGGCATGTCCCTTAACCTCTGTGAGTCTCTGTTTTCTCTTTTGCAAAATAGGGGATAAATACCTACTTGCCAAGGTTAGTACATATACAGAAAATGCCAGACATATGGCAAATGAGAAAAATATTAGTTTAAATGAATATAAACCTCATGTAGCTCCCCCTGCCAGCCAGGACCTCCCCTAGTCCAAATCCTCCATGAAGTTCAGTCCGGGAAGCCTCTTTCCCCAGGTCCAGGCTGCCGGTCCCTCTGATCTTGTCGTCTCCTATCACTCTGCCTTGGCACACAGTTCAGCATTTACATGGTCTCCAATTCTTTCAAGCATTTAGATTTTCCTCCCCTACTAGATAGCCTATAACAGAAGGTTCCCTGCCTTTGAAAACCTTGCAGTCTACTTGGAGAGACCTACACAGATCACTTAGGAAGAGGTGTCAGGAGTGAGGGCAAGTCACAGATGAGTAATCAGTGTAGCAGATGCAGTTGGTTCCTCACCTTAACACCACCTGGCCCAGCTCCTGACGGCCAGCACCTGCATCCTTTTGCCTGAAGACTGGCCCCCAGAGCCATTTTAACACCCAGGTGGTAGGCCAGAATGAGCACTGTCCACCTCCCCAGGAGCAGCCCTCAACCAATGGCAGATGGGAGCTGGTGTATACATATCCTACTCCCTTGCCCCTTGGGGTGATAATTCTGAGCAGTGTGCTCTACATGGGCTCCCAGAGTGCCCTGAGGGGATCAGAAGCTGCCGTCCCATTTTTGTCCCAGGTCTCCATTCCCTCATCCATGTTTGCCAGGATCATTTATCACATAAATGAGTTGCATCCGAGTCCTGGTCTCTGGGTCCACCTCTGGAGAACCCAACCTCAAACATTTAGGTATTAAGATGAGGAGGCTTAGGGTGGAAACTGAAATCATCCAACATCCACTCTGCCCAAAACATTACATAAACTATCTCATTTAATCCCCTCCCCCCAGCAACAATGGTGGTGGTAGGGATGTTATTACTTCCATCTTACACATGACCAAACAGAGGCTCAGAGAGTTCACACAGCTAGTAAATGCGATTTAAACATCTATTATCTAAATCCAAAAACCTGCATTTTTTTTCTCCCCTCTGTGTTCAGCTGCTTGGAGCTGAACCTTGCAGAACAGATTCTGAAAGGCTAGCGGTGATGGAGGAATTTAACAAGGGATGCTTGTCTCAGGGATGATGAGGCGCCCAACCTGGCTGTATGGAGTTGGGGGAGGGGGCAACTGGTGGGAGGGAGCCACCTGCCAGCAACACTGATGGCCTGCTTTCATTTCTGCTTGCAGATCAGGCGACACCCCAGCTTTAAGAAATTTTTTTACAAGCTCTCAGACTCCTCCCTCAGAAAGCTGCTAGCCACCCTGCGCAGCCAAGAGACCCCTTCCACCGAGTCAGACAGGAACCTCACCAAGAGTCCCTACCCGTTTGTCTTTGGCCTGGCTAACAAATGTCCTGGCAGCAATTGCAACGTCGCCCTCAGCCTCGTGGGCCTACACTACAGGCAACCCAGTTATAGCCAGTTCCCATATGGGGAGGCCAAGCAGGTGAGAAAGGGCAACTGGACACTAAGGGTAACAGGCTCACAATCACCACAGGATCTCCTTACTGTCCTCTCCCCTCCCCTGCTCAGTTCAGGACTTTCAGGTTCCAGCTCAAATGCCACCTCCTTATGGAGGCCTTCTGAGACAACCACAGTGGACTTTTTCATTTCCAAAACTCTCTCTGGCTTTATCTGATAATTAAAGCACCTTCTTTATTTGGCTCTGATCTCCAGTTTGGATATGCCTTTTCAAACTTCTAGATATCAGTATGGAATATTGGACTGGTTACTATCTTAGCTCACCCTCTTATTTCTTGGGTTCTGCTGCTTGCCTTCCCAAATTGAGACTGTCATAAAAAAAAAAAATAAGAAGAAGAAGAAGAAAGCGAAGTAAGATTACATATCAAATAAGGGATGGCTGAGGTAGATGAGAAGGATCCCTGGGCTGTTTGGTTCTGGAAGGCTTCCAAGAAGCCATCCTTCACTGACCGTGCCTTGATTGATTACGAAGAACCGCTCTTCTGCTGTCACTCACTCTTTTGATTGGTTTCATGCTTTTCCTAATAACCCCCGTTCCCTGAGGCTCTGGGATGGTCCCTATAGAGATAATACCTATCACTATTTTTTTAATCTGAGTTTTCTGGTGGACTCTGATAAAATTCTCCCCACCCTTTTCAAATTCACTTAAATGACCAGATCTATAGTGCAGAAACTACTGAGTGAAGTTGTGATTTTCAAGGAATGAAATGTCCTGTTGGTGTTGGACAAATAGGATCAGAACTTCTATATCCAGAAGGTCCCCTGGGAAACCAGACTTTTATTGCAATGGTGTCACCATCACTCAAACTCTTAGACTTCCCCTCCTGGAATTACTTTTAGAAGCCATGTGACACATCTCTCAAGAAAGCTTGTCTTACTTCCTGATACTTGAACTTTTCATTTGAATGGTCTGTCCTACATTGGCTTGTTTTCCTGGTGGGAGCTCCTCGTAACCTTAGACCTCTCGTTTCTCAGACTCATTGTCCTCTCCTAGAGAATGAGGATAATTTGCCCTCCAAGATGGGTTAAGTAATAGCTTACAGAGGGATCTGAGTTCTTTGTGAAAGATATTAGAGACACTTCAGCTCTGACATCTGCAGTAGCCCTCACTCCATCTACTGGTTTTACTACTCATTCATTTATTCACTCATTCATGTGACCAGTGGACATTCAGAGCCTCCTATGTGCCTAGCTGTGCAAGGTGCCATGAGGGCTGGTGGAAGGTTCAGCTAGTGGAAAAGACAGAATGTTCACTGATGACAAAATTAAATATCAATTAAATGCCAAATTAGCAAAAACTGAAGTCAATAAAGCAAGTTGGTTCTGGGAACCTTCCAGGAGGTAGCAGGCATTGATTTTGACCTTTGAGGATGGAGAGGCTGTAGATGGGGAGAAAGGAAGAAGAGGACACTGCTGGCAGGAAGTACTGTGTGAGTAAAAACCCAGAGGTGGAAACCAGTGGGTTCATGAGAAGTCTGCTGTTATCAGGGTGGGACCCACACATAATTGGGCTATGGTTAAAACCTGTGTTCTTTTTTCATCCCAGAACATCACAAGCTCTCAGACCCAAAGTCCAGATTGAAAACTGTGCTTTGCATTCAAGTTCCCGCAAACTATCCAAACTTTGGCGGCTTTAGCCAGGAAACCCTGAAGATGCTCTGTGATGTCCCAATCCAGTGCTGCATAGACAGGACTGAAGACAACAGCTGGCAGCCATTCTGTATTCATGCATCATTGTGGGCTTCTTGAGACAGAGAATGCACAGTGTTCTTCCACAAACCTGGAGTCAGAGGCCGTTGGAGGACATAGCATTGGACTGGGATTTAGGAGACCAGGATTCCACCTGCTGATCTGTCCCAAACTTGCTGCAAGACCTTGTACATGTCCCATGTCCCCTCTTTTCTCCAGACCTTGGATTCTGGGCTGGATTAGTGACCCATCAATGAGCTGGAGGCAGTCTTTAAGTACTGACCAAATGAATAAATGGACGAATGAGTGAATGGACAAATGATCGAGAGGAAGAACCCCTGAGATCCAGACAATTCTGCTAGGCATTCGCTGGGAGGCCTTGGTCCTCAACCGGAATTGTGCAACCAGTGGTTCTAACTCTGAATTGGGAGTTAGGGAGGAAATGGGGGAGCTACCTCGACAGTCATTGGTCCAGAGCATTGGACCAGGAGTCAAGGCCTTTGCATTCTGGGGCCAACCCTAGTGCCTAATGCCAACTTATGTGCCCTTATTTTTTTTATCATGTAATTTTCATGATCTACCAGGGCTAAAAATATGCCCACATCACATAAGAGGCCTTTTGACATTTTTCAGATGTTAGTTTTAAATGAGTCTTAGTTTTAAAAATAAATTTTTGGTTAATCTCTCACCAGAACATCCACATGCACTTAACAGAAGCGTATCTATGTATAATACATAATTATCCAGTTGACCCAACAGTGTTTTATGCCCATATGAATATGTAGATCCTCCCAGGAACTCTGCAGCCTCCAGATGGGGAAGACCTATAGACTGGGGACAACTGGTCTCTCAGAATCCTTCCAACTCTGTATCCTATAATTCTACGACCAGAGAAATGTTGATGCTTTGCAGCTCTCCTATCTCATGGGGGTTTGCCAAAAGCCAGTAAAATGAATGTGAAGAGTTCTGAAATAACATAGTGCTGTGTCTATGTATGTTGTTATTTTTATTACAGCTACAGTCTGGGTAGTTTTCAGGAAATGGGGGAGAGCTTCAAGCTGGATGGCCATGGATGGTTGCAAGAGTGTGCACTGCTCAAGAGCACATACCCCAGGAAGTGCTATTCACTTCCAAGACATTGTGAATTTATAGATTTACGATGACGATTTTCCAGCTGATGGCAGTAAAGTGTCTTGAGAAAGGGGCTTCTTTTTTTTTTTGCACAAAGGTGAGGTTTTGTCTTCTACACAGCTGAACAGTTTCAACAACTTGGCTCAGGTGGACAATTTGCCATGTATCCATTATCCACATGCATGCCGACAGCTATGAACAAGGGCTATGAGGCCTTGGACATTACCTGGAACACGAGGCCATGGGGAGAGGGTGTTAAAACCTGGATGGCAAACTCATTCTTGTTACTTTCAGTAGACACTGTCTTGCTGTGTTGAACTTGTGGTGAGCACCATTAGGTGGGGCTGGGGAGGGGGAAAAACCAAGGGCAGAGAGGTCCTGGGCACTTAGATGGGACTGGCCTCAAGTCTAAGGCAACATTTTAGATTCTGAAAGTCCTTTAGTGTTATTGCTGCTTCTGAGAAGTGGTGGGGGGAGGGGGGAGGTATTTATGGATTGATTTTACATGCTGTTCAGGAACGTGGTGCCAAAATGTGAAGGATTAGAATCCGTTTTGAAATGAGGGTCAGGAACCTTCTGCACATGGTTTCTTATTTGGAATGATATTCTTTAAGCTGTATAAGTATTTGGTGAGTTTCTGATGCTGGCATCTGAGTCTCATTTTTGTACTGTTATTTGAGCAAATAAAGAAATTGATTTGCACAAAGGTCTTACTTGAATTGGATTATTCACCATGGAGGCAAAATGGGGCCACCTACCACATCTAGGCCAGTCTGATGCCTGCAAGGCTGAGGGGGTCTGCCTCCTTGTCCCTGCTGGGGGCGTCCTCTCTGAAGCTACTCAGGCATCCGTCTTTGGGGTGCCAACTCGCTGAGGCAATAAAAAAAAGTGTCCTGGGCTGATCATCAGGTGACCTGGGTTTTAGTCCAGCTGCCTGCAGGCTGATGACCTTGGAGGTAAGATACTTGCCTGCCAGACCTAACATTCTACAACTCTGTGACTCTTAAGGTGACAGTGAATTAAACGTCCAGGAAAATCTGGGCCAGTCCCGATGCCACATCATCTGTCTCATTAACCCCTAAACTCTGGTGCCCAAACTCCGTCACTCCAAACAAGGATAAAAATGGGCAGAATAAAGTGCCAGGTTTTTGATCTAGAAAATGATCCAGAAAGGCATCGAAGGCCTCCTTTTTCCTCTCTCAGATACCACGTTAGTTCTTCCAGCGGCTCCCTAGGGAAGCAGAACTTGTATGCACAGCTGGTCTTCTTTTTAAAGCATGTTTCCATTCCAAACCCTTGAAGGTGCACCTTGGTGTTCTGAGGAAGGCAGGAGAGGGCAGCATTACTATTCTCATCTCACAGATGAGGAAACTGAGGCTGGGGGTGTTCAAGGTCACACAGCCAGCTACAGACAGAACCAGCCCAGGACTCCATTCTGAGAACCCCTGTGTTAGTGCCCCTCCTCCTCAACTGTCAAATCCGTTAGTTCATTTAGTCAACCAGTATTTTTTGAGCACTTACTACATGCCAGGTCTGATGCTAGCTCTGTGGGATATACTGATGCAAAAGACACAACCCCTGCCCTCGGGATGCTCATGGATATGGGAATTTTGTGCCAATAGGAATACAGGATGATGGGACAACGTGTGAGAGTGGGGTTCCCTCAACTTACGCCATAGAGGCTCAAGAGCACTGAGGTACATGGGAGACCCTGCTGCTTTAGGAACGCATTTGAAAGCTGGGCAATTGACATCAGGACATAACCGAATTTCTCACCCTGAGAAGTCAGGAGGCTTAGTGGGTGAGTCAGAGATAATGGGGTCAGGGGACAACTGGCTGAGTTGGGGTGCTAGCTGGGTTACAGAGAGGGCTGTGCTGTAGGTGTCTTTGATATGCTTGTTTAGAAGACCAAGGAGTGTCCTGGCCTTGACTTCGGTACTGGTGAGAGCTCCCAATTTCAAAGCACAGTGACTGGCACATCAGGGGAAAAAAAAATCCATTAGTGTCGGTTTAAAAAAAAAAAGGGAGGAAGGAATTATTAGGGTTGCCAAATTTAGCAGAGAAAAATATGGGTGGCCCAGTTAAATTTGAATTTCAGATCTACAACAAATAATTGCAATGCTGGGGGCATACTTATACTAAGTAATTATTCTTTGTTTATCCGAAATTCAAATTTAACAAGGTGTCCTGTATTTTTTTCTGGCAACCCTGGAACAAATGCAAGAACAATTCTCTTAATTACCTCAAAATGGGGAAAAGGGAAATGAAAGAAAATGAAGGAAAATACATAAGAGGATTTATCGATACTCATATAACATAAGAGCATCTGGGCTTTAAATTAAATTTACATGTGTCCATCTCAGGGGCCACAGTTCAGGGCTGTCTTCCACCCTGTCCACTGGAATTTGCATTCTAGGATTTGTTAAGCAAATGCACCAGAGGCCTGTGGGCAGCCCAGGCTCCCGTACTGGGCCTGGCTGGGGCTAGAGGTTATTCACACTCTGCAAAGAAGTGAGCCAAATTTTTTCTGGACAGGCTGGAAAAATTGAGGCTGAAAGTGTCTTTCTCGTGGAACATTTTCACTACAGGTGTGCAGAGGAGACAGAGTCTGCTCTCATTTGGGCTGGGGCTGGGGGTGGGAAGGCACGTGTGGCCTCCCATTTCCTCTACAATTACAGCAGGACTCGGGGAAGGCTGGGGCGGCCCTGCTCAAGCCGGCCGCATCACATAATCTCTGGGGAACTTGTAATGGCTGCGAGTCAGATCAGATCAGCTCCACCAGGGTAGTCCCACGCGTGACTCAAGTGGAGTCCACTGGTTCCAAGCCAAGCCTTTAGTACGCTGTACGAACAAAAACAGACAACAGAAGAAGACACCACGGGAAACAGAAATGCCTCAGCCCTGTCTGACCCCCCCGAGTTCTGCCTTGTGGGCGAGATCCTAGGAGCTGGGTTGGGAGGAAGGCTGTGCTGCACCCTCTTCAGTGCCCATCTGTGTTGACGTCCATCTGTCTGTCCACAGGAGGGTAGTAGAAAGACCACAGGGAAGCTGGGCGGGTGTTTAGACAAGAAGGCTCCTGCCCGGGGGAAGCAGGACCCTCTAGACAGATAGGCTTGGCAGTGGGTGGCACCTCAGTCCCTGGAGGGCCTGGGGTGAGGGGAGGGTGTCTGAGAGCCACGAGGAGAAGGCTCGGCCTCACCGGCGTCAAGTTCTCTCCTGTTCCAACTCAAATTTTCTCTCTCGGCTCACAGCTTCCTAGAAAAAGGACACAAATTCATCACTTCTAAGTTCCACATCTAGGACTTCCCTCCCCTTATTTCCACTGAGAACAGTCCCCACAGTTTCATATGCCTTGGGCATCCTGAGCAAGTAGGTAAGCTGATGGATGAAAACTGGAAATCTCAAGGGTTCACTTTATTTTACAAGGGTCTTTTGCAAAAGGAGAATTCCATTTGCAGAGCAGGAGTTGATAAAAGAGTGTTTGAAACATTATTTGATGTACAAAAGTCTGGCTTTTCAGGAAGGGGAAAGAAGAAGAGTGGCCTCTAGGGTGCTGAGTACATTTGTGCAGGCTGCACACTGCACAAGGATACACTGCTGATACAAAAGGATAGGCAGCTCATAGACATATTTATTTCATATGTTATTTGTACAGTTTTCTGAATGTTATGTATACATTTTGTAGCTTTGTATGTCATTCATACAGTTTTCTAGCAGTTGGCTGTCAATTGTTCAAACAAAATCAGTCTATCACAACAACCTTCCAGCCGGCAATCAAGCTCTCAAGGAAAGGGTGCTGTTTTCTTAGTGCACAAGGCATTACATGGGCTAATGTTGGCTTTGACTGTGACCAGGAAGAGGCAGGTAGGGGCAGAAAGGAAGCTGAGCTGATGGGGCTCAGGGATCACCACAGCATCCCTGGACAGAGCAGGGGCATCCTGGGGAATTCCACATCTCAGGGCAACTGTATTCCTGGATCTAGCTGGGATGAGGCCTGTAGGTGACCCAGACTGTCTCGGAAGTGGAGAGAAGAGAGAAAGCTGGGTGGACAGAGAGGAGACCTGGATGTGAGAAGTCGAGGAAGCACATATGAAGGGAAATGAGACAAAAAGGGGGAATTGGAAGTCCTGATTTCTAAGCCTTCCTCTACCTGCTCTGTGACCCTGGGCAAGTCACTTGCCCTCTCTGGAAAACTGCAGGAAGACACCTGCAGAGTCCACCTTGAAGAAATGGGTCAGTAAAAAAATCAAAACTTGGCTTATATGGGGCTCACAGTTTGGCAAATTAGTTGATTTTACTCTTGTCTTTGGTCTAAAGTTCAATTTGGGGATAAACTCTTGAAAGTTGGGGATTGAGTTGAATTCGTCTTTGATATCCTGAGCCCAGAAGAGTGCTTGGCACTAATTAGGTGCTCAGTAAAGGTTAAGTGATTATCAATGACAATTTAATATAGCCAAAGTCTTTAAGAAACAGGCTTAACATTGGTCAGGACCTTTAGCTGAAGGTTGGCAAAGTTAGGAGCTCTACACATTGAGTCACATGGGCACCCACCTGCCTAGTCTGGTTTTTAAGTATAGTTCTATTCAGAAGCTGAGAGGTAGCTAGTTAACCTCTAGGAGTTATATAACCATAATATCTACTAATTTTTGAGTGCTATTACACACCTTCCACTCTGTGAAACAATTTACATGGTTGATCTTTTTAAACCCTCACAACAATCTTATGAGTTGGTATTAGCCCTATTTTACAGATCAGGAAACAGAGGCTCAGAAAGACCAAGCATCGTAAGCACACTCACTGGGTGAGACTGTGGCAGAGCAGGGATTTTATGTTGAGTGAGTCCGACTCCAAAGCCCAGCTCCTCATCCCCACCCTCATTGACTCCCCTTCTACCTCTTGTAATCTTTCTGCAGACCGTTCCCAAAGCCCACTCCTCCCTGTGTTATTAGAAACATTAGTCATACTCACTGCATTTTGCTGCCTGTTTTTTTTTAGATCCTGGATGTCTTGGGAAGCCTCTGCTGGTGCCACTTGTCTTTTGTTCCTCTTGAATACCTTGCTCACCCAATTGGAATCTTCAGCAGGGCTCTCCCTGGGCAAATAGATGAAGTAATGGTTGGTTGATGACCTGTCTTGTGTACACCACTATTAGGGCCCTGCTCTGGTTCAAAAGGTAGACAGGTAGACACCAATGCTATGGTTCTCTACCCTGGCTGGACATCAGCATTCCCCAGTGAACTTTTATTTTGTAATCAATGTATATTTATCTAAGTAACATCAGGCCAACTAGTCAGCTGAAACTCACACTTTTATACAGTTATATGTCAATGCAGTAGAGTTTAAATCATGTGAACAAAATGCATAAGTTATGCCCAAGCACAAAATGATTAAATTTAGGGAAACACTTTCAAAAAGTTTTATAATTAAAATTATACTTAATGTGAGAAGCAGGTATGTTTAATATACTTGATATGATATCGAGTGGAAATATCAAAAATAAAAGTGCCTCAGGCCCTGTCTCCCAATACCCACAAGTGTGGCCATGGAGAAATTCAGCCACTGCCAGAGCTACCGGAAGGCAGGGAGGGATGGAGTTAGGGGGCGGAAATACCCTTGCTCCACCCTCTGATCTCCTGCTGGTGCCTCCCACTGGCTAACCCAGCTGGCATTCAGCCAGCAAGGGAGCCTGGGTAAGGAAGTTCCCAAGGAAGGGAAAAAAACATGGCTCCCTAAGCCCTCTCATAATGACTGCAGAGACAATAATGGAGTACTTGTTACACAACCCAGACAATTGGTGTGCATTATAAACAAAGATTTTCTGGGGACAGTCTACAGTATAGGAATATTAGCCCCCTTATTATGCTGGTAGAAAATAATGTGAATTAAGGGAAGTCTTTGGTAGAGTCCCTTAATTTATACTGTGCAGGGTCCACCTAAGGCTAGGATGTAGCATGCCTGCTAGCTGTCTTGAACTGAGACATCACCAGGAAGTCAGATATGAGGGTGCAGACTCTCCCACTGCATTCAGAGTAGGTACATTCTCCTGTGTGCACAGTGGGGTGTTGACAGGAATGGCACTGTCAGCATGAATAGGCTCATTTCCCACACGTTGCCCCCACAGAAGAAGGGAAAAGTTGGGGGAGTGTCTGTGAACTGTAAGGGGGTGCACTGTAATCACACAAACCAGGAAAGGATCCCAGTGCTCCTCGGGCAGCTACAGAGATGGAAAGTATCAGAGGAGGGGGCTCCTCGTCTGACCGAAGGAAAGAACATGTTCCCAGTTGAGGAGACACTTACACTGCATAAGGCTTGCTGGCGGTTTCCAGAGGTGTGGTGCTTTTTGAATTTGAAGAGGCAAAGGAAGCTACAGCCAAAAATAAAAATATAGGCGACATGAGTGAGATGGGGTGGGGGAGGAGTACTCAGTCATTTTTTGAAATAACAATATATTGGAAGTAAGTGAGGATATCTGAAACAGTAAAGAACTCTCTTATTCTCATATTTAGGACCAGAATCATATTGTTGGACTTGACTGAGATCCAGGGCAGTATCATCTGTGAAAGGCCTGAAGCTAGTCCTTGATGTAATCTTATCAACAATTTCCTTACAAAAAGCAGCTGTGTTAGGGAAAGCTTTCAGGAAAATCCCTCATAGAGGCCTGAACTTCTTCCATCACCTGCTTTATTTAATGGTTTTGTCTTTTTTACTGGAATAGAAAATTTGAACAGTTTCACGACCATTGTTCTTAAGTAAGCTCTTTGCATGTTTTTTTATGCTGATGTTTTTCTTTGCATGTTTTTAATCAGCATGGGGATATATAATATATGAAAATTAATACATAATTATGTAATATATGTAAATAATAATAATATAGAATATATTTAAATTCCTCTACCTGAAGTTCTTTCATCTGGGGACCTGTTGGATAACCGTCGCCCTCCCAAATCTATGTGTGGTTCCTTTGTTTATGGGTTTTCCTAGGAATTTTTGCAATACCTCCCACCCCCAACAACAACATGGCCATGGCAAAACGACTGATATCACGAACCCCTGGGGGCTCCACTCTGCTCAGCTCCCTCAGATGGCATAGGATGTCCCCGCTGACACTCAGCTGGAGGCTACAACAGGGTTTCTCGACCTCAGCAGAACTGACGTTAAGGGCCAGGCAATTCTTTATTGTGAGGGCTGTGAATCATCGCAGGATGTTTCACAGCATCTCCCGACTAGATGTTACCCACTAGGTGACAATTAAAAATGTCTCCAGATATTGTCATATGTCTCCTGGGGTAATATGACTCCCAGTTGGGAACCACTCAGTTATCTGAACCCTCTGTCCACCCCCAATATGAGTGAGGAATGCCAATTCTGGGCCCAGGATTCCTCAGGCCATTGGCTGCCTTAAAGCACAGGTGTGATAATATAAAATAAATGCATTTCATTTAACAAGCAATAAGAGAGCAGATGAAACACTTTGACCAGTTTTCTGACTCATTGTCCTGATATTTCTGTCCCATTGTGAGTAAAAGAATCAAAGTGAACCTATTCCAGGGAAAGGGGGCTCATCCCTGACTTGGGGCAGATCCACAAAGAAGGAAAACTTGCTAATCTCTGCTACTGTATATCATAATAACAATAGAAGCTTGGCTGATGGACCATGAGGACCTGGCTTCAGCCCATCATTTGGGCCCCTCTCCCTTGATCCCCACTCAGACCATCCACAGAGGCCAAACAGATATCTTCCTCACCCTGAATGTACCTTGCACCTTCCTTCCCCGCACCTCAGCCTCTAGAATAAACAAAATCTGAAATGTTCTTTCTACTCTGTAGGATCCTACAAACCACAATTGTCAAAATCCTGCCCATTTCAATTCACCTGTCACCGCCAAGAAGCCTCCCCTATTCCTCCATAGAGAGGTGATCTTATTCTCTATGAATACCCCCAACACTATTTTTGTTAGTTATATAGTACCTAAGAATTCTTCTTGTATTTTTGAGGTTGGTATCCATGCCATTCCTTCTGTTGGAGGGGAGATTTCCTGAGAGTGAGGAATTGAGAACTATTCATCTTTGTGCCCCCAGAAAGCTGCTTCTCAAACTATCTGTAGTGAAGAGCCAGTTTTTTAAAATCCTGTTTACAATCCATAAAGGACTAGTACTTTTGTGAAATGCAATGCAAATGAATTAGTAGGAAAATGACCAAGCTCTTGGATGTCAAGTCTCTATATTATTGTGATAAACATTTCTAAATGCTTACTCTCAATTTCTGCACTCATTTCACTGTGAACTAGTAACAGATAATTCAGAGGCTTTTATTGGTCCACAGACCACTCTTTGAGTAGCATCGCCCTGGCACAATGGCTTTCACAATAAAAATAGCAGTTCTCAAATGTGAGAGGGCTAAAGAATCACCTGGAGGGCTTGTGAAAAAAAAAAAGGAAGACAGCTGGGTCCCATTCCCCCAGAATCTGTGATTTAGTAGGTCTGTGGCAGGGCCTAAGAATTTTCATTTCTAACAAGTTCTCAGGGGATGCTATTGCTGCTGGCTGGGGACCACACTGACAAAGATTGGACTAAGGCAGAAACAAAATGTCAAGTACACTGCCCTCTTGTGGTGCCCTGTCCTCATAGCAAGTAGAGCAGCTAACGCTAAGGGCTAACTTCACCAATGCACTCCTCTAAAGCTACAGTAATTAGTTACCATGTTGTTACACACTTGCCAGTGGGCTCAAGATATGAAGAAGCTGTGAGAAGCCAGAAGGGTCCATACCTTGAGGATGTTCAGGGTCTGGTTCCTCCATAGGTGGCTGTGCAGGTGATGATGGAGGAGAATATTGGGGCAATGCTGGAAGTGCTCCCACAGCGGAAGGCCCCAGGGATGGCTTGGGGGACACAGGTGACTGAAGGGGTGGGGATCTGGGTGGTGACCCAGTTGGTTGTGCCTGCTGTGATGGTGATACAGGTGATTGCCCGGGAGTCGAACTGGGTAGTAAGTGCACAGCTGGGCGTGATACAGGTGGCAAGGCAGTTGGAGGGTGTGATGGTGACGAGGCCAGTGGCAATGCAGGTGGTGAAACAGGTGACTCCGCAGGCCACTCACGTGTGGATTCAGGTGCCTGCACAGGTGGGGACAGAGGTGGACCATGGCCACCCATTTCTCCCTCTTTGGGATGTGTGTGAAGTTGTGTGGATTCTTTCAGACTAGTCCGCTCTGTTTGGAGGCTTGGTTGACTGCGTTCAGGGCACTCATTGCCAAGGGCGAGTTGTATCTGGCAGTACAATTCTACCCGGGGGAAAACCACTCTCTTGGAAGGAGAATTAAGGTAAGCAGCATCTAGAAAATACAACAGCATAGGGTCACAGGTGGCATTACTATCCCCCTGGCATCAGTATAGTATTTACAAAAAAATGGTTTCCCAAATTATTTTCATATAAAGGATTAGTGCTTTTCAATGGCCTTTCTTTATTTACTTGAATTTATACTGAGTATGTGACTGTGTATTGACCCACTTTTTCAGTGGATACTTATTGAGCATCTATATGTACCAGGCATTCCACTGGGCACTGAGGAGGCAAGGTAGACAAAAGCAGGGGTGATGGTTCCTGGCCTGTTGGAGCTTACAGTCTAGCAGGGAGGCAGGCACTGATCACCCAAAAAAATTCAAGTTTTTACCAAGACAAGAGGTAGGAAGAGAGGAACGTGGGACTAGGAGAGAGGGAAACAGGGAGGACTTCAGTGGGAGGTCTTCGGAGGGAGTGATGTTTGCACCAACACAAGAATGGGGAACAGTCCAGGGCATGGCCAGGGTGGGATGGGGAGTAGCACCCCCGACAGAGGGAACAGCACTCACAAAGGCCACAGGTTCGAGGGAGCATGAGAAAGCTGAGGGCCTGAAAGGTCAGTGTTCATGGAACAGGGGTGGGGACACTTGTGGTGGGAGATGGGGCTGAGGAGGCCACTTATAGGTGGCATCAAGGACCCTTGGTTTTCATGGAGACCGTGAAGACTTACAAGCAGAGAGGTGCTGACCTGTCTCTGGTTTTGACAAGATCACCATGGCTGCTGTGTAGAGACTCATTGAAAAAAGCAAGAGGGGACCCAGGGAAACCTATCAGGGTGCTGTGAAGAAGAGGTGTGTGAGGCTTGCACCTGGAAGGAGCTAGAAAGAAGTAGAGGATTCTGTTTAGGAGGTAAAATAAATGAGAATTGGTGGTGGATTGATTGAGGGGCGAGAGGATGTATGTAGTTTGCATCTTCGGATGGATCTCGGTGCTGTTGGCTGAGACTATGATTGTTGAGGGGCGGGTCCGGGGAGAAGTAGGGAGAGCACAGATTGAGTTTGTTTGGGACATGTTGCATTTAGGGGGCCTTTGAGATACCAAGGAGAGATGACAAACCCGTAACCCCAGTCTAGTCATGAGAAAAATATCAAACAAACCACAAGTGAAGGACAATCTACAAAATGTCTGGTCAGTACTCAAGTCACTGAGGTCATTAAAAACAAGGAGAGTCTGAGCAATTGTGACCAATAAAAAAGGAGCCTAATGAGACAGCATGACTAAACATGATGCGGGATCCTGGGCCAGAGAAAGGATACTAGGTAAAAACTAAGGAAATCTGAATAAGGCATGGATTTTAGTTAACAATGATTTATCAGTATTGGTTCATTAATTGTAAACAATATGCCATACTATGTACCAAATGACATATGTACCATGCTATAAGATCTAACAAGTATGAGACATAATAATAGGGAAAACTGGATGTGGGGTATATGGAAACTCTCTGTACTGTTTTCATATTTTTTCTGTAAATCTAAAACTATTCTAAAAAATAAAGCTTATTAAAGGTCTAGGGGAAAATGGGCAAAAGAATTGAACAAACACTTCACTAAAAAGATATTTGAACAACTAATAAGCAGACGAAAAGATGCTCAACAACACTAGTCACTAGGAAAGTGCAAATTAAAACCACAATAAGATACCACCACACACCTATTAAAATGGCTAAAATGAAAAAGACTGACCATACCAGCTGTTGGTGAGAATGTGGGGAAATTGGAATTCTCATACACTGTTGGAAATATAATATGGTACAACCACTTTGGAAAACAATTTGTCAACTTCTTAAAAAGTTAAATATACATTCTGGGTGTGTGCCTTAGTCTGTATATATCCAAAAGGATTGGAAATAGGATCTCAAAGAGATATTTGCACATCTATGTTCATTGCAGCATTATTCACAATAGCCAAGAGGTGGAAGCAACCCACATGTCCACTGATGAATGAATGGATAAGGTAAATATGCACAGTGGAATATTATTCAGCCCTGAAAAGGAAGGAACTCCTACAATATACTACAACATGGATGAACCTTGAGGACATTTACCCAAGAGAAATGGAAGCATTTGTCCAAACAAAATCTCGTGCATGAGTGTACATAGCAGCTTTATACATAACAACCCCAAATTGGATGCAATCTAAATGTCCATTAACAGGTGACTGGATAAATAAACTATGGTGTATTCATACAGTGGAATGGAATGCAGAAAGGAATGAACTGTTTACACCATGCAATGATATAAATGAATCTCAGAATAATTACGCTGAGTGAAAGAATGCAGACAAAAAAAGAGTTCATACTATAAGATTCCATCTATCAAAATTTCTAGAAATTGTAAATTAATCTATGATGAGAGAGATCAGGGTTTGCTTGGGGATGGGGGGGATGAGGGGCGGTGGGAGGGGTCCCAAAGGGGCATGAGGAAACTTTGGGCATGACTGGATTGTTTCATATCTTGATTGTGGTGCTGGTTTCACAGATATGTGTGCGTGTGTGTATGTGTTGTGTGTGACAACTTATCAAACTGTGAGGGAGGAAGCGGGGGAGGAAGGAAGGCCAGTCTAGCCAGGCAGGCCTGGATGTGGGATGGGTATCTCAGACACGACATCCTCTGAGCTCCAACCTCCCTCAACGCCCACGTCCACACATCTGTGTGAGGAATGTGGATTTTCAAGGATGCCAGCAAGTAGTGACCTTCCCTTTGGGAGAAGGCTGCTGCCAGGGGAGGCCAAGAGTGGAGAGGGAGGCAGCAGAAAAAATTAGGTGGATGTGAGCCCTTAGGAGGAAGGAAAGAGAGGGTGCCCGGATGTGAGCTGAGGAGTTGAGGGTGACACCTTGCAGGTGTGGCTTCCTGGTGGAGCTGATCCCTGTTTAGATAGCAGGCGGGAGGCTAGAGCAGACTTCTGTTTTCTGTTCCCAGATGGTAGGTGGGGATTAAGAGTGTAGCTCTGGGCACCAACCACAATTTCTCAGGATATGTTGGAATCTCCTTCTCGCATCTGGTGCCGGGAGAAAACTCCAGCCCCACCAAAGCTAAGAGGATTTAGGTGGTAATGTCAAAACCTGCACTGAGAAAGCCACACACATACTGGCAAATAGGAAGAGGAAGCAAAAACAGCTGGCAGCCAGCACAAGACATTTTCTCCCTTATGAGTTGTGTCTGTTTCTACTTGGAGTGATTCCAAGACCATTGGGAAAACCTGCCATCCTCCATATACTGCCACAATTCAGGAGTGGATGCCTGCAATGCTACTCTTAGAGTTTCATCTTTGGGTTTAAGACCCCCATTCATACCTGTTGAAAATGTCCACCTGCTAAGGGTGGAAGGGGGAAGATGAGAGGGCACTGGGTTCCCCCCAAGAAGGTAGAATAAGGGGCTACTAGAAATGAGGGATAATAGAGATGCTTAACAACTCACTTTGCAACACTCTCCAGGGCTTGCCCTGAGAGGAAGAGAAAGGAAAAGTTCTAGGGGAGAGACAGGTATGGAGGTAGCCAGGTAGCCAGGCTGCAATCTGAGGTGTAGAGGGGTTTCCTGGGGCAAGGAATTGGTGTCTGCTCCAAGATCCAAGAACCAAATCAGGGAACCCCCAAACCCCAAGTCCTCAATATACACCATCACTGAGGAAAGAATGGAGGGGCTCCCCAGCTGGTGGTGGAAAGGACCCTAGGCCCTAACCAAAGCCGTCCTATTTCTGAGGCTCCATAGGTGAGACCCCCATCTCCTCTGCCACCACACCTCTCAGGTTGTCCTCCTTTTGGACACTTGGGGCTTAGCTTCATAATTGTCACCTATGTAAATGTGGAGGAGGCGTTGGGGGGGGGAGTTGTCAGAGGATAGTTAGGGTTAGGAGGAGTCTGTCCTGCAGAGAGGTGAGAGGAGGGGCCTGTCTCTGAGGTCAGAGGGGGCAGTGGCCTGGATTGACTATGGTTAGGAATAAAATTCTGAAGTAGTTTCCACCATTAGTCCACTGTACAGCTGAGAAAACTGAGGCCCCAGGAGATTAATTACTTGCTCAAGATCACATAGCTGGTAGGTGACAGGAACCAGGATCTAGACCTTTTTTCCAGATTAGGAACCAAGACTCTGCGAGGGGCAGTGATTTCCCCGAGCTCACACAGCTTGGGGAATAGGGATTCTGGACCAGGGCTACTTGCCTCCAGAGCCCACATTCTCTCCACACTGCTCTCCTGCTCCCACCACACTTGTTGGGAGAATGGACACAGGAGAAAGCAGAGTCAGGACAAGGGGAGCTTAGGAAAGCAGTAAGCAACTTTGAAGAAAAAAGGGAAACATATCTAGGGAAAAAACTTCATTTAACCCCTTAATCTCACTCCTAAAATATTTTTTTAAACTACATGCACAAAAAGCTCACCACAGTATTGTTTATAATACTGAACATTCAGAAACTCAATAATCAAACTATTCTGTACAACTGTGATGGAATATTACACAGCTGCCAAAAAGGTAGTTACAAAGACCATATGGCAACATGGAAAAAGAATTATGATATAATATTAAGTAAACACCCTTTGATGCAGGAATCCCTTTTTCTGGAAATGTGCTCTATGGAATTAATTCTAAATATGGAAAAGTCTTTTTCCCCCTTTCCTTTAAACAAGTATGTTTGCCATGGCCTTCATGGAGTTAGTGTATAATACATGTAATTGGAATCTTCCTTCCACCCAAATAACACACAGAGGATACACAGGGGTGGAACCATGTTTTCCAAACCAACATGGGGCAAGGGCTCTTCTCTCTCATTTGTTGATTAATATGTCACTCAAAGTCTCACACAAATGTAAACTAGTCACATCTAGTTCTACATTAACAATATAGTTTTATTGGAAAGAGGATGAAATGACATGAAAATGGAGTTCTCCAGGAAGATACGAGGTATGTATTTCCTAAACATCATTTTTAAACCCAGAATATATTTTTTACAAAAGCCCCAGACACTGTCCCATCAGTTAATCTAAAGCCCCTTTTCCACTTAGATCCTAATTTCTGGCCACAGTGGCCTGTCCTGGACAATGAAGGCTGTCAGGTTCCTGCACCCATTTCTGGCTTTCCAGGGAGAAGGACGTCTCCTGTTCACAAACTTGGGGGAAATGTCCCTCTACTCAGCCCTTCTACTTCCTGTTTTTGCCCCACCCTCCAAACCTCCCCTTCCTTGGGGCCCCACAGGGTACTTACTCAGCCGCCTCAAGTATAAAACGACATCTTCATACCCTTGGTAGTAGTAACTGTGCAGGATCTGCAAGGTGGGGCACCAGGAAAATAACTAAGGCTGTGGCAGCAGACATGAGCGGTCCCCTTGCCCAGAGCAGCTACTTTCATTGCTCTTAAGCTTTACTTGATGGGATTTTCAAAATGCACCCATCCAGTGTCCCATCTCTCATTATCTGCTAAGGTAATGGGAGCAGTTTCTGATCATGTGTCCATAGAGATGCTGCATGAATGTGTCAAACCATTCACAGCTGGTCAGTACCCTCCCCTGGCGGGAGAAGGTGAGATGTTTACAGTAGAATCAGAGAAGGTGCATCTGGACCGTGTGAAAAGCAGAGTTTGGAGACTGGGTTCAACTCTCAGTGCTGCCACTTATTGGCTGTGTGGCTGTGTGAATGTAACCTCTCACAGCCTCAGTTTCTTCACCTGTAAAATGGCAATAATAACAGTATCTATCACAGAGGATGCTGAAGGATTGCACAAGACATTGCCCACAATGCCTTTTTTGTAAAGGGCCAGCTAGTAAATATTTGGGGCTAGCAGAACATGTATAGTCTCTGCCACTTCTTCTTTTTTATTTTAACAACGTTTTAAAAATAGAAATCCCATTCTTAGCTCACAGGCTGTATAAAAACAAGCCACGGGCTAATCTGACCCCTGGGTCATAGTTTGCTGACCCCACATTACATGTCAGAGTGGATGAGTTCAGGCAACATTCTTTTCAGTGATTCTGACATCATCTCATTTTACAGGGGAGAAAACAGGCTGGGAGCACTTAGGGCACTTGTTCAAAGTTACATGCCTAGTTAGCAGCAAGACCAGGATACAGCTTTAGGAGGAAGTTTAAGGGATCATTTGAGGGGAGAAAACACAGATGGACTGCATGGGCCACACTGGCACCCCAGCCTCCATCACCCTCCCCCACTCCCCCTGCCCCTCCAGGTCTCTCCCGTCTCTCACCACTAGGTCTGGGGGGAACAGGGCATGGGTCATCCTGGTGATGTTCTCCAGGGACAACTGGAAGGAAAAGTTGAACAAGCGGAAGTCGTTGAAGATGGCAGGGCAATCCCGGGGGCAGATGTCCTGCTGCCCGCTGAAGGTGGAGATGGTGATGGAGTCAGTCCAGAAGGAGCAGGGCTGCATGCCCGTGAAGCCTCCGTCAATGTACCGCTGTGGGGCAGAAAGAGGAGGCAGAGTGAGAAATTCTCATATGGGGTCAGAGGTCTGCTACCCTACTCAGGGACATCAAAGAAATGGGTCCCCCAGGAGAAGCCTTGACACTGACGTCCAGGTGGGTAAGTGATGCCCCTATGGTCACTCAGTGAGACTATGGTGCCTCTGGACTCCCAACCCAGTGCTCTGTCCCTGTACCATCTCCCCTCAGCTAACCTAATGGTGCTGAGGCTGGGGCTCCTGGGCCTCTGTGGGGAGGCAGGCATCCATACTGGATAAGGCAGGAGCGAATGCTCCGCAGTCACAGTTACCCCTTGTGGAGTCCCTCAGTGGCTGAGGGCAGAGCTGGGGAATGGAGCCTGTCCCCATAGCCTTTTGAGAAGGTGTACACATGGCGGGTCTGAGAAGGCTGTGATATATCCCTGCTCCAGACTGCCATGGGTCCAAGCTACCTCCCTCTGTGTTGAGGTCAGGCATCCTTGGCACCCTCCAGAGACCCTCCGGCCATGACCTTGCCATTGGCCACTGTGTGTCCACCTTCAAGTCCCTTCCCCTCTTGTGGCTTCTGTTTCCTCAACTATGAACAAAGGACCACACATACCAAGGCTCTAACTCTCTGGGGTGCCTGAGAATTACATGCATGACATGCACTACGGGGTCCATCTGCTAGCTAAATCCTAATCTCTGGATCTCATTTTCTCTGTACATAAAATGAGGGGGCATGAGTTAGACCTTCCTACTCAGAGTGTGGCCTGTGGACCAGCAGCACCAGGATCAGCTAAAGCTGGTTAGAGAAGCAGAGTCTCAGACCTACTGGATTTTCTTATGGGGAACACCTGGCAAGCCTGTGGAGTCAACTTGCCGGGCTCAGTAATGGGTTGGTGGGTCCAGAGAGAAGCCCAACCTGGAGAAGGAAGGTCATCTTAAAGCCCAGAAATCCATCTACACTGGGAACGCTGCATAGGAAAACACAAGGACCTTTTCAACTCTTGGTGTTCCCACTGAATTCTGAGACCAGCCCTCCCACATGTGGGTCACAGCGGCCCTGAGGCACCCCTGGATCCCAGCTCACTGCCCTCGCATGCTGAAATACTCACCACACCACGGTAAGTTGGAGGGATGAGGCCGCAGTACACAGGAACAAAGCAGCTGCAGTACAGGGCCTGTGGGGAAAGAATGGGGCTGAGAGGCCCAAGTCCTGGGGACCAGGTTGGGAGGGCTCACCTGCAGGCTTCTGGACCACTGCCAGCCTGTCCCTCCTTAAACCCAAGGTGGAGGCACTGCCCTGGGAAGTGGAGCCCCAAATTGATTTCCTGGCTGGGTCCTTGGTAACCTATTTGATCAGTCTGGACCTCATGTCTCAGCTTTAAAGGGAGAGGGTGGCCTCAATGATCTCCAGGGTTCCTTCTAGCACCAGATTTCCATGAATCCAATGGGATTCAACAACCATTAATGTGTATCTGGCCTCAGCCTGGAATCAAAGGAGGACGAGATGCCCATCCTTCAGAACGCTCCAAGAGGGGGTGTAAATAAGTAGGTGGCAGGACACAGGGTGACTATGAGGTGCTATGATGGGAGTGACCATGGGCATTGTGGACCCAAAGGAGAAGCGCCCAACCCAGGGGTTGTGGGGCAGGGAGTGATGAAGGAAATTTCCCTGGCAGGAGTGACTGGAGTCTCACCAAGCAGGTGAAGAGGGGTGGGTAGGAGAAGGACATTGAGGCAGAAGGTATGGCAGGTGCAAAGGCACAGAGGCTTGTTTTATGGTTTGCTCTGGGTGACACAGGCAGGAGTGGGAGGTGGTGGGAGAGGGCTGGGGAGAGAAAAATCTTGAAGAGCTGGTTGCTAATAAACCCAGGGGGACAAGAGGTGGGTAGAGAAGGGGTCCATGCCCACGCTTATTCATCCCCTACCCCCAGGATCATGCCATGCCAGTGTCGGGTGTGAGGATGGGTGGCAAGGGCCTTATATTCAGAGGACAGAAAGGGGGTAGAAAGATGGGATGGAGGGTCATGCAACTTAACTTTGTCCTAAAAGAAAATTGGGCATATCCACAGCACTCTCCAGCAATAATAATGCATAACTAAAATTTGTATTTATGAGTTTAGAATAGTGCACTGTCAGAGTGCCCTTTCCTAAGTGTTAACCCATTTAGTAATAATCCTTTTTATCGAGGGCCATTGGAAGAGAATGGGCTGAGGGGATACTCTTTCCACAAACTGGGAGTAATTCAGGGGTGATACACTGCAACCCAGGCCCTAAAGGAGCCATGGAACCTCTGTTGGTAGCCAACACACGCAGACCTCTGAGAAGATTCAGGATTAGGGCAGAGGTAAAAAAAAAAAGGGGGGGGGGGATGCTGAGTGTTGCAGTGTAGGATGGTGACCAAATCTGATTTATCTTGGGCTTCTGTGTTCATCTCATCTAAAAGTGTGCCTGACACAGATGCCAGGGGGGTGAAGGTAGGGAAAAACTAGGGAAAATAGAAGGAAGGAAGGCAGACAGGTGGACCATCCCAGGGACCTGTCAAGAGAAGCAGGCCAACAAGGTCCTATTGTATAGAACAGGGAACTATAGTCAATACCTCATAATGAATGGCTTATAGTGAAAAAGAATATGAAAATTAATCATAAGTGAATCACTACGCAGTACACCAGAAATAATTAACACATTGTAAATCGACTATGCTTCAACTAGAGAAAGAGAGAGAGAGAGAGAGAACAGAGAGAGAACAGAGAGAGACAGGAGAGAGAGACAGAGAGAGGAGCAAGACCACCCTCTCCTTTCCTGCCTCCGCTCCCTGGCCCCGTCCCACAGCCAAGGCCCCGCCCCATCCGGCCCCACCCACTCCCAGGGCCCAGCCCCCACTCCCGGCCCCGCCCACCCCCAGGGCTCGGCCCCAACTCCCGGCCCTGTCCCACAACCAAGGCCCCGCGCCACTCCCGGGGCCCAGTCTCTTCACCTCGATGAGCTCTTCCTTGGATGTATACTCTGAAACCACAACACACTCTCCATCCGTCAACCGGGTGAGAGTCACGTGGAGCTTCCCAGTGGCGACTTTGTAGGAGTCCTCAGGCAAGACCTTGTACAGAAACTGCTTCATCATCTGCACCATCTTGCAGGACGGGGAAAAGGGACCCAAGAAGAATTTCCTCACCTCGGCCACGCCCACCCTGAGGATTCTGAGGTACTCCTCTGTGGAGGAAGCAGAGAGGAGCAGGCAATCAGCACCCGGTGGCCAAGAGAGGTCAACAGCGACTCTGCCATCTCATCCTGCATCCAACAAATGGGGACACCTAGAATTCTGATGCAGAGAGGGTCCTCAGGCATCAACCTGTCATTCTGCACACGAGGAAAGCAAAGCACGGAGGAATGAAGTCACTGGCTCTAGAGAGCCCACAGCTAGTCAGGCATCCTCCCTCCTTTCACAATGAGGGCAAAGGACCCCTTTCCTACCCCCAAATAGTTTTCCCAACTTCCTGTCATCATGCCTGGAAGTCCATCACCACACTGCATTCTTTTAGGGTCTTAGAGGCTTTTTGCCCTGTATGAGATTCCCATTAAAACACTGTTACAGTTGAAAGCCGTCACCAAGTGACACCCTGGGATGCTTGCTTAGTCTAAGCCCGTGAAGTCTGTGAGTGGGAGGGGGTGCTGGCCTTGATGCACAGAAGTTACAGAAAGGGTGAACTGTCTTGAAATTATTACATCACCTTCCCTGTATGGCCGCTGGTACAGACCTGAGAGGGAGAAGGCCCTGAACTATGGACACAAGTGCTGCGAGGTCCCCGAAGGGGCTTGAAAGGGCAGATGTGTTATTCAGGGAGGTGGCAGAAGAAGGTGAAACCTGCCTCCCTAACCCCCAGAATTCCACTGGGGAAGTTAGGGTTGTAAGCTTAGTAAGCAGTGCTATCACAGCAATAAGTAAGGTAGGTATTTCTATCCTTATTTTACTGATCAGGAAGCTAAGGTTCAGAGAGGTAATATAACTTGCCTGAGGTCAACCATCTAGTTAGTGGACAAAGTGGAACTTTGACCTAGAGTGTGTGACCCTGGAATTCATACTCCTTCCACTACATTGAGCTGAAAGCTTTCAAAGCCTGGCCTGTACCTGCATCTTTAGCAGCCAATTGCTAATTTCTACCCTGTGCAAATCCTCTGGAAGAGTACCTCAGTCAGAGAATTTACCAAAGGGATTCCTGCATTGGTGGAAAGGGCTAAGATTCCTTCCAATTTTGAGATTCTGGGGGAGAAGCTATCATTGTGGACATTACTCCCCTCTTTACAAATAGAGTGGCTGAGGCACAGAGGTTAAGTGATTTGCCCAAAGTCACACACAGCAATCTGAAGACAAACCAAAGCTAGAGATGCTCTACTCCTCTTGTGTTTTACAGTTCACAGATTATTCCTTATTAATCCTGGAGGTAGATGGGATAAGGAGCTTCAGCATCATTTCACAGATGTAGAAACCAACGCAAAAAAAAAAAAAGCTAAGTGTCTTGCCTGAGGTTAGACAGCCAGGCAGTGTTTGTTCTGACTCCAGACCCCACCTCCTTTCCCTGGGTGTTGGGTTTATCCCTGAGGCTGAGTGAGTCTGGGTTGCCATGGTGACGGGCTTTTCTCACCAACATCCTGAATCACTGCTGCATGTGTAGAGTAGTGACTGATCTGATCAACAGTGCATCTTAGCCATCACTGCCTTACAGGGGAGGGTGCTCTTGGGATCTGGGAAAGCCCTGCAGTTTCAGAAAGGTTAGCTTTACCACGTCAACTTGTACAAACAGCTTTTTCCTTCAGTAGGTTATGAAGCAACTGAGCATTTGGATACCAAGGTTTTGGGTCACTGAGTTCTTGCCCGCAAGACCAGTCAGGATAGGAGTCAAGCCAGGGCAGGGACATGTTGTTTTGAGAATTCTTAATGAGTAGTCTGAAGTGGCTTCAAGGGTTGGTGACCTTTCCCACAATGCCTCAGAGCCAGGAAAGCCTGGTTCAGCTTGCCTATATTCTCCTGGACTCCCAACAGGAGGCGTTCCCTGGGACTGCTGGAAGGAAATTTGCTCTCAACACACAAGAAATATATGTTCATTGTGGAAAAAAATTTTTAATGCAGATGAGCAAAAGGAAAAAAATTAAAATGTCTTGGAATCCCTTCACCCAGAGATTAACATTTCATTTATGTTTTCTTAGACTGTATTTTATATTGTTCTTACTTATAAGAATACTTAAATGGGGTCATACTATATACTCTATTTGTAACTTGCTTTTTTCACCTAGTAAATCATGTCTTTCCACACCAATAAGTATCTACTTATAACCTAATTTACAAGCAGCATGGACAACTATTGTAAGGTTATACTATAGTGAGCAGGTCCCCACCAGGGGTTGGCTAGTTAGTTTGTTTCCTTGCTTTTCTAAACAACGCTGCAATGAATAATCTCTTGCTAACTTATTTGCCTGTGTCCTTAATTATTTTCCTTAGGATAAATTCCTGGAGATGGGAATACTAGATCAAAGGAATGGATATTTAATCTTGTAATACTTACTTAAATCAGTGCTTTTGTATATTATCCATTTACAGTCACCTTTCAGCTACTCAGGGATGGTGGTGGGTGACAGGGACAAATCAGTAGCCAAGATAATGTAGACATAAGTATATATCCTATATACATATAGAATATATCCTATATACTTACATCTGAAAATGGTGCTATTTGGAAATTAACAATGTCATCAGAGAGGAAGGGGGCAGTAGATGGTCTGATTTCTCCCATTCAGGTACCCAATTTAATATCTCTCCTGCTGTTCACTGGGGTTGTGTACCAAAGGATGCCTTTATCCCTGTCTCTCCTGGCTTCTCTTCAGGTCTCTCTCTGTGCATCTCTGTCTTCTGAGTCCCTGACTATCTCTTTCCCTGTCTCCCTTTGTCTCTCTCTTCCTCTCTCTTTCCCCAGGGATAAGTAACTAATCTTCTGGTTAAACAAGTCTCTGTTGGTAGAAAGTCAAGTGTTAAGCATAGCAATTGCTGGGTTCTGTGAGAAGGGATAAATTTAGCCTGCTTCTTTATGCATCTCTGTTCTTTCCAGCACCTTCTCCCTAGTTTAAAGGCCTCCTTCCAAGCTGCCAGGCTCTGGGAAAGTGTCCCACAATGACCACAGCAAGATGGGATTTAAAAGCAGCACTGTAGGAAACTCAAGGTGGGCTGCTTCCACCCCCAGCCCACACTTGGCACATCCACTTCTCCTCCCTCCCACCTCCTTTCACACCTTTGAATTATCTAACTGTAAGTCCATCTCCCAAACCAAGAGATTCTCTGAGGGCAGGTCTTTGTGATCCTCCCCTCTCTGTGACCTATCACTGCACTTTGCCCACAGAAGACCCTTCAGAAACTTTGCTCTAAGCTGGGAACTCCTCAAGGGCAAGAATGGGCCATACTCACCTACGCCCATTGGAAATAACAAACCTCCCACAACACTTGGTGGGTGCTTGGTGTTTGTTCAGTATGTGAACAAAGGAAAATAAAAACCCAACAAAGCAAATAATGGAAATGCTAATGAGGAAGAGCTGCTTGACTTAATTACCCAATAAAAGCTTGAAGAAAAGATGGTCCCATATAGATGGATGGAGAACAGAGTTAACTATATTGATAAGTATGGCCAATTCACCAGGTTTTATGAGTCTATTGGCCCAAGAATTTCAGTAGAAAAATGAATAATATCCTGGGGCTGGGAGGTTTTGAAGGGTATCTGGAAGCCACTCCATGTCTCAGTCACTCAGAGACTCTTTTCTGTGACCAGATCCATTTCTTGCAAAGAGCTCAGGCTTTGAAGCCAGAGAGGTTTGGTTCAAATCCCAGCTTTGCCACATACTATCTGGCTCATCACTGGCAAGGCAAATAACTTCTTCCAGCCTCAATTTTGCCACCTATAAAATTTGAAAAATAATGCTTACCTTACTGGATTGTTATGAGGAAGACAGCTTTTTAAAAGCCTGAACATAGTAAGTGCTCAATGTTGGTTACGCCAGTAATTCCCCCATGTGACCATGGACCAGAGCTTCTTGATGTTTTCTGGCTTTCAGATTTCTCATCTAAACAAGGGACAATGATCCTTGCCCCACATCTTTATCAAGGTGCACTCAGGTTCACTGGTGGGTGCAAGAGAGCAAAGTAAAAGCATTGTGGAGATGAGAGGATGCTCCCTTGTTTCAGGGTGTGGTGAGGCGATGGGTCAGGTGGAAGGTAGTTTAGGCGTGGTCGGCAGCAACACTCTTTTCTGTCAACTTAGGGGACCCTACAGGTTTAGTAGAGGAAAAGAGGGGCTTAGTAAAATCAATTAAAGGGAAAGGAAACAAATAATTAGATATGTGTTTATCTTATTTGTTTGCTTAAGTACCTAATGTTTCCCCTTCCGTGAGGGCAAGGATGGTTCCCATCTCATTCACTCCTTTGTCCCTAGCACTTGATATGGTACATGGAACATGTAGGCACTTAATAAACATGGATGTGTGCATGAATAATGAATAAATGAATGAACCCAGAAATCAAAGGAGGACACTGTATCCCAGAGAGAGAAGAAGCTATTCAAGGTGACCCAGAGTATAAAAACAGAGGGCTTCTCTTCCCCTCCTCCACATAGCTTCCTGCTAAGTGTTAAATCCTAGAAAGATGGGCACTTGGCAGCTGACAATTTAAACTGCTGGGGATCCTGTTCACAGACTGCTCGAATTAAGCTGGCTGTGCGAGATGAATCTGCCGTGGAGGATGGGACTAGCGGTCCCAGTCTCCCGCGGATTGGTAACCTAGCAACAACTTCCAGCTCAGTCAATCACTGCAAGGCACCCCTCTCCGTGGGCCCTGCTCCCCAGCTGCAGGCGGGTGCGGTGGGCATCAGGGTAGCTAGGGTGCAGCAGCCCTTGGGGAGGCGCTGGCGAGCAGAGTTCCCAGGAAGGCCCTGCAATTCTCTGAGTCCCTGGGAGTCTACTGCTTTTACCTGGTCCCTAATTGTAGGCTGAATTATAAGCTGTATTTCCCTGTGGGCATATCTCGACGGCCTGACTCCACTATAATAATAATTAAGATTATCTAAACAACAGTCATTTACGCAAGCAGATTTTCACACTTATAATCCAAGTTTATCCTCAGAGACAGCGAGTCCCTGGGCAGTGGAGCAGGGGGTGGGGTGGAGGGAGACCTTGGTATTTATTCACCGTTTTATTTCTATATCCCACACTGCAGGGGCACGGATGGAAAAAAATTTTTTTTTTGGCTTGAAGCTGCAGTGTCGCCACTGGAAGGTTCACAAAGAACCTCTGGAGCAGCAATTTTTCAGTCAAGGAGACTTTGTTCAAAATAAATCTCAAATGGAAACCCAATAGATAAAACAACTGAAAACAGGGCTGTTCTGAGTTGAAGGCAAGTGAGTTCTCAGGCCCTGACCAATCGCTGCAGCCCACTCTAGAAATGAAGGCCATGAAAGCATGGCCCTGAAACTCCTAAGGATCTAGGAGCCTAGTCAAAAACACTAAATCAGACTAATTCTCTCATTTTACAGGTACGAAATCCAACCCAGGATAAAGCTCAAAAAATATGGCTGAATGTCAAGCTTGCTGGCTGAATGGAAAAACGAATAATGGATGGATATACGCCAGGTCACACAGTCTATGTTAGCAGAAACTGGAACGAGAATATATGAGAAAACACACATTATCCTGCTCTTTTCTGAACGCATTATAGGCTTTAGCCAAAAACAAACAACTCTGACCCAATAAGCACTTAAAAAAACAAAAACAAAAAAACAATACTTTTTTATGGATAATAACAATATTCCACGTAGACCTTTTTCTAACCATAGAGCTTTCTAAAGAACTGGCATAAAAGGTTCAGATCATCTTATATCAGGTTGCCATGGAAACAGCAGTGCCTCCCACTGCTTCATCACTGGATTCCTATCAAGGTGTCTGTGGAGCCTTTCCCCAGGGCCTGGGGCCTCACCCTGCCCCTGTGTGCCTCTCCACCAGGCACAGTGTCCACAACTTTCCACTAAAGGATCTGATTACCTTGAGATGAAAGAGGCAGAGAGAATGTGTCTAGAAAGTTCTCTGGAACCTCACAATGTTTTCAGGGCCATTGCCCGTGCTTTTTTTTTCTCTGTTTTCTTTGGTGGATGCAGAAGTTTGTTTGGGATCCTGTTCCAAGGTAGAAACCAATACTGCCACTCATCCAGGCTGTGGCCCATTTTACCCTACAGACTCGGCACTACTGAGGGGACACTGGGATAAGGTAGGAACTTTGACTAGTCACCCTCTAGTCTTAAGAGTTGTTTTGTTTAGTTTTTGTTGTGCTTGTGTGTGTGTGTGAGATGCAGTCAGGGGACCTCCAGGTGAGCCTCTGCTCTACAGAGAAAAGGCCATCTCAGAGCATCTCCTCAATCAGGATTTGCCCAAATTAGGGCACCACTGCAGAGGAATGCATATGCCTCTCTTTTTCAAAATCACAATAATTAAAGTTTACTTCTACTGACTGGTGGTAGGCCCTGCAGTCACTGCCTCAACTGTCCAAGACTTCAGTTGGTTGGGTCTGTTACCTATGTCTCTCGCCATGTTACATGAATCTTGAAGTTCTCATGAAACCACACAGTTCCATCCCACCCCGCTGATTACTAGTTACCACTCTTTAGTGCCTCCTTGGTGCCAGGTATGCTGTGTCAGACTCCGAGGCCTTGTAGTTTCATTTAAATTTCCCAACACTCCTTTGACAGAGGTACTCTGTTATCTCCTCTTTACTGATGAAGAAATGGAGGCTCAACCAGTAACCTGGCCAAGGTCACACACTAGAAAGCAGCAGAGCTAGGCCTCGAAGTCCTGAGGACCTCGAAGCCAGGGTTCTTTCCAACACAGCTCACTGTCTCCACCAGGGAATGGCCTCCATCTCCAGAGCCTCCAGTGGGGTGGGGTTGGAAGGGGCGTTCCACAAAGGCTCTCGGGATCTGCCTTCCTAGGATTTAGTTGAGGCACATTGCCTAAGGGTTCGGATGTCCCTAGGAGACAGGAAGACTCTCTTTAGAGCAACAGAATTCAAATCACCATCTTCAAATGTATGTACATATACTCCACACCCAGAGCCCCTTCTCAAGCCAGGCCAGTCTCTTCTCTCATCAGTCAACACAAAGTGCACAATCCTTTTCTTCTTTTATTTATTTTGTGAATTTATTTTATTATTATGTGAATTTATTTTTTCAACCTTCCATGAAAACTTCACCCTAAAGCCCAGCTTAAGATCTGGGCCTCCTCCTTAAAGCCTTCCCTGATCACCCCCAGTGTTAGGTCTCTCTCCTCACTGCCCACACCATTTATTTCGGGCTGTCTTAAGTGGTCTGTCCTGTCTCTCTGGCTAGCTGTAGTCCTTGAGGACAGGACTTGTATCCAGAACACCCTCCTCCCCCATTATTGCCTAGTTCAGTACTGAACACTTAGTAGTAGGTATTCCAGAATGAATTAATGAACTATTTCATGTTCCATAAGCAGGGACTATTTCTGTTTTGTTCCTTATTATACCTCAGCACTTGATTCAGTACCTGGCACACTGTAGGGATTTAATAAACGTTTGCTGAATAAATTAGTAATGAATGGGGGGGAGGGTATAGCTCAAGTGGTAGGGTGCATGCTTAGGATGTACAAGGTCCTGGGTTCAATCCCTAGTACCTCCTCTAAAAATAAATAAACCTAATTACCTCCTCCTTCAAAAAATTTTTTAAAAAAATGAATGGTAAAAAAAAATGAATGATTAAATGGATGAACTAAAGGAGGAGATCAAAGAGCATCTTCTCTACTGAGCTGTTGGGACTCTCCACCTGGTGGTCAGGAAGATGGAATTCTTCAGTGACTCAGCCAGACTTGGGGTTTGAGGGAGCAAACCAGAGAGTATGTTTGCTCTGTCAGGATTGGTCCTAACTCTTACCTCCACATCAATGGACACAAGACCCTGAGCTGGGGCTGAAAAGGAGATTCTTCTTTATGTGGTAGTCCCAGAAGGACAGAGTTGGGTTACCCTCAGGATTGATGGGTCAACTGCTAATTTAAATGAAAGTCAAACCAGCCTGGAGATTTGTTTATCATTTGTCTGCCTCTTTTCCCTGTAGACTCCAAAACAGAGCTCAACCATCTTTGCTGAACTTGATCCCAAAGTGAAGCAAAGAAAACAACACTATTTTAATACACTCTAAGTGAGCTGGTTTAAAAATGGATCCACCAAATGTAGTGTGAGATCCTGGATTGGATCCTGGGACAGAAGAATGATATCAGTAGAAAAACTGGTGAAATCTATAGTTAATAGTAACATACCGATGGTAATGTCTGAGGGTGGGTGAATGTACTGTGGTTATGTAAGATGGTAACGGTAGGGGAAACTGGAGGAAGGATGTACAGAACTATCTCAGCAACATTTCTGTAAATCTATCAGTATTCCAGAATAACAAGCCTTCTATTGTTAAAGTAAAAAAATACAGATTGACCAAGACTATTAAACACACAGTGTCTGCCACTCAGCAGGGACTCAGTTAATGCCTGTGGATTTTGCGGGGAATGAATCAATGTGGTTCACCTGCATGAGTTGCTCTCCAAATAGTTAGATGTTCCACTAAGTGACCAGCACATTCAGAGTTTTATCTGATTTTCTATTCAATTCTCTTCTACTTAAGAGTCCGAAGGATTATTTGGGGAAAATCTTTATCCATTTGGTTGGAGAAGTTGAACATGTAAAACACAAGTTACTTTGAGTGAATTGAAAGATACTGATTTGAACGTGGTAGTGGGAGTGATCCCCACCACTACACAGTGACATCATTTCTATAGCATTTTATAGAAAGTTTTCTTCACATACATCATATCATTTGATCTCATTTTCTTAACCAATGTGCAAATGACTGCCTGGCCCATGGAATTGGGTAGGAAAGCTGGGGTGCTGCTTGCAAAGCAACTTCTGAAATCATGATTAGAGAAGATATAGAAATATAGAAGTTAAGAGAGATTGCAGTCTGAACTCATTGTGTTATCTAATCTCTCTGAACACCTGTTTCCCACTTTGTAAAATGGGTATAAATATAGCATCTACTTCATAGGGCTGCGAGAAGATGAAAGCAAATGATTCACACAAAACTTTGAGCACAGGACCTGGCACATTCCAAGTGCTTGATAAATAATATTAGTGTGACACTACAATGTGAATCAGAACAGAGTTTATTTTACAGAAAATGTTGCCATCTCAGGCAGAAAAATAACTCCAGGAATGGTTTTTGATGAAGACATTTTAATTCTGAAAGCGCACCCAGCAGCTAGGGCTGAACTTCAGGTTATATCTGGGCAACACACACACACACAAACACACACACACACACACACACACCTGCAACAGGAAAAACTGGCGGTTCTCATCCATGTCTTAAAGAACTTTGGAGAGACTTCCAGCTCCAGTAATGAGAGTGCTGAGCTAGAAAGGAACCTCTCCAGCTTTAGGGACATCATCATCAGCAACCACAACAAGAAAAGCAACCACAGCGAAGAGTCTGATATAAAATAAAATCATGAGACGTGGTTGACTTCACAAGAAAGAAAGAAGAAATGAAGAAGGAACTGAAAGCCCGTGAGTGCCATGAGAAAGAAAGCTGATGATATGGTTACCAGACCAGAAACTGGCAGGGACAGGGGCTGCAGTTCAGGGCTGTGAGGGGCAGATGAACTGAGACCCTACTAAAAGCCAACAGCTGCTGGGCCAATGAAACATGCCAATGGCTTGTCTCTGCCCAGGGCTCTGGTTGAATAACCCAGTTTCTCATAAAAATACAAAGTCCTAAATCTGTATTACCTGTGGTTTAGAGCTTGAATTGACAAAACCTGCAGGGTAATTACCATGAAAATTTGTCCTGAGTTGCTGATAATCCTGACCAGGGCCAAGGCAAATTAGCTCAGACAGTCCTTCCACTGCCAGGCCACACAGAATTCCCATAGGAAAAATAAGTCCTTACAGAAAACAAACTGTGGGGGGAAGGCAGGGAGAGGGATAGACTCAGAGTTTGGGATTAACAGATACACATTACTATATATAAAGTAGATAAACAACAAGGACCTACTGTATAGCACAGTGAGCTATATTCAATTTCTTGTAATGAGCTGTAATGTAAAAGAAACTGAAAATGTATATATGTATGTACATATGTATAACTGAATCACTTTGCTGTACACCTGAAACTAACTTTGTAAATCGACTACACTTCAATAAAAAATAATTAGCCAAGTTCTTGGGCAGATGAGCTCATAATTAAATATTTAATAATATTAAAAATATTAATCAGACCAGGTTGGAGTCCAGTAATCTGTTTTAATAAGCTTAATAACTTCTCTAGAACATTCTTTGGTTAAATTTTTAAAAAGCTGTGTTACCTATGCTTTTCCATTTCAAGATAATCTTCTTTTACTTGTTCATCCATTTATTCAACATTCATTCATCAAAAACTTATTTTGTGATGAATATTTGGCAGGCACAGTGCCAGGCACATCCATGAATTCTTTTGTCCCTCACCATACTGTCCAAGGGACGTGTCCCCACCGCCAGGTTACAGATGGGAAAACTGAGGGTGAGGCAGGTCACTGGTGAGCCAAGGACCTACAGTGATTAGTGGCAGAGTTGGAACACCAGCCCAGTACTCCTCCTTCCTGGGAGCTACATTCTCCATAACCCTGGAATGTCTTTTTCCTCACTGAGTGACAAAGATAGGCACAGGGGTGGCTGAGAAAAGTAGTCACTAGAGCCAAGGTTCTCACTGCCCAGCATACACCTGAGCCACCTGCCAATGACAGTAACTTCAGCCACACTGGGCTCCAGGGCCCCAGGAGGGGTGGCAGGAGCTGCCCAGGGCAGCTCTGGGCCAGGCATGGGAGGCAGACCAAAACATCTATAGCACCCTGTCTCCATAGGAGGAGTCGTGTTGGGTCCTGCTGTGTCCACATTTGTGGGGTGGGGTACCCCACTGCTCCTCAGCCCTCTCATGTGCTTTGAAAAGTCCTTTTGGAGCCCATTTCCTGTCAGAAAGACAGCTTGCTTTCCTTTCTAAAAATGCAAGCACTTCTGAGCGCAGGGCTGTTGCATCTGCTGATCTCACAGCCTGAAACACTCTTCTCTCAGAGCACGTGGCTCTCCCTCCCTTCCTTCCACCTCAGAGAGGCCTCCCCTGCCCAGGCCACCTGAAACTTCACCCTGTGTTCATTCACCACACCCTTCACCTACTTTATTTTCTCCTTGAAGCATGCATGCTGGTGTTTTCTGTATGTTTGGTTATTATGGCTTGATTTTACCAAGAGAATGTCAGTTTCATGAGGGCAGACAGCTGTTTTGTTTGCTGCTGGATCCCTAGGACCTAGAATGGATGGATGGATGAGTGGTCTATTTTATCACTGTGATTCAGCCAGAATCTGTTCCTCAACTTCTCTGTCTGCACATTAAGTGAATTTGACTCAAACAGTGGCTTTCAAACTTTAAAAAAAATCATTGTAATACTTATGTGAAATTTTAGAAAGAATGGACAATAGCAGGGCTGTACTTGCTGAAGCTGAGGAAGGCCCCAGGCCTTCAGTATGCCCTCTGCCTGCTCCCCACTTCCCTGCCTCCCCTCAGCCCCACAGAACTCTGGGGTTCCTCAGAACACGGTTTGAAAATCACTGGCCTAAGTGAGGTCCACTTCTAGCCAGTCACTCCCTCTTTCAAAGTCTAAATACAATCATCCATAAAATGAAGGATTTGGACTCGCTGACCTTCCTTCTAGGACATTCTAGTATTATAAATCATATCCATAACTGCAGAAAATTATCTTAAAGTCAGAATAGAAACCACAAAGAAACATTCAGTATCACGCTCGCCAATGGCTAGCAACTGTCAGGAGTCTATGAAGCAGTTCTTGGTGGGAGCCATGGGACCAATAAGATCTCAGATTGCTCAACCAGTCTAGCTGATGAAATGAGGCACACTATCTGAAACAATTAAGACAGGATACTGTCAAGGGCTAGAACAGATGGACAGATTCTATGGGCAAACTAGAAATCATGGAAAGAGATGCACTGAGGTAAAATGGGAGGGTGTGTTGGGAAGAAGTGTTATCTCTGGAAAGACAGAAGGTCATTCTAGGTAGGGGACACAGTGGATGCTGTGGTGTACTGCTCAGGCCCCCTAGCAGGACTGGGGCACTCACACCCCAGCTGCCAGGAGGGCTGCCTGCTGATGGTTCATCATCACATCTCCAAATATAGCTATTGTGGCAAAGACTACTAGTTGTCCCTAATATCCATTCTCCCCTTCTTCCTTAGTAATTGAACCTCCAATTTTTATCTGGACACATGGCCTCCCAGAATGAAGTCTACATTTGCCAGGCTCTCTTGTAGACAGGTGTGGCCATGTAATCAAGTTCTGATCCATGGGATGTAACGCCACATGATGTGTGTGTCACCTTCAAGGTTTGCCCTTAAAAGGATTAACTGTGCCCCCCTTTTCCCTTTCCAACTAGCTGGAATGAGGACATGGCGGGGACCCCTCTTGGACTGTGAGCAACACAATGGAAGGGACCTGGGTCCTAACTCTGTGGAGCCACCGCACCAGCCTTGGGGGGCTGGAATGCCAAGGCCACACGAGGGAGCAATGCTGTTGTGTTATGTTGAAGCCTCTGCTACCCAGACCAATGCAACTGCACTATCAATCCAAGTTTGCAAGGCTCCTTCACAGCAACCACTGCTTATTCCAAAACCGGCAGTGGGGAGGGCTTGGCAGGCATTATTCCCTCCCATTGCTCAGTAGCTGAGCTGAGGCTCAGGGTGGTCCAAGGACACTCACTGCTGAGTGGATTCCTGGGGCCAGAGGGAAGGGTGGGCAGACAGAATTTGGATTTTGGGGTCAGACCAGCTTTGGTTTGAACCCTGCCTCTCTGCTTACCAAACTCCACTCTGAAAGGCCATGCGAAAATAATGTGTGGCAAGCTAAGGTCACAATCTGACTGTAGATACTTTTGTTCTCAGAACTCAGAGAGCCTGCTTCCTAGGCAAGTGCTCTTTCCCAGGGGGATTCCAGTCTCTGAGACAAGTGCTATCCTAGAGTGGGCTGTGGAAGCACCAAGGATTTAGTGCCTGACAGGAATCAGGAAAGACTCCCAGGGGAGGTGACGTACGTCTGCAGTAGGCCTTGGAGGATGGGGAGATGCAACACAGGGAGAGAGGAGGGGGCCGGCATCCCTGGAGGGGAATGGCTCAAGCAAGGGCACAGAGGTATGACACACCCTGAGACTACTGTGAACTTGAAGAGAAGAGCTCTCAGTCTCAGTCCTAATCCTCAGCCCCACCCTCCTAACATTTACTTAGTGGTTTAGGTGTTTGGTGGGTTAGGTGTTGGAAAGGTAGCCCGAGAGGTATCGGGAATAATTGATTTTAGAGGACAGAACAAAGTCACCTGATGAGCTCAGTTAAAAGTCAGCTGAGTCCCCTGTTCCTTGCCTCACCCCGCAGGGGAACAGCCACTGAAGCTGGTACCTGCCCAGCACTGAGATCTGTGCTGGGAGACTAACCAGAAAAGCAGACTGGATGGGGGCTTGGGCTAAGGGAAAGAGATGGACCAGCGCCTTAACCAAGGTCAGTCTTCCTCATTGATGGCCTAGCCAGGAGAATTCACAGAATCTAGTTCAGCCTAAAGCCACCGTGGTAAAACTCTTTCTCTCTATCCTGGAAAAAGTCATTCCTCACTTATAACTAGATACAGAATTTTCATAATTCCAAGACTGTGACGGGCATTTCACAAGTTCCCATATGAAATGCCGGACCCATTTCCACTACCTGGTCATGCAGTGCTAGAATCTTCGGGAGGTAGTACATTTTAGTTTTGCAAAGTGCACTGGGGCTCAACGTGGCTGCACATTGGAATCACCTGGGAGTTGAATAAACACTGGTGCTGAGTTCTACCCCCAGAAATCCTGGTTTAATTCGTTTTGGGGAGAAGCCTGGGCAGTGGATGTTTTAAAAGCTCCCCAGGTGATTTGAACGTGCAGGCAAGATTGAGAACCATTGATTAAATGAAGTTTTTAATGACTAGTAGAAAGTATAAACAAAATTATAGCATAGAGTACGCCAAATATTCTATCATGAAACCTCTTTTAGATTTATGTTCACACTAGGTCACAATGTAAAAAATACTTCTCACTGTAGGTTTCAGTCCGGGAGACTGGAGACCTCAGACTGACAGGTCCTGTCAGTCACGGTGCTGAATGAAGGGGACCTGCCGGAGTAGCAACCAGGCAGGTGCCTTCCAGCCTCTGCGTCAGCCTCTCTGAGGGCAGGCAGGGGCTGTCCCTCTTCTGGAACAGCCCTTTCCCATCTCAGACAACTCTTGTGGCGCCAAAAGCTGCCTCTCAGAAACTCACATCAACCCGACACCAGGCAAATTGCACTCTTCACCACTCCTAGGAAGCATCACATTTCTTCCCTACCGTGTGACTTCATCGTGTTGTCATCCAGCATCCTAGCTAGAAGCCCAAGCCCCTGCCCAATCTCCTGCCCAACCTGTCTCTAGCTGTCAAACTTCTACCAAACTTTTAAGCGCTAGCTCAAATGCCACTTCCATGAGGCCTTACATGAAGGGAGCTGTTTGGTCCCTCTCTCTGCATTCTCTGCCTTTTAATTTTCTTACATTCAGTTGGAACTTTTTTGTATTATAACTATTTGGCGCCTAATTTTTAGTTTGAGTAGACTGTAAGCTCCTTGAGGGCAAGGGTGGAGTCTCATATCTCTGTATCCTCTGCAGGGCCCAGTATATGCTCCATAAACACTTACTGCATGAATGAATGAATGAATGAATGGCTTGCCATGAAGCTTTTATAAGGGGAAGGTGCCAAGTAGTAGCTTAAGTGGGGATGGGGTTTTAAGTCCACCAAAACCCCATACTACAATAAGAAAAAAAATTTTATTTCTCAAAATTATGCAAATACAGCTTTGAGACAAGTTCCCAGTCCCAGACTGGAAATCCTGAATCCCCTTTACTGGTTGTCAGGGAGACCAGCTCTTCCCAGGTGAATAAATGAATGAACAAATAAATGAATTCCATTTTCCTAATGAAAACCAGGCACCGTGTTAAGTGTTTTTACAAACATTTTCATGTACCCTCAAAATGGCCCTATCACAAGAACTAGGCACACATCGCCAGAAGGTAGACCTGCTGCTGCCTCAGCTTCCACAGAACAAAACAATCTCAGGACACAAAAGCCCAGGCTGGGAACAAGAGGAGGGAGCATGGCCTGTGGGAAAGAGGCCTGGGGACCACGTGTTGAAGAATTAAAAAAAAAAAAAAAAAAAAAAGACAAGCCTCCGGTTATATGCAGATAATGTGATTGTTTACATATAAAGTATGAGGTATTCTACCAAGAAATTTTTAGAACTATTAAGAATGTTCACAAGGTTGTTCAAAACAAAATCAATAAGCAAAAACCATCAACATTCCTTTATCTATCAGCAATAATCAATTAGGTTAGAAAATGTCATAGATAAAAGATCTCGTTCCCTGTAGCAACAAAAACTAATAAATCTAATAAAAGACTGAAGGACAAGAAAGCCCAGAAGAAATAGAGAGACAGACTACTTTATAAATGGGAAGATATAATTTCAATTAAAATCTCAACAGAGCTGCTTTCACTTGGGGAAAAAGGAGATCAAGTCAATATTTGGAGAAGGAATTGAAAGAGGAGGGGAGGGACTGCCAAGTATGATGTAAGTAGCCTTATTAATAAGCCTATAGTGATGAAAACAGTGTGATCTGGTGCAGAAATAGACAAATTCACCAATGGAAGAGAAGAGAGACTCCAGGAACAGATTTTTGGGAACCCAGGAACTTGAATAAGTCAGAGGCGGCATTTCAAACAAGCGTGAAAAGGGCTGCCTGAAAATGGTGGGGTAATTGGTTCTCACAATTAAAAATTTCAGTTTCTACCACATACTAGTCACAAAATAAATTCCAGATAGATTAATCTAAATATGAAAGAGCAAAACTTTAAAACTTTTGAAGGAAAACATAGATGTCATTGTAACAAAGTAACGATATTTAAAAGAAACAAACTGTAAGAGGAAAAGATTGATACCTTTGACTGCATTAAAAGTGAAATCTTCTGAATGACAAGAGACATCATCAAACACAAAGACAAGCCGTGGAATAGGATAAGATAGCTGCAATGTCTATAACTGACAAATGACATACAGACTATATAAAGAACATGTACATGTTGAAGTGAAAAAGATAATGGTAGAAAAAACAGGAAATGGCCATGAGCAGGTAAGCTACAGAAGAAGAAAAACATGTGGTGGATAAATACATAGAGATGCTTAATTAACATCACTAGTTATCAGGATGTGTGGATTAAATAAGTAAAATAAAATGAGATATAATTCCACATTAATCAGATTGACTTAAAACTCTGCAGTCTGATAGTACCAAGGGTTGATGACATTGTGGGGAAATTAGAACTTGTATATGCTGCTAGTGGTTAAATTGGTGCAATCACTTTGGAGACTAATTTAAATAAGTCTGGTAAAGTTAATGTGATGTGTACCCTAGGGAAACAGTCCGGGTGGGCCGGGGAGATACAAACAAGGATGATCATTGAGGTGTTGTGTATGACAGCAACACCTGGCCGTGTCCATCAACAGAATGGCTAAGTGAACTATGATACAGTCTTAATGGAATAAACACTGGAAGAGGTAAAAGACGTAGAGGGTTGAAGAAAGTCAGGAGACCAAGTGCTGGTTCTTGTTCTGCTTCTAACTGATGGCAGGATTTATACAAGTCACGTGTCCCTCTTTGTTGAATGCTCTTCCACAGATAGTCTTGTGGCTCACTCACTCACCTCCTTCAGGTCTGTGTGCAAATCCCACCTGCTCAGAGAGGCTCCCCTGATCTGTACAACCAGGATCCACACCCCCTGACACTGCTTGGTCAAGAAGCAGAGTGGTTTAAAGGCCAGACCAGGCTCAAAACACCAATGTTACCCAGTACTGTTTGTATGACCTTAGGCAAGTTTTTAAGCTCTCTGTGACTCAGTTTCCTCCTCTGCAAAATGAAGATAATAATAGTTTTCACCTCAGAGGGTTGTTGTAAGGACTGAATGAGCTAATACACCAAAAACTTATAACAGAGGCTGATATAAAGGAAGTGATAGTTAATAGTAAATTGTATGACAGTTAAAATAAATGAAGTAACTAGTGTGACATGGATCAATCTCATAAACATGCTGTGAAAAGAGCAAGTCCCACACACATCTCTCCTTTCCCTCCCAGTCACACGTACTTGGTCCCCCATATGGACAGCCCTTGGCTACACCACCGTCAGCTGTCCTTCTCATGGGTCTGAGTTCCTCTCCCCTGCTGTCCACATGCCCATCACAGCCTGGCCAAGTCAGGTTTTGGCACTATTTATTGAATGGATTGAAGTAAATTAATTCTGAATAGTCCCTGGGTGCCTGAGGATGAAGATACCATTGACCCTCTCAGATGGTGTATTTTACGAAGTTGAAATAAAGACATGAGGAGGGTAGGAGTAATGGAACAGCCCCTTTCTGAAGGTCTGTCCTAGGGTCCATTGTGTGACTGAAGCATTAACTGCTACATTTCATAGAGGATTTTAGGCATAAAAAAGATCTAGAAGGATCCAAGCAGAGCCCTTCCACTGGCTATAGGAGGGAAAGTGGGATTGGGGACAAGGAGGAGATGAGTGGAGGCTTTTTAAAAAACTCAAAATACTTTTGCACTGTTACAATTCTGCAAAGTGAGAAAAAATGTATTACTTGTGAATTAGCAGAAAGAAAAAATATCTTGCATATTAAGAGGTACTCAGTGAATGGGCATTACAATTATTCTTTAAAACAAAGAGAAATTCTCACCCAGCTCAGATCCTCAGGCAGAAAGGGTCCCTGCTCACACCCTGCCTCACACACTGCAGCTGGCCCTTCAGCAAGTCTCACTGGCCCTACCTTCAAAGTATAGCCTGAATCCAACCGATTCTCACCACCCTCACAGCCCAGCCTCCCACCACACTCATCCTTCACCTCGATGTACAGTAGTATCCTCCTGGTCTTGTTTCTACCTTGCCCCCTCCATCACTCCGCCCAGCGGCCGGGGTTCCTTAAAAACCCAAACCAGGTAGTTGACAGGTACTAAGCACTTGCCATGTGCCAGGCACTGTGATAAGCAATATATTCACTTGCTCTGTTAATCCTTTAACAACCCTGGGAATTAGGCACTAGTACAATCTCCACTGGACAGATGCAGAAACAGGCACAGAGCATTCAGTAATCTGCCCCAGGTTCACATCGATAAGTTGCAGAGTTGGGATCCAGTCCTGTGGAGCGGGTGCTCTGCGCATTGCCTCCCTCCCAGTGGCCTGTGCTCCCCACTTTCCCAGAGTGAAATCAGAGCTTGCTACTCTGGCTACAAGGCCCCATGTGACCTGGTCCCTGCCTGCCCCTCCAGCCTTATCCCCAACCTCCCTCCTCCTCACCTACCACTCCCCAGTCCCAGTGGCTCCCTGGCTGGTCCTCCACTTAGAATAGTCTTTCCTCTTCCATCTTCAAATGGCTGGTTCTCTCACTTTACTTGGGCCTCTGCTTGAAAGTCGCCTCCTCCAAAAGGGCCTCCCTGACCACCTTTACTAAAATAGTCCCCACTTTATTCTCTGACCCTTTCCTGCTTTAATTTTACTCATCAAGATCTAACCATTTCCTGATGTGACATTATAAGACTACCGGTTTGAGTGTTTATTACGTGTCTCTTCTCTCTAGAATTCCTCCTCCGGCAGGGCAGGAACTCCGTCCCCAGTGCCTGGAACAGAGGCTGGTGCAGAGCGGTAGTGCAGTAAATGAATAAATGCCCCCAAGCCCCGACCCTGAGGCAGCCCCTGTGGATGTCGGGCTGCTCTCGGACCAGGTCTAGGCCTGCTCTGTGGGGCTCAGAACGTGTCTGCCACTCTGGCACAGATGGCACTTCTGCCTCTGGGTGTGTGGCCCCATCCTTCTCACTGGGGCCCCTAGACTAGCAGGCAGGAGGTGAAGTGACGTCTCCCGCGTTTCTTCCCAGCTTCCCTCCTCCCTCCACCCCCCAGCTCCAGGGCTTTCACCTCCAGCCACCTGGAAGCTGGTCTGACGGGTCCATCCCCACCAAGATGATGAAGATGCGAAGCTCTCCTTCCCAAGGATATTGCATTTTAAAGGAGGCCAGGCAGGAGAAGCTCTTCACCTCAATGTATGACTGTGACATGGTGTAACTTCAAAGCCCAGGATGTCTGAGAGAGATGCTACCTTTCCCTCTCCCAGGCCCTGGGAGACAGGGCATCACGAGTAAGAGTGTTGAGGGAGAGGGACAGGCAGTTCCAAGCTCACCCAGTGGGTCAGAGACTGAAACTGGGCAGACCCCAACCTCAAATGCTGTCCACTCGACCCACTTCTTCCTTTCCTGCCACCCAGAAGGCCTGGCTTTGTTCCCCGAAGCATCCCCAAGCCATCCTCAGGCTCCAATTTGTGGAAACGCTCCACAGGCTCCCCAGGGAACTCAGAACAAAGACCTTACCCATTTCAATCCCGCAGATAACGAGGGCAGCAATCACCGCACCTGCCGACGTCCCGGCAAAGCGATGGGACGTTTCCAGCATCCTGGGGGCCAGGTCCCGAAAGGCGTCCACTGCCCCGGCCTGGTAGATGGAGAGGAATCCACTTCCCGAGAAGGAGATGGAATGAGGGGTGTCTGGGTCGCCCTTGAACACCTGTTCTTCCATCTCCCCAGCCTGGGGCCTCCAGTGGTGAGGAGGAACCCTTCAGTGCTGGCCGCCCTCCTGTCAGAACTTGCTGCCAAGCTTCCCTGCCAGCTGGGAGCCTGGAATGGGCTGCCTCTCCCCAGGTGGCTGGCACACCCACAGGTGGCGCAGGCAGCAGCTGCCTGGACCTGTTGAGCTCTGTCAGGAGGCAGCCCCAAAGGCTGGTAAAGGCCTCAGGCCCAGGACGCAGTGTAGAAGAGCCCCAGACATGTGAGCAGCATCTTGACCTGCAGTCACCCCCGTCTGCCCATGCTTGGTACCCCCAGGAGTGCTGGCTGCCACCACGCAGGGTCAGGCCCAAGGAGGAGGCCTCAGCCCTCAGCCCCAAGAATTCACTCATCAGGTTGCAAAACCTCCACTGATGGTTATTGGAGGTGCCTCCCTCCCTGACACACTGCAGCAGTAAAGGAATTAAATGCTGGCCTCCCTCCAGGAAGATGCTGTGCTCTTCCCAAAGGGGCAGGGCTGCCACATTGGCTCTGGTTTTTGAGGAAAACATGCTCACACCACCCGTGACCCCCACAGTGATACCCGTCCCTGGGCTCCGACAGGCTCTGTGTGGTATGCGTGATGTGTTACACAATCATTTTTAATTTGTTTTTCTTACATAAGTGGCCCTTTGCTTATTCACTTGTTTGTTTATTCACATGTTAAGACCAGCCACCACCAAAATTATAAAGGAAGAGCGGTTTGGCTTCAGGGGCCCCACCCACCACCACCTCTCCATCTCTCACCCTTTCTCCCTGCCTAACTCTTAGTCAGTACCTTCTCTCCAAGCCACAAATCTTTATACTGTCTCCTAAGTGTCCCAGAAGAAATCAGTCTGAAATCTCTATCATTCTAAGTGTTTGGGGCTTCATACTGTGTGATGTTCTTCTCACTTTGAAAGGAGAAATCTGAGATGCCAATATTTAATCCCAAGGATGAACAGCTTGGGACACCAAGTATGGGGGCATCTGGGTCAAGACAGAGAAGATTTGGAGCTCAAAGGGTAAGTGAGGCGGCAGTGGGTGGGAGGCGACCAGGGTTAGCTCCAGGAGGCACTGGTCATGCCCCTCTGGTGTGGTGCAATGTGGCCCTGGCATAGAGGGTCTTCCTCACAGTCCTCAAATTTCACTGCCTGAGGATGTCACAAAGCAACAAAGTGACAAGACCATGTCTCTCCCTTCTCCATCTCCCCCCACCACGGATCAGAGTCAGGATCAGAATTGGAATCGAGATACTGAGCCCCCTGTCCAATGCCCAGTGCAGCTCCATACTCTGTTAAGATGTGACAGCCATGCTCAACCCGCCCCGGAAAGCTCCCCCGAACTCTGTTGGCTTCACCGGTCTGTATTGGAATTTCACATTAGGGGCAGCACCCAGTGTTCGGTCAGCAGGGGTTTTTCTGTCTTGGGTAGGTAGTTCCAAGTATATAATCGTCTCTGTTTGGGAAGGGAACTTTTGACTAAATGTGTCTGCAACAGAGAAAATGTGTGCATGCATGTATGCACACAGAGCTGTGATGCAACCAACCAGCTAGGGTAAAGAGTAGGGTGTGGCTGGGTGGGGTCCAATCAGCTTTTGGAACATGGAGACACTGCCTCCTTCCTGGGAAATCCAGTTGGCCTGTCCAGCTCTGTACTGGGGGCCCTGGGAAAAGGGAGGGAATGGAAACACCATCCCCTAACTCAGACACCTACGCTTCTTGGGAAATAGCCAGAGAACCATACTAAGGCAGTCTATAATCTAGTACCAAATTGTGCAGGACTGAGATTCCTACCAGAATAGTTAAGAGGTGAGGGTGAGCAGCGTCGGCTGGAACCATCAGAGAAGCTATGTGACAGAGCCGTGGGTTGAGGGGTTTGAAGAAGCTGCAAGGAAGAGGAAGGGTATTGGCAGGGAACAGCATGAGCTCTTTACAGAGAGGAAATGGGCATGATGGTGGGCAGTTACACAGGATGAAGGGCTTTGGATCAGGCAAACACAAGCTGAATCCCAGCTCTGCTATTTATAGGCAGTGTGACATGTGTAACCTCTCTGGGCCTCAGTTTTCCTCAGCTATAAAAGGGACAATGATGCTTATGCTGGACGGTAACTATAAAATTTCAGACATGGCTGTAATTATGTCTGACACTTGGTATGTCTATTATTATCAAAGGGTAGTAAGGGCCTACGCTTCTGGAACAGGTGGACCTGGGAGATAAGGTGGAATAGAAAGGTGGGGTCAAAAAAAAAAAAACAAAAGGTGGGATCAGCAGAGGAAGGTGTGATCCATTTGCAACATGCAGGACCTTGGAAGGGCAATGAGACAAGCTGGAGGATGAGGAAGGAGGATAGCACTGCATCCTCCTAGGGATGTTGGCGGCCAGGGCAGGGCGGCGGCCGAAGAAAGATAAGTTAATGAAGCCATTGCCTCAGAGACTCTCAGGACCGAGGAACTGGTTGGATGGGCAGGACGAGTCATAGCTGACACCTCACTTTTAGTCTGGGTGTTGGGAGAGGTGGGGCTGCCTTGGCAGTCTTGGGAAAACTGGGACAGAACTAGGGAAACTGGGTGGAGGATGAGGTTAATCTAAGACATGTCTGGGATGACAGAAGGACACTGGAGCTTTGGAGGAAGGGCAGGGGAGGCTCCAGAGAGGCAGGCAGAGACCCCTGCCATTGAGAAGCAGAGAAGGGTAAGCAGCTGGAGGTGGGCACAGGGTCCCGTTGAAGGAAGACAACCCTGGAGTAGCATTCTCCTTCTTGGTCATCTTGCTTTTCCCAGTGAAACAGGAAGCAAGGCCACCTGTTCTACATGAACTGTGGGGGCTGGAGAAGGCTGAGGGCCCACCGCTCACCACCCTTTCAAAGACAGCCCCTTGTCCTGACTCAGCCCCTGGCGCCACGCTCCTCAGGCCTGGCTGTTGGATTAGGCAACGGTCCTCATGGAAGTAAGATAGTCTTTAGTTCCATGGGGACAGTGGAGACCAGAGCAGGAACAGCACAGCCTCTGCGCAAACAAGCAAACTGGAAATTCATGACTGGGCATGAAAAGGCTCCATCGGAACTGTTACTGTGTTCCAGGTGCTGATCCTGGCAGAGTGCTCTGTGCATCTGACGAGGCTGGTGGGCCGCGGCTCACCCATCCTGTGCCTCGGTGTTAAATGACTGAGACGGTTCGTCTCATTTCCCTTTGTTCCTGACATTATACTCAAAGTCCTATGAACTACATGTGGACACCAACAAGAAAGGATCACATCCCAACATTTTTGTGTTTGATTTTTAAAGTCCACTCATACTTCTCTCAGGTGTTTTACACCACGTTAATACTATGCACATGACTCATCGGCCCCTGAGGAAATCGCATGCAAGAAACTGAGACTGCTTATCACACATAATTCCAACAAGACAACCCAAAAGAAATATATAGAAGAATCTAGATTTTCCATAAACATAAGATATGTGAAACCACCCATGACACAGCTCTGGAAGAAAGACGGCATGAGGTTCCAGGTTAGCTTTTCATCAACAGTGCAGCACCCTCTACTTAAATCTTGTAAAATGTTTATTTAGGGAGGAACCTGGTTGTTCCTTCATGTGAGAGAGTATGAAGGTCATGGCATTGACCGTGAATAATCGTGCCAGTAACATTTAACCTGAATCTAATGGAGGCCTAACTTCCAGTTACTTCCACGTACATACATATGTGGAGTATGAAGGAACAAGTTAAATGATGCCAGCTGAGAACAACCAGACAAACTGAAACTGGGGGATGAGCTGGGAGATGCCATTGTTACTACACAGCAGCCATTCCCAGCCCACTTGTTCCTTGCCCACTTCCCTATAAAAGCAAATGAAAAGCAAGATACTTGGTTTCCCAGCCTCCCCAGCAGCTAGAAGCCATCATGAGATCCAGTTCTGGCCATGAGAAATAAGAGGGAATCTGTTGGGTGACTCCCAACAAAGATTTACCTCCTTGATAAAAAGAGAAGGTACATAAGGAGAGCGCCTTTCGCCCCATCCCCCTTTCTTCCTGCTGGAGATGTTGTCCTAGGAGAACATGGAGGATGGAGCTATGGCAGCCATCTTGTACCCAATGGGGAAACATGGCAGACACACTGAGTGTGTTACCTATGGCTGTGTGAAAAATTACCTCAAAACTTAATTCCTTCAAATAACAAATCTTTATGATGTTACACAATTTCTGAGGATTAGGAACCCAGAAATGGATTAGCTGTGGGGGTGGTGGGGGCAGTTCAGGCTCAGGTTTCTCATGAGGTTGCAGTCAAGCTGATAGCCAGGGTTGCAATCATCTCAAGGGTCACTGGGGTGGAAGAATCCACTTCCAAACACACTCTCATGGTTGTTAGTAGGCATCAGTACTCAGCTGGCTATTGATAGAAAGCTTCAGTGCCTCAACACATGGGCCTCCCCACTGGGCTGCTCACAAGATGCTAGCTTGCTTTTCCCAGAATGAGAGATGCAAGGGAGTGAGAGACAGTAAGAGAGATAAAGAGTGTGAACCTCAAATGGAAGCCATAGTCTTTTTATAACACTCTCAGAAACGATAGCATCCCTTCTGCCATGTTCACACCCCTCCCACATTTACCAGGGTTGGTCTGCGTGACCAGAAGGTGGGGATTATTAAGGGCTGATTTGGAGGCTTCTCTGAGGATAGCAGAAGAGAAAGAAAGAGACTGGGTCCTTGAGGAGATTGTTGAGTGACTGCACCAACCCCCAAACCATTTGTACACTTCCTGTCATATCAGATAATTGAATGCCTTTATTGTTGAAGACACTGTGCATTTGATATTTGTTGCTAAAAACCTCATGACTGATACAAGGACTATTAAATATTTCCAGTAAGATGTAGAAATATTATCTTGAGAAGAACAAATTAAAAACATGCCCTTTGCTTTTAGTAAAAACAAAAGAAATACTTTATGGTATAGACAGTTTGTTATTATAGTTGAAATAATTCTGATTCATGAAAATTATGAAAATTTTAATCTGAAAATTTCAGAAAAAATTCATTATACCTTTCAGAAATGTTTACCAACTATTACTTTTGCTAGAATAAACAGAATATTTTTTAGAATATTCTAAAAATATTTAGAATAGAATAGAATATTCTTCCTTATTCCTCCTGAAAAACAAGTGGGGTTCTGCAAACTAATTGAACAGTGCTCTGAAATAGCACTTGCCTTTTAAGGTCTGTGACTTAATTTTTGAATAGTTGATCAACACATAGTTATATCCTCTGTGGGGTGCAAATGATTACACCTTTCCTAAAAAAGTCAAAAATTAAAAAAAAAAAGACTTAAGGAGAGAAGAGAAAACTTGACACTGTTGAGATGGGGACAGAACTTATTGGCATCCTGTCATGTTGTTCTTTTATATGACCTTGAGGTCATTCATGCAGCCTAAATCATATCTTCTTATCATTATGAAACAGCTCAAACATAAATTGAAGTATCAAAAAGAGAACAGCAAATGTCCATGTACCTACCAGGCAGACTGAACCAATCTTAACATTCCATCACATCTTGGACAAATATTTGTTTGGTTTTTAAGAAATGAAACATCACAGATAAAGGTGAAACCTCCTTTGAACTCTTTCCTAATTTTACCCCCATTCTCCCTCCCATGTTTTTATATTTTTATTATATGAATGTTTTATAAACAATAGATAGTATTATTTTATAAATATTTAAAAATTTCACATAGGCAAATACATTGACCTATTCTGCAATTTGCTGTTTTCATCCAGCATTGGAATACATGGTTCTACTCTTTTCCATGTTACTGCTTTTGGTAACCAATTCATATAAGATATGACCATGGGACAACATATTCATCAGTCTCTTGCTGATGGACAATTCAGGTTGTTTCCAGTGTTTTACTATGCAGTGAGTACCCTTTTATACATCTTCCTTTACGTCATATGGGAACTTCTCAGGGCACACAATGTGGGTGTATCAATTGTATCTATGGGATTTTAGTTTATGGAAGTGACTGAATGAGGACATAAAGAGGCTAATGCCAATAAAAAAATTGTATTACTTACATCCTGGAGACAAGGGGCATGCCATGCCATGCAAGCCTATGTGGGGAAGCACCAGGTTTGGTTAGGAGGAAGATGGGATGAGGGGAAAGCATGACCCAGAAACTTGGTTATGTTTTCTGCAAGAAAGGCAAGGCAGGGCAGGAGAAACAGCTTAGGATTGGCTGGTTTAAAGTGTCAGCAGGCTCTGGACTATAGAAAATGGTCTCTAGGTGTCTAGTACCTAGCCCTGAGTGATTAGGGCAGAGAAATATGGCTTCCTGGAGTGTAAGAGCCAGATAGTGGAGGTTGTTCAGAGCATGGGCTCTGGATCAGTTACTTTGCTATGAAAGGGGTGCTTTCAGCCCTTTGCTATAGCTAAGAATTGGCTAGCCCTGGGAGGGGTGGTCTCTCCCAGCCAGGGAAGCCACAAGTGCCAAAGCATCAAGAATACACACAACAGGAAAATATAGGAAAACAGAGCACTTCTTCAATTTGACTAGGTGTTGCCAAATTGCTCTCTGGAGTGGTTGTGCCATTTTACACCCCCAGGCAATAAGAGATCTAACTGCTTCCCTTCTCTTGGTATTACCAGATTTTTAAAATGTTGCCAACCTGAGGGGTGTAAAATACGATCTTGTTTCACTGATATTTTCCTGATTATTTATGAAGCTAATTATCATCTCATACATTCATTGTCCTTCCAGGATCCTCTTCTCTGAATTGCTTGTTCTTAGCCTTTCCCCACTGGGGTGAGGGCAGGGTTTGCCTTTTGTTAATAATGTGTAAAAGTTCACACTAATATTAGCTCCGCTGAATGCACTGTAAATATTCTCTCCCAGTTTGTGGCTTGTCTTTTAACTTTTTTTATAATGTCTCTATAGTACAGAAGTTTAAAATTTTAATGTAGTAAAATGTATCATTCTTTTCCTTTATGGCTTATGTCTTGTGTCTTAAAGTCATAATGATGCCCTCTCATATAAAACAGAGTCTCAGTTATTTTAAATGATTTAACCATCAAGAATAAGCTATTCGTTCAGTCTATTGAAAAACTGATCTGGTGGGCAGTTTGGTGCCATCTCTTCTAAAATAAATTCTTGTAGGAGTTTGTCCTGCAGAAATACTCACAGCAGGCCTCCCCCCCAAAAAATATATATATGTACAGGGTTATTAAATACAGCACCAATCGTAATAGCAAAAATCTAGAAGTAACCTAAGTATCTATCAGGGGAAAGCTAGTTAAATTAATTATGGTGTATATATTCATTTACCATATAATGTAATTCTCTGCAGCCACATAAAGGAATAAGAGAGAACTGGATGTGCTCATGTGGAACGTTCTCGGAGCTATATTGGTAAATAGGAAAAATTAAAAAAACAAAAACAAAAACAAAACAAGGATCCAAACAGTAAGTATAGTATGCTACCATTTATATTGAAAAAGTGGGGAAAGATTCCCTATGTGTATGAATGTAAAATTTCAGAAACAAAATTACTGAGGGTGACCACTTCTGAGGAGGGGGACCAGGGTTTGAGGGTGGGAGGGAAACCCATTTTTCATTGCCAATCTCTTCTTCTGTTTTCATTGTTACTCCCACCATTACAGTAAACAAAGAATTGCTGTAGGTGGTACCATTTGCTGTACGTCGCTGTTTGTTTTGGCATTTGAAATATTCTGAGGTGAAGAGGGCCTTTCATTCCAATAGCTGAGAAGAAACCGAATTATCAGAAGTGGGGCAGGAGACTGGGCATCATCGGGGCAGTTTGATTACATGTGCTCTGCAGCTGGGTCTGAAGGCATACAGGACAGCGCTGGCAGCAACATGCTGGTTGATGAGATCCAGGCTTGCCTTTGCCGGGGAGAGTAGGGAGTTATCTGCGAACCAAGGAGAGGTGGTTGGGAGAAGTAGGGAATGAGAAGTTGTCTGTGGGATGGGCGTAGGGTCAGGGGACAGAGGGAAGACAACAGAAGTTTGGGGGGGGGGGGGTCTGAGCCAGTTGGATTCGCCCAGGTCCCTGCAGTCCCAAGACCAGCTGTCTGAGTCCTGCAGTCTGAGCTGCCACAGGCTCTAAGTCTCCTTGTACCATCTGGCTCCAGGGTAGGAAGAGGCTCTACACCTCCTCCCCCAGGGGAGAAGGAGAGCTCCCACCTTAAAGGTACTGACAAGCAATCCTTGGAAGAAATGCCAGGCTCAATCCAGGAAAATGCTCATCCAATGATTGAGAATTAAAGGCATCCTGAGTTTACCCTTATTGAGATTTAAGAAAGGAAAGGGATTGGTTCAGCATCTGTAGAACAAAGACAAAATGTGCCCCAGGGTTGAGTACAACTACCTTTCTCAGGGCAATACAGTGTAGCTGGTCAGGGAGCCGGGCTGTCTGGGTTCAAATCACAACTATGTTGATTTCAACTCTGGAAATTTAGTTAACATCTCAGTGCCTTAGTTTTCTTATGTATAAAATGGGAAAATAATACTTAGAGGGTTGTCCTAGAGGACACTTCCTAGAGGGTTGTCCTGGCATATGGTAAGTACTTACAAAGTACTTAATTCTTTATTTACTGTAACCTTTGTAAATTCATGGCAGCTGACACCCTAGGCAGTGACTTGGTCAGCACGTGGGGGTTGGATGTGTACCTGCGGTGGATGCACATTAGCCAGGCTCACAAGCCTGATGAATAAGCTGTAACCAACCAGTTCATTCACACCAGCCAGGCCGGTGCTTGTAGGTGGATCCATCATCACCTTGCTCTTCTCTCCTCTACCCCTGTGGAAGCCCAGATTATACTCAGAGGCTCCTTGGGGGAATGGGGACACTTCTGTGTTCTCATGTATTTCCCTGGCGGCTCCCACTGCTTGACTGTCAGCCCTGTAGGGGAAGGCACTTTGGTACCTAGGAGGATGGCAATTCATGATTGTCAAACAAATACATGTTGAATGAGGAAATGGTCATCATGTGTTCCTAGTCTTAATCAAACACTGGAAACAATCTAAATGCTCAACAACAGGGAGTTGTTATTAAACTGTGGCCCAGTCACCCCACAAAACCAGTCATTGAGAAGAATAATTATAGTGACCGTATAAAAAGATAGAGAAATGCTTGTAATGTAATCATAGAAAAAACAAAAGAAATCAAAATGGTCTGGGCATGATGTGGCTCAATCTTGATGAAATTTTTGTTTTGTTTTAAATTTTAAACTTAACGTTTTTGTTTTTTTTTAATTTTTGAGGGGGAAAGTAGTTAGGTTTACTTATTTGCTTTTAGAGGAGGTACTTGGAATTGAACCTAGGACCTTGTGTGTGCTAAGCATGTGCTCTACCACTTGAGCTATACCCCTTCCCCCTGTACTGATGATATTCTGTCAAGTGAAAAAGCAAGATTCTGGAAAAGGAGTATGATATGATGCCACTCGTGTAAGAAAAGGGAGCAAAGAATATGACTTCACTTGCAGTTATAAGCACAAAATACCTTCGACTGGCACACAAGAGACTGAAAACATGGGGGGCTTCTAGGGAGGGGATGGAAAGGTGAATAGCTGGGAACAAGTCACTGACAACACTTTTGTACCTTCTGAATGTTGAACCAGTTGAGCGTGTTTCTGATTCAAAAATCAAATAATTAAAAATATTTCCTGGTATGTAGCAAGGTAAAATAGATCAATGTATTTTTTCCTACTATATTCCTCAAGTCTAAGGCATAATTCTAATCCACATTTTATGGTTTCTGATATTGGAATCAATGGCCATTCTTAATAGTTTCTTGTGGTGTTTTTTTTTTTTTTATCTCCTAAAAAGCTTTTACTAAATCAATGCTGAGTCTTAACATTGATAGTATTTTAGAGTCAAAGATATATAGTACATAAAAATGTGGCACCTGGAAAGGAACTGTACCAATAAAAACCATTGTGTGGTGGGATTATGGGGAAACTTTCTTTTCCAAAACAGTCCTTACTGATACTTTTACATTATCTTTTCAATAGTTTTTAAAAGACATACTTTAAACTTTCTTCAAGAGATAATAATTTTAGAAGGAGGCACTGCCCAGCACCGGGATGTACACAGCCTGCAAAGCAGCAAACCCATGAAAATCACGACTTCCTCAGCTTAGTTTAGTTTAAATAATTATCAGAGAAAAACGCTGGTCCTTAATTTTAGCTGTGGTTATAAGAAAAGATCCATTGGCCTTGGATTTCTCCTGAGAAACCTACCTTCTGGGAACAGTTTGTCAAACCTGAGACAAGGCTTACTTGGCCACCCGGGGTGCCTATTCCAGCAATCAGTTCAAACCTCAACTTTTCATCATATAACGTATGGGATATACTAACAACTGTCCAAATTGGTGACTTGAAGTCTGCTAGGAATTGACTAGTAGAAAATTTCATGTTTACAAAGTGCTGAAAACCCTTATTACTCAAAGTGTGTTGTATGAACCAGCAGCAGCATCTCATGCCCCAGACCTACTGAATCTTAAGATTCGCATTTTTAACAAGACTCCCAAGTGATTCATATGCACATTAGAAACTGAGAACCACTGTAAACTATAAATTGCAACAAAGGTGTTAGCTGCAGTATTATTAGTGAAAACAAAAGGCTAATAATAATTTCTTAATCTGTTTTCAGAGAACTTCATGTACATAATCACCTCATTTGGTTTTTACAGCAATACTGAGAGCTAGAGTTTTTAAATCTCTGTTTATAGAAGAGGAAATGAGATTCAGAGAAGTAACGTGAAACTTACTATATTGAGTTTTGATTAGTCCTATAGTTTGGGGAAAAGGTTGCCAGTTCATTGTTCAGGTACTCTTGTGGTTTTTCAGTGATGCAGACATTTGCTGTCTAGCCAAACTGGGGGTGAGCCCCTGCTCGTCCCTTTGAATATCATTTTCCAGTTTCTGCTAGGACTGTGCTCCTCTCTCCATGCCCACGACTGTCCTGTCCCTCAGGAGGAGAGAGATGACAGTTCAGTTCACATGGCCAGCCCCTCAACGTCTGTTTATCTGGAGCCCAGAGTGGTCTCAGCCCATGTGTGTGTGTTGGGGTGAGCGTGGGGGTGGTCTGAGGCCAAAGCTGAGGGTTAAGCAGACTCTATAGCCAGTATATTGGATTCCTGATCTGGGAAGCCAGATAGGTCCTTACATCAGCCCTGCAAGGACTTTTTAATTCTAACTCCAATTAGAATAGCCCATTCTATTCAGAGGATCAGGACCAAGATGAGATTAGGCTGTGACTGAAAATAGTTCAGGATTAGTGAGAAAAGAACAGAAGCATTTATCAAGAAACCTAATTATTATTTAAACCTAAGAGTTTATTGTTTAAAAAGCAATTCATCATGTTGGATTATTTACTTTGCTACTTAATGGTTATTTTGTTTAGCTGTTTGATGAAGGGTTGGAGTTTTGTTTCTAGAAAAGATGAGGAAACATATTGCTTTCTAGCTCAATTAATGATATTTAAGGGGAGAGTATAGCTCAGTGGTAGAGTGCATGCCTAGCCTGCACAAGGTCCTGGTTTTAATCCCCTGTACCTCCATTAAATAAGTAAATAAACCTAATTACCACCCCCCTCCAAGAAAAAACAAAGCACAAGTGGAGGTTTAAAAAAAAATTGTGAGATCTCTAAAAAAAAGAAAGAAAACTAAAAAAAAAAGGATACCTATGATTTAAGCCCTTTATTCAGATCATGTAAGTTCAGAACAGGAGCATGGTACCCTGACTGTAAGGAACTTAAGATGAAAAGGACAATCCTGAGCGCTAAGCTCTCAAGGTGAAAATAGCCATAATACATACTAAGTTCTTCCTGAGTCAGTGTTACATTTTTAATGTTAAACAAAATTCTCAAGTGCAATGATAGAACCATTCTGGAAAGCAATTTGGCTATTTATCAAGAATAGTAGTAGTTGTGTCTTTGGTGAGGCTCACTGCTTTCAACATTTCTTTGAATGAGTTATTCCACTTCTGGAAATTTATCCTAAGGAAATAATCTAAGGCATAGGAAACACTCTAGCCAAAAAAGCTCGCCACAGCACTGTTTTAAATATTTGAACATTGAAAATGCAGAGTAGCTGAGAGTAAGGAAATAGTTAAATGACCTACAGTGTATCCACCTAATGATTTATTAAGTAGCCATATTTTAAATGATGCTTACATTTAAATTATATTTGGTATTGAACTGAACTGTCCCTCTATTGCCTTTGATCCAATATGTGGAAATGGCTGAAATAAAGTTAAAAATGAAACGTGTAAGGCAAAGACTATTTGTAAAGTACCAGCTATAAAATTTGGTCTAAGATATATTGGTAAGGGCCTGCCCAGACTATCATCGTCTTCTCTATCCATCCAAACCCAAAGTCAGCCATCTGTCAAGTCCTGTGCTGACTCCTCAGCCCTCCCTCCTCACAATTCCTATGGTACACATTGGCCCTTGGCATAGGCTACCTTGTACAGTTGGTGTTTTTAGTCAGTACGTGTCTCTCCCACTGGGATCCTTGACATCAGTGACTGGGTTTTAAACCACTTTTATTCCACACAGCATGCAGCTCAACCCTGCACCCTATCAGTCACCAAGTCCCATTGATTTCACTTCCAAGATTTCCTCAACTCTATCCTTTCCTCTCTATCTTTTCACTAAGCCTCATCTCTCACATGGATTCCTGCCACGTTGTAGCAATCAATGTTCTACCAGGGTGCTTCTGGCTGCGAGTAACAGAAAACTCAATTTGGAGTGGTTTAAATAATAAGGAAAGTCTGTTCTTTTTGTTTGGGAGAAAAGCCCTTTCCAGAAAGCTCTTCAGAAGATTGTCCCTTGGGGTCCACTGGCCAGCACTAGGTCACATATCCATGGATGCTTGGAAAGCCATTGTCTGACAGTTTCCATCTCTACAGTGGGAGTGGGCTCTGCCAGCAGGAAGGAGAGAAAGGTGAAGGGGCAGTTTCTATTAGGCAATCACTAGTATCAGCCCCAAACTTCCTGCCTTGGGTCTCCCCACCCCTCTAATCCATTCCCAACACTGCCATTATTTTTTCATTCATTCATTTAATTAATGATTCATTCATCATACTAGTCAGGTTTGGCTAGTTTATGTTCTAGCAAGGGGGAAGGGAGAACACAAAGATCACACCGCCTTTTACCTGCTTCCACCTGAAGGTGATATATATTAAATCTGCTTGCACTTCATTGGCCAAAGCAAGTCACATAGCCACACCTAACTTCGAAAAGGCATAGGGATGAGATCATCATTCATGCTGGGTGAGCAGCAATAACAATTGCCAAATTTCAACAAATATTTATTGAGCATTAACTATATGCTAAGAGAAGTGCTACAGATGTATGGGTTAAAAAAAAAACTGTTCTGAAAGGATTTTCAGTCTAGAAGGAATTGTCTACCCTTCTTTTACGTGCTCAGGCTAACATTTAGAGATTTCAGTTGTGCCACCTCTTATATTTTTATTGCATTAAAAAAATAGTTTGGCTGTCTGCCTGCATAGGCTGTAAAACCTTAAAGATGTCTCATTCCTCCTTGTAAACCTCATAGCTAGAATTGTGTCTAGTACTTGTAGAAACTTAATAAATGTTTGTTGAATGATGTATGAGATAAGATGGGCTCAGCTACAGAACAGGAAGCCCAGATGACAGTGGCTTAAACAAACAGGGTTTGTATTTTAACATAGTGAGAAGTCTGATAGCAGCTGCTGGGGTTGGTTTCTCTGTTCAATGTCATCCAGGACCCAGGCTCTGTCCAGCCTTATACTATGATATGTTTGGCTTCTTGGCTTTTCCTCCCTGTGATCATGTCTGTGATCATAAGATGTCTGCCACTGCTTCACATAATATATTTATTTTTAAGGCAGAAAAAAGAAAAACAAAAAACCAGAAGGGGCAGCAGCAGGGAGCTCTCCTCTGGTGACTGCCCCTTATAGCAGGGAACAAAAGCTTCCCTAGAAGCCACCTGATAGCTTATCTCTCACGGTCAAAACATAGATCACACAGCCACCCCCGCTTCGAGCAAGGCTAGAAGAGAGAATAACCAGATTTCCAGTCTCTGTGGTTGGAAATGGCTAAGAAGGGGCTGGGAATGGTTTGGGCAGCCAACCCAAAGTTTCACCACAAATGAAGAATATATGTTCAATAAATATTTATTGGTGGAAGTTCAGCGTTTTATGATCTGGTTCTTTACTGATTTTTAATAACATATAAAGAACTCTCATGACTACTGCATCTAACCAATGTTGGGTGCATCTTCTGCTCATGCTGGGCACTACGGAATTTTCCCGTTCAATCTTTGCAACTCTGTAAACCGGTATTATCAATCTGTTCTACATATGAAGAAACTGAATCCCAGAGTACTTAAGCTGCTTGTCCAACATGTTCACTTACTACTTAGTAAATGATGACACAGGGGTTTGAACTCCAGTGTCTGAGTCCAGAGCCCATGGTCCTACCCTAGAACTTGAGGTCTAGAGGGGAACAGAGAGCTCATCAGACACAAGCCCTTTATTTTCATGGTGCTGAGGCGCAGAATGGGAGATAAACTGTTCAAGGTCACACAGCAAGCTCAAGTCAGAGACAGGCCCAAGACCCAGGAGTCCTGACTCCCAAGCCATGGTTCCTTCTATTAGATTGGGCTGCCGCTATTTAGAAACCTCACATTAGTTCACTGATCTTTAAAAAGACAAAAATGCTAAACTTGGGATCCTGTGGACAATTTAGTTTTAAAAAAAATGCATCTGACTTAAGAATAAGTTGTATCCTTTTTTGGAGTCAAAACTTAGTGATTAGTTGGTTCAAACTCTTTAACCCATCTCAGTGGAAAGTCTAGTCTGTACAGAATTTTTCAGTTCTCAAGAGATAAGAAGAAGGAAAGAATGTAATGGTCAGAGTCTCAGCTGGGACTTACCGAGATTACTTCAGATTCCAAGCTCATGACCCAGAAATGCCTTATTTGTGGTGTTTAAACACATCCTGTATAACACAGCCTTGGGAAGCTTTTGATAGAGTAAAAACATGTGTATAGTTTGAATTCCACTTCTACCACCGACTAGCTGTGGGACCCCATGACCTAGGCCCATTGGGAGAACTGAGTGGAGCTGATGTACAGAAAGCACCTGGCACAAAGTGGGACTCTCGAGGCATCAGTTCCCCTTCCCCTGCCCTCTGGCACTTCCCCTTCGGACTTGGGGCTGAAATACCGCCAGCACCCAATTTAGCAAGCAGTGCCTACCTTGTCATACCACATCCTGTTTCAGAGGGTCAGAGTGCTTTTTGTCGACAGCACTCAAATCTTTCAGGGGAAAAAGTTTGCTTAAATTGAAAAGTCATTTCGGTATGGCATTTAAGAACCTAGAGCATCAAGGTTATAAGCAGAGGCTCTTGAATCACACAGAGGCTCTGTCACTGCCTAACTACGTGTGTAGTTGTGTAACCTCCTGTGTCTCAGTTTCCTTCTCTGTACAATGGGGGTAAAACAGCACCTGCCTCAGGGGGCTGCTGTGGGGGTCAGATGAGGGAATGTGTGTCCCACTGTAAGCACATCATACAGGTTGGCTGGAGCCTCGCTAGATCCTTTAATCTGAGACAGGCTGGGACCTGGGACCCTTTACTGCAGTGCTTGCACCTGAATGTCTCCTCAGCAACAGCAAACAAAGAAACAATAAGGGAACTAAAACTACATGCGTGAGCAGTCAGGGCAATTATGAACAATAATATAAAAAAAGGCCACGAGCCAACTGCCACTTCTGAGATGCCAGGAGCAAAAGCAGGGTGATCCCTGCACATGATCCCTACACACAGCACCACCAAGGGAGTGGGCAGATCACCTAAGTCGCCCCTCTGGCCTGACCCACCGATCCACCCCTACCCTCACCCTGTTTAAGGAACCAGCCCACCCGGCAGCTCAGGGAGCCAGCAAGGGAACCTGTTACTTGTTTTTGCTCCCTTGTGCTATAGCAGGAGTCCCAGTAAAGCCTTGCCTGAATTCCTAGTCTGGCCTCTTATAAATTTCTATTGATTAAAGAGTCCAGGGACCCAAAATGGTGATAAATCTCTTCCACAGAGTTTTTCATGAGTATTCAGTGTGGGTTAGACAAAACATTTTCTCTGCTTCTTTCAAGCACAATCAGGCAAATGACAGCACGTTAACAGTGGAGTGGGGCCACATAGCAGGCAGCAGCAGGGTACCCAGGACTGCAGGGCAAGACTCCTGGGTTCGAGCTCTGGTTCTGCCACCAGCACTCATGTGTCCTTCTGTTCTCTGGGCATCAATTCCCTGCTTGTAAATTCAGGGGTTGTGGGAGGTGACTGGTTAGGTCACTCCTGGCCTTAGATGTCCGTGCTAATCACGGCCATCCAAATGTCTTCTCGGAAGCCTTAAGTAACCAAGAATGGTAGGAAATAATAGTTTAGTAAAGGTTTAGAATTCTGTAATTTGGGCTTGAGAATGAAGAACTCTTTCAAGATCTCCTCCCAGAACAAGAAGAGCCAATTAGGAAGGAATAGCAGCATTCTCCTTGGGCAAACTTAAGGAGTCTCTGGCTTGTCTTCCTTATCCTCTCATCCTGCCCCTCCACCTTCTCTATCCCTCCTTGGACACAATGTGATTTCCATCCTCCACTTTTCCCCCAGATACTACCATAAACTAGCTCTCAGATCCTTCTCCACATGTTGAAAGAAATTCATTCAACAAACATGAACATTCACTGAATATGCCTGGGCAGTGCACCAGGCACTCTTCTGATGCCAGGACAGAGCAGGGGACCAAGGCACAGTACCTGCCCTCATGGGGCTGATGGTCTATGGGGGCAGACAGAAGCAAGAAAAGTAGACAAGTGAAATAAAAGGTAGAGCAGGTGGAGTTGATGGAGAGCTGGATTGAACTGGGCTGGAGTTTTGCCGAGTATTATCTAGCAGACTCAAGGTATGGGAGTGGAGGGTGTAGACAAGAGAGGAGCCGTGATAACTAACCATGGAATTGAGGCAGGGAAAGGAGGGGAGGAGGGATTTGAAGGGGTCAGTGAAAGGTGGTGAAGTCAGTGGGCTATGGGGCCCATGGGAGAAAAGGTTTGAAGAGAGGAGCTAGAAAGAGGTTTGAATGTGGGATCTTTGGAGAGTTCAGGGCTTGAGTGTGGAGCTGCGAAGAGAGCCCACACTGGGGGAGGTCCCTGGGGAAAAGGAGGCTGAAGAACAGGGAGGCCAGAGAGTCAGTGGATCAGGCAAGTGGATGGCGAAAGCACCACGATGTTGGGATGAGTTGGGGAGAGCACAGTGAGCTGGGAATGAAACTGAGCAGGACTCTTTAGGACCCTCTCAGGTATATGAGCCCCCCTCCCATGTCCCCCATCTCTTGAGGTAAAAGTCTTTGCTTCAAGCCTCCCCTCAGTCTCAAAAGGCCGGCTCAAGAGTTAATGATTAGGAAATGTGAACACACAGAAACAAAGAATAGCTGTTGGGTTGGGAAACTGGTAACAATTTAGACTATAAATCAGCCACATAGCAGAGTCACTGAACTCCCAGCTCCCTGAAAGATAGAGATAACAAGGTCTGGCACACATTCCTAAGTTGTTTTTATAGAAACCAGACCCCTACCCGCCTCCTTCCCTGCCATGAAAACTGCTGATGAAAACACCTGAGGCTGGTTGGGACCAGAAGGTTGAAGACACTGACTCCTGAAACATCACCCTGTTACTTCATCACCAACCAATCAGAATAATATCCTCGAGCTGATCAGGCACCCTGCAATCCACATCCCTAATGTTGCCTTTAAAAATCTTTTCCTGAAAACCATCAGGGAGTTTGGATTTTTTGAGCACACGCTGCCTGTTCTCCTTGCACAGTGCCTGCAACAAACACTGTCCTTTTCCTTCACTACAACCTGGTGTCAGTTGATTAGCTTTGCTGTCTGTCAGGTGAGTGGACCCAAATTCAGGTTCAGTAACAGGAGCTAAAATCCTCAGAGAATTAGTAAAATAGTGACAGTGGTGGAGTCATATATAATAGGTGTGACTTAATGTTACTTTTGGGGAAAAACTCTTGTTTTTAAGAACTACAGAGAGGGACAGAGCTGTTTATGGAGTGAAAAGCAGGCCTGAGCATCAAAAGATTGAAAAACACTTGGGAACATCTTGTTTTATTGAGGATCAAAGCTGTCAACTTAAGGTATATAACCCTACTTTTGCAACCCTAAGCAGCCCTAAACTAGTGAGAAGGTGTTTAGGTTTTTAACAGATGAAGGACCTTCCTGTCATCCCTGAAATACCAAGGAAAGAGCCACCATTTCAGCAGAGGCTTTAGATAATATTAGAATGATAATTTATTAGCATCATATATTAAACATCACTGATTAAGAAGCAAAGGTGCAGATGAGTTAAGAAAGTGGGCTTTGCCAAGCTCTGCTTCTTACCACTCATTTAACGTCACTTGTAGCACAGGGATAAGGGCACCTACCCTTTTGGTTTCTGAGAAGTAAATGTGCTAGTATGTGCAGAGGTTGCCTGGAACGTGTGAGGACTTGACAAATGTTGGCTAGATATTCTAATCTTTCTAATCGTCGTTGGCAAATAAACAAGAAAATAAATTCAGGCTTTGAAGGCTCCGGCCATTAGTATTTCTGTGTATGAAAAAACAGCCAGAGAGTAAGGCTGAGATAAGAGTCCCACCTCTGCTAATCATGTGACCTTGTGCAAGTTACCCAGACTCTCTGAGGCTCAGTTTCAGGGTGGAAGAGGCATGATAATGTGATAATACCTCCAACCCACCTGGACTATTGGGAGACTGAGAATAATGAGTTTAAAGGGCTTAGCTGAAAAATGGTTGCTGTAGCTGTTTCACCAGCCAGGGCTTTCTACTCCCCAGATTAGCTTCCAAACTTCCTGGAGGACATGTGCAAGTCATCTTTTCCTTTCACATATGATGCTCCAGGCACCCAGCCCATGGGAACCCTGTGCCTTCAGGATACCAGGTCAAAGCAGTGTGTGTCGGGGACTAGGGTTGAGGGGGGTGTCCTGAGTCAAATGCAATACAATGCTTCCTTCATGCTTCCTCCCAAAGAAAGAATCCTGCAGACCAGCTGCTGGGCTCTCTGCTGAACCCCACATCCCATCATCCTAGGCTGCACTTCTTTACTCAGCAATTAAAAACAATTCTCAAACCTAAATGTGCATCTGAATTGCTGCAGATCAGATTCCTGGGCCCACCCTAAGACCTCACTTTGCCCACTGAGGCCTCTAAGATGGAGCTCCAGTCACATCTCCAGCGCCCAGTCCCACAACATTTACACTCATGTCTCTCCCCAAATTACTCACTGATTCTCAAGCACACTCAAACCTTTCCACGTTCAGCCTCCAGTCTTCTGATTTCAAGGGTCTTCCCATCAAGAGAGATTACCCCACTTGCCTTTTTAAATGATGCCTATCTCGATAGATACAACTCAACTATCTCCTCCCCCAGGAAGCCCCTCCAATTTGGGCTTCCTTCGCCTTCCTCTGGGTGCCGTCAGACCCTTGCATCTACCATAGTTATTAGCATGGCATCTTGAATTAGAAGTCCTTGATACCAAGGAAAACTATGACCCACAAGTGCATGAACATCGGCCCCAATCTGTCCCAAGCACCAAAGAAGTGTCACTGTCCTCCTTTTATAAAGAAATGAGGCCCAGGCACATAGAGGTTTGCCTGGGCAGCCCAGCTAATAGGTGCTGGGCTGGGAACTGTCCTATGTCTTCTTGGTTGTTTTGTGTATCTGTTGCCCTGCCCGCTCTGAGACTATCCACTCTGTGAGGGCTGCCATCAGCTTTCTTTTCCTCTCCTTCAGGGCCAGGCAAAGTCTGGCTCCTTGGGGAATACTATTTCTTGAGATGGGGACAGCCGTAGCAAGGAGGAGCTGGGCTAGGACCATCCCTGAGGAATTTGTGTGAAGGTGGGGGGAGTAAAGGGGAAACAGGTTGGTTCAGAGAAAAAGGGGGAAGATGAGCATCAGCACCTGAGAGAAAAGGTGCTGTGGTGAAACCTGACAGGGCAGATACAGTTTCCATCCTGGAGAAGTGGAGGAATTAAGGGAATTTGCCAGAAACAGATATGTGCCAGGCCAGAGGGTAGCAAAAATTGTCTTCCATTAACAGATACACACTACTATATATAAAACAGATAAACAAGGACCTACTGTATAGCACGAAGATCTATATTCAGTTCCTTGGAATAAGTTATAATAGAAAGGAATCTGAAAATAAATTATATGTATGTATATGTATAACTGAATCATTTTGCTGTACAACTGAAACTGATGTAATTCAACTACACTTCAATAAAAAAGAAAATAAAAAAAGAACTGTCTTGCATTTTCATCCAAATGTCTCAGAAGGTTCCAGGTAAGAAACCTAGATATAGACTCGCCCACATACAGATGCACTTTACCACTGATATACAAAGCTATTCATTGCAGAATTGACTGTAAAACACTAGAACCAATTTAATGTCTATCAGTAAGGAATTGGTTAAATCAGTCAGATTTTCATATGATAGAACATTCTCCAGCTCAAGAAAGAGGAAGTCCTTACTGCTCTGATATGGAACAATCACCAAAGTATATTTTAAGTAAAAAATGCAACGTGCATAATTAGAGAAATAAAATGTAAACAACAATGAGTTACAATCTCACATGATCAGTCTGGAAAATTTTAAAAACTTATAATGCAAGCGTCGGCAAGGAGTGAAGCAAAGGGAACTCTCAAACAGTTGGAAAGTGTGTGAATTAAAACCACCACTCTGGGAAGCAGTTTGCCTTGAAGTTGACAATGTGTGTTCTAGGCCCCTGCAAGTGCCCCCAGGGAAATCTTTACCCTAACCAACCCCCCAAAGATATACACCAGGAAAAACAATCAAGAACATTCACACCAGTGCTGTTCCTAGAAGCAAAAAATTGGAAGCAACCCAAATGTCCTTAAATAGCGTAATGAAAAATTAATCGTGGTATCTTCATACAGTGGAATTCCATACCAGAGTGAAAGTGACTGTATCAGGACCAATGAATCTCAGGACTGTAATCTAATCATGGGTGGGATGCAAGCAAGTTGTAGAAGATTCCATGCAGTACACTTCCTTCTCTTCAAAATCCAAAAAGTGTAAGACACTACACAATATTTATTGTATGGTGATATAAATATAAGGCAGAGGGAAAAAAAAAGCGTAATGGAAAAAAAAAGCATGATAAGCATAACATTCAGGACAGTATTTAGGGGAAGAAGAGGTGGGGCTGGAAAGGGCCACTTAGAGGATTTTAAAAGCCCTGCTTCTTTGTCAGGACAGGTGTTAGGTACCAGGTAGCTTATTGTATTGTGGGTGCTTTTTTTTAATTTATACATATTGTATAACTACTATTTTTGTCTACTCACTATTTAACAAAAACAATTTTTAAAAATGAGGCCTAGACCAATATGAACAGTATGATACCATTTGTATAAAAGAGGGAACACATACACACAGGTGCACACGTACGCTGATACTAAACTACCTCTGGGAAGTTACACATGTAACCGATAAAACTGGTTGCTTCTGGGAAAAGAATTAGAAGGCTGGGGACAAGGAGGGAGATTTTCTTGAATTTTTAAAATTTTGAATCACGTAAATCAACTGAAGTTAAAAACAGTAAATAATAATAAAATTTGAAGAGAGAGAGAGACTGAGAGAGGGAGTCAGAAAGGGGAGGGAGAAGGGAAGAGAGAGTATAAGGGAGGGAGGAGGAATGTCTGGGTTCTGGCAGCCAAAACCTTCCAAGCCAAGAATCACAAGTGGAGCCAGAAGCCCTGTGGGATGGCCCAGGGAGGTCTGTGTCCTCCTCCCTCAGCCCAGGCCGACCCCACCACGCTCTTACGCCTAAGGACAGAGTTGGCTTCACATGGTTGCCCACATCAATTGGGCTCAGCAATCTTGTTTCCAGAGCTTTGTTTCTAAACAAGGCTCCCTCCCTGGGTCTCTTCACCTGACCCTACGGTCTTATCTCAGACCTTCACCCACCTGTGATCTGAGTAATTCTTTTGAAGTCACTCCAGTGAGCCTTCATCCTTGATGGCTCTGAAGTGTGTGTCTGTGTCACCAAGGTCAGCCAACAGGAAATAGGCCATTTTCATCCCCTCTTTAATCCTCCCCTCAAGGACCCAGTGTCCTTTGCTCTACTGCCTCATCAAAACCTGCCCACACATTCTTTATCTCCACAGGATACCAATAACTCAAAGGAAACGGGGATCATGGGCAAGTCTCCAAGGATCATGGCCTTGCAGGCATCAGCCAGTGGGCAAGAAAAGTTTTGGACACAATGTGCAAGGGATGCCTTCTGCCCTGCTTGTGCCTGGGTTGCCTGAAGACTGAAGTGTTCCCAGCGTAGGTCTGCATTAGTGAGGAGGCCTCTGAGGCTGGGCTCCTTCCCCCAGAACACAACCACCAGGGGTGAGGAGGAGGGGGCCAAGGAGGGGGCCCAGGAGGGCTGTCTTACTCTGAATTGAGAAGTACCTTATTCTCCAAACAGCCAAAGCAGGAATCTGGGTGGGCACCACAGTACAGCTCTCCTATCTCATCCAGACCCTAAATGGGGGTGGGGGTTCCCCAGCTGGGCTAGGCGGACACCGACTGGGAAGGAACATGAGGAACTTTCTGCGGCACTGGAAATGCTCTGTATTTTGGTCTGGGTGGTGGTTTCATGGATGGATACAAATGTAAAAATTCATGGAGATTAAACTTACAGTCTGTGGACCTTAATTATTATACGTAAAGGTATACTGAAAACAACAAAAATATTCTTGGTCTGAAGTTCCATTGCTCCAGCCCCCTGACCTGACTACTCAGCTGCTGGTTTTGCCTTCAGAAGAGTGTGTCCATCACTCTTGGAGTGACCTTTTATGCCAGGTGCTGGTGGCTGTACCAGAGGGCAGAGAGTGGGAACTTCTCAAGCTGGAGAAGAAAATATATGAAGTTTGGGGGCCTCCTCACTCAAAGGTGTTTGAATATGTGGTGGGATTTGGTCCAGGAATTATTTGAGGGAAATATACCCTAGCAAAGTTCCTGGGATAGAGATATTTAGCTCCCATTCAATTTCAACTGCAAGAGACTACAAAACAAAGGGAAAAAACAGAACAACAATAACAGGCAATGGTTGGCTTGGGCCGATTCACGATACTCGGCAAGTGAGGAAAAGTTAAACTGGGGCGGAGGAGCTGTTGGGCCTTGTGTTCCAGTCATGCCGAGAGCTTCTGCAGTGATGGCAGACAGCTCCCCGCTGATTCCTCAGCTACCTAGTACAAGAAAATAAACACACACTCTACCAAGAAAACACATGAGACTGTTAGGAATTACATTAAAATAGTGGAAATGGTTATTTCTGGGTAATCAGAAGTCTTACTTTCTCCTTTGCACTTTAAAAAAAATTTTTCAAATTAGATAGCAAAGAACAAGTTTATAGTCTCTTGTGACCAGCTCAGATAAAAACCTTCGGGGGTCCTTCTGGACTGTGAAGCTGGCAGAAGAGGCCCTCCCCTGGGCCTATGTGCATCCTACACTCTTGCCCATCAGGAACCATCAATGTTGCATCCCTCAAACTGCCTCTAGGTCCCCAAAAGGGTCCAGTACAAAGCAGAAAGGAGGAGGAAGGAACTCAGACACTGCTTCAGAAGCAAGGGGAGTTAGACTGAAACCCACTACTTCCCACCAGCCTAACAGGTGCCAAGCAAAGGACCCACAATGTTCTTTGAAATAACAACACAACCCTTATGAAATTGGAAATAATAAGCTTTTTCTACTCATGTAGCCTGGGAGTCCTGGCCCTCTTAAGAATATTAAAATTGTAGAGAATACTAATCTCTCTATACAATATATACAATATAGTATGCAATATATAAAAATAACATATTAATACATTTTAAATATACAAAAAACCTATATATACACACACATACATACATATATTTTTTATTTCCACCCTTGAAGGAAAAGGATAAGCAGAAGGCCACCCTCAAGTGCTTAGGTCAAGTTAGAGGTCCCCCCCCAGCTCTGGCCCAGCAGACACACACCTCTCTGGCCCCTCTTCCCCACCACATGGTGAGGCAGAAACTTCTTCCCCATCTTTTGGAGAAACAATTTCCCTCTCCCAAAGACCTCCTTCCCTCGGCAAAGGCCAGACTGGCTGCAGCTGGCAGGACCGGATGTCCCCACACACTGCCCTACATATACCGTGGGAGGGCTTGCAGAGCCAGGAAGACAAGGCCCCCGAACTGTATTTCCCTTCAGCACCTGTCCTAGAGCCTGGCAGTCTTCTCTCAAAGGCAAAGCTCACAGATAAGCCAGGTCAGGAGAGCCAGGTCTGAAAGGCAAATTCACACTCAAGTGTTAATGGCAACTACTACATTAATGGAAGTGGCCAAGCTGACCAGGGTTTTGGCAAATGCTTTTAATGATATTTTTAAACGTGTTTGGAAAGTTGAGATTTTCTATTCCTAGTCAGAGTGCCCCTATATGCGCCAGTATCATAATATTTTAGACCTGAGTCCATGATTTTTAATCACAACATTGATAAAATTCATTAAGGAAGCTTCTACTCACCTCAAGGGCTCTGAATATATGGGTGTGAGAAGAGCAGAGTGCTGAGTTCTGGGTTCTGGTCCTGCCCTGCCTCTTCCTGCTCTTTGATGCTGAGCACACCTGATGTGCCTCTCTCTGTGAAGTGAGTTGGGGGTGATGGGGTTGCTGGATGATCCTTAGGGCTTGACACTGTCTGCACTGAGGCCCTCCCTGGGGACAAGACCCCTCTGAAGGTGCTGTTTCCATCCTCTGACTCCCAACCCCAGCCTCTAAATATAAGGGGCCTTCCTCAGCCCCGTCCTTCCCCCTTTCTCCTTGGACATTCTCCTAACTGTCCTGCTGGGCTCCAGTGGCCCCACATTTCCATCATCTCTTCCTACCTTCCACTCGAACTTCAGGCCCAGTCCCATCTGCTTGCTGGGGGTTTTCTTCAGATGTCCTGTAAGCAACACAAACTCATCAAACATTAAACTCTTCCTCTTCACCCACGAACCCAGTGCTGGTCCCTCCAGCCACACAATGACCCTGCCTTAACACTCCTTTTTGACTCTGGTGTCTAATTAGTTGCCAAGTTCCAATCAAGGCTCTTCCCTATGCAAAGCCTTCAATGGATGCTGCCACCTACCATGTACTAATGCCTTGCCCTGGCTTCAGTGTCCTCTATTAAGGCAGTCTCAGAGAGGTCCAGTACCATGCTTGAGGACACACAGCAATTGAGTGACAGGGCTCTTAATCCCAACACACTGCCTTGCCACTTAAATGAAACAGGATGGTGGTTAGCCCAGAGTCGGAATACGCACCATACCTCCCTGAGGCCTCTTTTTGCTTAAACTGCTTCATCTACTTCTCTTTTTATCCTCACCTGCTAAAATCCTACCCATCCGGTCATCTTCCCTTTATTTCCAAAATGTTTTATATGGTGAGCTTGTAATTTCCTTCTAAATTGTTTTTATAATTCAAAACATAAGTTCATATATAGGGATTTTTAACCCCATTTTCTAAGGCTTGAACTAATCGCTTCATTCTTCTGGAAGCCTTTTCAGAGTTGTCTGTGATAAATCAGGTTGTTAGCATCCTGACACTAGGGGTGTACAGGTTTGCACCCCCAAAACGTAACACAAGGACTATCAGTACATTAGACATACTCTGTCAATGTTATACCAGATTGAGAACCTTCACACTTTAGTGACTTCAATGACAAGAATTTCAAAGATCCTGTGGAGGAGGTGATCAGGAGACTCCTGTGTCCTCCGGCCATACCACTGAGACACTTAACTCCCAGTCAAGCACAGAAGCATGGTAACATAGCCTGTTTTCTTGCCTGAAAAATGAAGACCAGGCAGGCTCAACTCAACCTTCCAGCTCTGAAAGAAGCTCAGCTCATGCTGTGCGTCTCCCTGTGTCCCGGCTCCTTTATAGAATGGGGACAGCAATAACAGCAAAGGAGGCGGAAGCAGCCTAGAGTCTCCAACTCTGCGAGCTTGGTGAACAGTTGCCCAAGATGTCCAAAGGGCCACTTTTCCCACTGAATGAGGGGCAGAGGCTCCTAAAGGAACAAGACCACAGGGAAGCCAAAAAGTGGGAAGTAGGCTGGACTGTCCACAGCTCCCAGAAGGCCAAGCTGTTGGGGAGGAAAACGTCAGAACCCACCTTCACACCCCTCTCAGGGGTCCAAGAGACAGACGGGCAGGCAGACAGACAGAGCCCTCTCCAGCTGGAGTCTGCAACTGCTAGACAACCCCATTCTTAATGGCCCCTGGCTTCCTGGGACAAGGGGAAAGCTGCAGACATTAGGAACAGAAGGGCAGGCCCCACTGATGACGTCAAACACACACAGCAACTGCTGCCCATTAGAACATTTATTTCTCAGAGAGAAAATAAGTTTCAGACAGTCATATTATAGTAGGTAAAATTAACTTTTGTATTCTTTACAAGCATAGATTTTTTCTCTGTTTATTACCTCTCTTATACCATCTGTTATAAACAATTCTAGAAAGCAAATAAAGTCACTTTCTACAATAAATAGAGCATCGTGTGCTTCACAGCAGATGCGACTGAGACACACAGGCCCCATGCCACAGCAGGATCTGAGCCGTTTCCTGTTCTAAAAGAGCAGTTTTAAAAATGAGACTCAGAGAGAGACTGAAAGATTCAAAGAGATTGAAAAAAACAGAGAGAGACTAAGAAAGAGAAAGGGTTTAGGGGAAGAAAGGAAGAAAGAGACACAGAAAGAGAGAGAGAGAGAGAAAGCCCCGAGATCTTACAACACAGGTTGAGACAAAGGTCACAGAGTCCACAGCCAACTGACTACCTGGGGAGAGGGGGGACGCATTGGCTCCTTTAAATAAACCACACTGTGTGCATTTAAAATACTCAGCCACACAATGGAGGACTCCAGGAATGGAAGCTATAGGCCTGAATAATTTAGAACAGTATTTTACAATTATATACACCATGTCCTTCCCTAGCCATATGCTGTAATGTAGTTTTATTATTGTACAAAAGACAAAACCCCATCCTTTATGTTACAGAGAGAGTTTTGTTGATTCCCTTTTAAACTCTGGCTCGTGTCCCAAATGTATAAGAAATCGTGGCGGTTGGTTGGTTGTATTTTTAAAAAGTCAAGTGTGTAAAAATGGCAGTGATCTCCCCAGGGACTGCGTTTTGTCCAAAACTCCCCTATGAAAAATTTAAAACAATTAAAAAGAACATCAGGTTAAAAATCAACATGGTGATCAGTGGCCTGCAACCTGGCCCTGCGACTTTGGTGTTTGAGAGGTGAAAAGAAACATCCAGAGAACAGACATCGAAGCCTCTGAAAGTTGTGTTGGTTTGTCAGTCAGCATTTCTCATTTCACAGTTTTTTTTTTCCCTTCTGTTTTTGAGAAGGTAAAGGTGGAGAGGGGGTTGAAGGAAAAGAGGGAAGGGGACAGAGGGTTTGAAATAAAAGCAATGCGTTCACTGGAGTTCGGAGCAGCAGAGGCTGGGCAGGGCAGAGTACAAGACAGAAGACGCTGGACTGGAGGCACCCTGCTGTCCATGGTGGCGGAGAGTGATGCTGGAGGCTGCAGTTGCAGAGGAGACTATAGGAGGGGTGAAAGAATAGACCCAGCCGAAGGGCACAGCTCCACCCCAACAACCCTCAGAATCCAAGTGGACAGATGAACACTCATACAACCAGTCTGGTCTGCTGACCAGGAGCCTGCCAAGCCTGAGCCCACCTCCCGGCAAGACAAAAGCGGGCAGGAGGAGCCCTGTCTCAATTCATGGGGGCAAGTTCTCACAGCCTGGCCTAGCTGTTTGTCTGAAGCAGATATGAAGGTAGGGGGTGGTGTGCTGGTGAAGGCGTCACCCAAGTGGTAGGCTGGCCTCTGTCCTGGGCCTTGAGGAGCCAGGTGGAGGCACCCACCTAGCATAGCAGCTGGCCTCAAAGGGAATGAGACATAAAAAGAAAAAGATCAGTTTGGTGATGGTTTTTGTCAGTTTGGCACAAGAGAAAGGAACATGGGAAAAAGAGAGACTGGGCAGAGATGCAGAGAAGATGGGACTGGGAAGAGGTATAAGGATGGGTGATAGAGGGAAAGAGAGGGTGAGCTCTGTGAGACTTCCCGCAGGACCCAAGTGTATCCACAGCACCTCTGGGCTCAGTGTCAGAGCCTTGCTCACCTTGAGGTGTAGTTAGTTGGGAGTGGGGTGAGGGGGCCAGGCACACCCTTGAGAAAGAGCCCAGGATCTCTTGCCTTCTGGGGCCAGGTCTATCTCCTAGGCTGAGCCCAAGCCTCACAGCTGTTTCTCCTTCTAACTGGTTCTTCAGTGGACCAGCCCCTGAGGGAGCTCAGGTGGGAGTTTTTGGCACACAGCAGGCCCGCGAAGGGAACCACACAGTTGGTCAAAACTGGGGCCTTGCCCTTGGGGAGGACACAGCCCAGTCCCCAGCCTGCCATGGAAGAGGGGAGCTGCCGGCCACACATTTGGCTGGGGCAGGAAGAGGTTTCTCTGTGCCCTGCGGGATGGAGGCAGAGAAGGCAGATGCAGGCCAGGCCCCGCCCTTACAGGTAGCTGGAGGTGACAAAGGAGTGGGGCCCCCGCACTCGGCTCAGGTGGATCATCGCACGGTCGTAGGCCACCTGCACTGACTTGCGGATGCTGGTCTTGCGGCCTTCCAGCATCTTGAGCTTGTCCACAGTATCTTCCACACCCAGGGGCAGGACTTTGTCCCTTGGAAGCCACTGCCTAAAATATAAGCACAGTAAGAGGCCTGGGCCATGGTGGGTCCCACAGGAGGGCTCCTCTAAACCCACTTGCCCAGTACCAGTAGTCAGTGAGAGGGGACAGGGCAGAAGAGGGAAGACTGGGACACCACAGGTAGGAGGCCACCAAGGGACTTGTTTTGCAGCCAGGCCCTTTCCTGGGCTCCAGGACGCTCAGTCAGTTTAATGGGTTATCAGGCCTTGGAGCAGAGGGAAGCCTCTGTGACCCCTAGGAGACCAGCTGAGCCATCTGAAGGGCTCTGAGCCTCGCTCTGCCTTGGGGAGTCAGGGCATTATGGCTAGGAAGTGGAGCTGATGCCAGGAATCATGAACTGATCTCTGGTGGGGCCAGCACCTGGTGCTTTTAAAAAGGTCCCGGGATGAATCTAACATGTAGCTAAGAGCCCAGCCTTTGAAGCCAGATCTTAGTTTGTATCTCGGTTCTGGCTATGGGGTCTTGGTTTTCTGAGCCTCAGCTTTCTCATCTGCAAAATGGATTGGGAGAGAATTAATGAAGATTTAAATGAGGATCAAACGAAATCATGTATGTAAAGCAGTCTGCATAAGGACATAGAGTAAATGCTCAATAAGTGGCGGCTATTATTATTATTTTTATTAGCTAGTCCTGCCTCCTCACTCTATAGAAGCAGAGGTGAAAGAAGCCTCCTGGTGGAGTTTGTAAACCATGAGCAAAAAAGCCACTTGTGGCGGACCCTGTGCTGTCCCAAACACCCTGCCCAGCACTGAGACATGCATTCCGGCAGCCACTGGGAGTGTTAGCAGATTACAGGCTCTCAACTGAGTCCATCTCCAGAAATCTCCCTCCACAAAGGTCACCCCACTCCCTAATGGCAGCCAGCATTCATGACTGGTTGACATGGGGGTACAAAGGCACAGCCCCAATTCCTGATATCTTTAATGAGCCACCCAGCTCCAGAGCTCCCCACAGGATCAGTTGAGGCCTCTGCAGCAAGTGTGCTGCAGGTCAGCTTCTTCCTCCGCCCCATGCTGCAGCCCTCACCCATCCCCCAGCTCTCCCCAGTAAGCCTCCTAATACAAATCTCCTACTCAGAGTGTTTCCCAGGGAATTGGATCTGCAACACCTCTCAGTCACTATTAACATTATTAATCAGTGTTATTAGTAATACTAAGTTACTATTAACAAAGCAAGTGCAGGCTAACTGCTGGCAAGTAACCCCTCACCTTCACCTGGGTAGAGGCAGGTGACTGAGCCCACTGTCCCTCTATGTACTTCTCCAGCACATCAGCATTAGAACATCCTTCCAGTTGTGCCCCTCAGCCTACATCCTGGTGCACCCTCCCAGCAGCAGCACTCACTCACCAGGTGCGTTTGTTGTCAAAAAAGAGGACAAGGAAGAGCTTCTCTCCAGCCTCGGCCTGTTTCTGCTCTCCCAGCTTCAGCACATCCAGTGGGGGGACAGGGATGGGGACACCATTGTGCAGGAGGCCCTCCCGGGGCATCTTGGGATCGATGATCTGGAAGCAGGAAAGCAGACAGCATTCAGCTGGGAGTGGATGGGGTGAACAGTGCCCCCTGTCCTAAGACTAATCCCTGAACCACCCCACACTGAAGCTGTGCAGGGAATTGGCCTTGTCCACAACCTAGTGATAGAGGGGCTGACCTCTTCCAATGACCTGCAATGCCCCAAAACAAAAATCTTGACTCTGTTTCCCCCAGACACTGTCCTAATCCTTAGACCCTTCCTAATCAGTCCTTCTGACGAGAGAGCATGCTCCATGAACTGTCAGGCCCTGGATCTGAAAGAGAAGTACTGGGAAGCCAGCGTGGGGGGTTGTCGCAAGTGAGTGGAATATCGCTGACACTCAGACCAGACAGACAAACGCTTTCCTTCCAATGTCCCTTAGGGGAGAGGAATGGAAGTCATTTTTCTCCCTGCCAGTTTCCCTTCAGAACCTTTGTAATTCACTTTAAACTCTCAGGAGCCTTCCTAGACACCATGGCTGTGAAGAAGGTTCTCTGTCAGCAGGAGGGCCCATCCCTTCTGTATAGGTTACCTAAATAGATCCCCTGGTTACCTACCACCTTCCTGTCTATTATAATCCTTTCTGGTGCATGGACATTTAACACCTCCATGGTAAGATCAGAGAGAAGCCAGAAGAGTGAGCTTGGAGGGTTGCTGGAGAGGGGAGAATGATGTGGCTGGAAACAAGGACCACTGTTAGAATCAATCCTCAATGCTGCATGTTCCACAAGGACAGAGGCTCAGCAAAATACCTGGTGGCATCAACACAATAATTCTCCAGCTCTATAGAGCACTGACAAAGTTACCAAAGCTCCTAATCATTCACACATCATCATCTTATTTCATCTTCTTGCTGATGTTGAGAAGTCTGCTGACAGGTATTAGCTGACAGAGGAAAATGCCAAGCACAAAAGGAGAATGTAGCTGGTGGGGACAAAAAACAGGTCCCTGGACAAGTCGTGGTCCTCTGCTGCCCAGTGCCTCCTACACAGTCCCTGCTTCCAGAGCAGCTGGCTAATAATCTCTGTGCACCAAGGCCAGGAAGACTTGGAAACTTACCGAGGAAGCAGCTTTCTCCAGAGATGGAGCAATCTTAATTCCTATACCCTGTCCCAGGGGGCCTCTTTTCATAATAATAAATTGCTCTCACTATTTACTTTTGGGTGTCTGCCAGCTTCCTACATCCCTCTCAAGATAAGCAGCTAAAAGCAGGTGATCTGGTTAAGAGTTTATTCTAAGGAAGACTCACCCCTACCCTGCCCCCAGCTGTATGATTTGGTAAGAATTCTATTCCCAGCCTGTCTATCCCTCTTGGGACTGAAGCTAAGCTAATGAGAACCACCAGACAAGTCCTCCTGAGCTTCCTCGATTATAGAACAAGACAATGAGGCTAACTCTGATATGTTTTCTTCTAACCAAGCCAGCTGGTACCTGGCTTGGAATGTGGGGCAGACTGTGAAAAATGTCCCCCCAAGGGTAGAAGCAAGATGGGCAAGTCTGTCTCTGAAGGAGACCTCTCCTCTCTTTTTTAAAGAAGACAGAGGCAAATGTGTCCCAAAATAATAATGATCCATTCATTCAAATGTTATGCAGATGTAAAACAACATGGAAATAAAGCTTGTGATAACATAACATACTACATAATAAATGTGTACACACTTTATTATTACAGCTATAATATATAAACAATAGACACAATAAAACAAAATGCTTATAATTGACATGTCAGAATGCTGAGGGCTTTGTGTTGATTTTCTCTATTTTTCCAAAACTTCTATAATGTAGATACATTACTTTTACAGAAAAGACTTTTTTTTTTAAAGAACAAAAGCTTCAGAAAAAGAGATTAAAAACTGTATATTCACTATGGGTGCAAATACATATTTAAGTATGCACAGGAAAACAACTAGGAGAGCATAAACCAAAATAAAAACGCAGGTTGTGTTCAGGTGGTGGTTGAATTTCTTTAATCATGGAAGAAAATGTATGATTAAGAAGATAATTAAAAAGGAAAAAGAAAGGGACTAGATTTAGACTGGCTTTTTTACACTATGAGATTAGAAAAACAAAATTAAACCGACACACCTTAACCACTTCTCCAACAACTAAGCTGTGGGGTCTCACGGACAGCAGGGCAGGGAGCCTATAAAGGCAGCTCCAGGCCCAAGCTCAGTACAGGCTCACAGTGTGGATCTCCCACCTGCCATCGCTAAGCAGTGGGTGAGGCAGGCAGTTCGGGTTCCAACATTGCTCCAGCAAACTGTATAACCTCTGGAAATTGCAGTTTCCTCATCTGTCCAAAAAGGATCAGAGTTCTTACTCTCTTTACCTTAAGAGGCTGCTTAAGACAGATGAGCCACAGACACGAATGAGCTGGGAGAGGCTCAGAGCTCTGTGTGCATGCAAGAGGTTGGTGGGGTAGTTCTAAGCCCCGGCTACAGACCATCTGGGAAGCTTTTTAAAAAATATTCCTGCCTTGGTCTGGCTTTAGAGAGTCTGATACGATAGTTCTGAGTGGGGTCTCAGAATTGTATTAAAAAAAAAAAATTCTCCCAGATGATTCTGACATGCCCCAAAGGTTAGAATCAGTATCTTCCAGGGCCAGATAAACATTACCTTCCCAATATAAAAAGAGCCCTAAGAAATAATAATCAAGGTGGTTAGAACAGAATTTTTAACTACTGCTACTATGGAAAAAAATGGAAATTTAAGCTACTGTTGATGGGAGTATAAACTGGAACTAATTTTCTAAGGGGGAACTTGGCAATTTGTATCAGACTTTTGCATAGACTTTGCTCCAAGAAGGCATTCCTAAGACTTCTTCACTGTAAAGAAATAATCATGCATGTGTACGAAGGTTAAGTTTCAGTGATGCTTACTGCCAGCTGTTTATCACAGTGAAAAATTTAAAACAATCTAACTGATCAACAAGGGAATGGTTAAAATAAGTTACATGCACACAACTGAAGACAATGTAGTCATTAAAGTGATACTAATGAAGACTGTTCAATGGCATAAGACAAACATGCTCATGGTGTGCTGTTAAGTGAAGGGGAGGTTAAAGCGAGTATGGTCTCATATTTATGCATTAAACAAAAAAAGGCTGAGTGGATATACATCAAGAGGTAATCTCTGAACAGATGGGACTGTGGGTGATTTTGAACTCAGTGGCTCAGAACACAGGCTTTGACATTACACATTTTGAAGCTTGGGCTCAAATTTCAATCTTGCCACTTACTGGCTAGATAACCATGGGTAGCAAATAGATCCTCAATTTATTCCCCTATAAAAAATAACCATACCTTCCTCAGTATTTTAAGAACTTAGCATGACAGATGTTTAGTAAAACATCTAAGCATTATCAGCAGCTTTTACAGTTCTCTACAATGAACACATTATTTTTATGCATAATGATTTTTTTATTTAGCAAATAAATGAATGCTATTAAATCCCTAAGAGCCCTAACCTCTGTCTGTATAATTTAGCCTACTATAAGTGCCCTAAGCTGGGAGCCTTTCTGGTTTGACCCACCCTGGCTGGGGTAAAACCTCCCTCTTTTTTGCAGCTGGAGGCAACCCGCCTCTGCTGGCTTGATCCATTCAGATAAGCCCCCAAGGCAAGGCAGGGGCCAGAACCGCCGGCGGGAGGGAGGAGGGTGGCCTCTGGGGCAGACTCACCAAGGCAGGGTAGGAGGGATAGCCTCGGCACTTGGCCCACACCAGCTCCAGAGGCTCCAGGTCTCCGCGGTCTTCAAAGGGCATCAGGAGGCTTCTGCCTGGGGTGGGGGAGGGGAGGAGACAGCACCGGAAGGGGACTTGGAATGGTGCCCAGGAGGCCTGCCTGGGACCTCCATTTGACTGGGGCAGCCCAGGAATGAGTCAGCAACATCCCCTCCACCCTTCCTCTACCCTACCCTTTCCTTAGTTCTTAAGACTAGATCAGGGGTTGGCAAATTTGTTCCATAAAAAGCCAAATAGTAAATATTTTAGGTTTTGTGAGCTACAGGGTCTCTGTCGCACCTACTCAACTCTGCTGTTGAAGTACGAAAGCAGCCGCAGAGACTTCATAAATGAGTAAGCATGGCTGTGTCCCCATAAAGCTCTATTTCTGGACACTGAAATTTGAATTTTGTGTAATTTTCATGCATTCATCAATTCTTCTTTTGATTTTCAATCATTTGAAAATGTAAAAACCACTCTCAGCTCATCCAGACTACAAAAACAAGCAACAGGTTACAATTTGCTGACCTCTGAACTAGAACCTTAGGACAACATGTTAACTGCTTTGGAAAAATGTTAACTGCTTCATCACCGGGACACCAGGAAGAAGACCATAACCCAGCCTGGCAAAGCCACAAACTATTCTTTGGGACTCCCTTACTGGTCGGCCTTATGATGGAGGCTTCATGGAAAAACATACCTGAAATGGACATCCCAGTTAAACTACTTGCTAAATGAGTTCCTTTCTGACAGGGCCACACCTGGCTATCCACATCACCTGGCTGCACAGCACTCAGCAGAGCCAAGCAGGTCTGCAGGTCCTTTGTGCACCTGTTTTGTCAGAACCTTTCACTGGGTGTCCCGCCTGGGGCAGGCACCGCACCTCTTCAGCTTAACTGTATTCTGCACCCAGTGCACTAGAACACATGGATGGGAACTTCACAAATGAGCACACAGAGGAACTTCCCTCCCCCTCCCCATGTCTATAAACTGGAGGTGTGGAGGTGACCACACTCAACTAAGGAAAAAGGCCCAAATTCCACAGAGTAGAAAATAAGGTCCTAAGGAAACATGACCACCCATATTTATAATTTTTCAAAAATGTACTACTAATAATGAGGTCTTGTTTTCTATCTATTGAATCAGAGCAATAACAACAAAAAGATAAAATCCAATACTGAAGAGGCAGGCTGAGGGGAAACCTGTGTAATCATACACTGCTGAGGAAATTGCAGACCAGTCTAATTCTTCCAGAATATAATTTGGCAGTATGTCTCAAGAGCCATAAAAAAAAAAGTATGAACCATGTGCTCCAGTAAATTCCTTCCCTGGGAATTTATTCTTAGAAAAATTAACTTTAAAAACGAATAAGAAGGTTTTGAACAAAAATGTATAATGTATAATGTATACGTATAATGTTACAAGTTGGAAATAACTATCTCATATGGAACAGGTAAATTATAATGCACTGATTAGAAGATACACTGTTCCAATAATGACTGTGATACAAAGTTTTGTCAAAATTTAAAAAGTTCTAACATTGAAAAAAGCAGAATACAAAAGAGCATGTATTTTGGATGAGCATTTTGTTAAAAACAAACAGAAGGCAACACAGAAATGAAGACAATTGTGTTAAGGTGATGGAACAGTGGGAGGTCAGTTTCCTTTTTAAATTTCCTTTGTCACCATATTAATAAGTATGTGGCTTTAAAAATAAAAATAAAATGTCACTACTAGAAGCACAAAGTATGTGTCAGTCCGCTCCCAGTTTTGCACTAGATGCTGTACAAATTAACCCAGACATGAGCCCTGCCTTCTGGGCACTGACAGACAGTAATGAAACATGCAGGCATGCATTCATCAAAACACATATGAAAAAGAAACTGATGCTATGGGGAAATAAAGCAGTTAGGAAAAGGAAAGTGGGGAAGAGAAGCCCCGAAGCCTGTGTGTTAGATGGAAGCTTCAAGCATCCAGAACACACATCTCCCACAGGAGGGCTGGACAGAGACGTGCTCAGAAAACAGCTGGCCCTGCACCTACATCACCTGAGCACCACCCAAGCCTTCTCCTTTGGCCCTGCCTTGTCCTTTATTCCCTTGGTCCACAGAGACAAGACCCATGTATTTTATTGTTTGGACTAGCTGGAGTAGAAGGTCTCATGAGAGGGGTGGAAGCCTTGGATCACATGAAACTACAGGGTTATGTGTGAAAATTCAGTGATACAGGCTATCACTGATCACTCCAGTGAGGGCAGGCTGGCACTATCAAAATTACAAATGCACACTTCCTTCAATACAGCAACTCTACTTCTACAGCCATACTCCCCAGGGATACAAGATGATCTATGTAGAAGGTTGCTCACTGCAACACTGACTATGACAAATAAGTGAAAATGATCTAAATGCCCATCTGCAGGGGACCAGCTAAGTATATGACAGCACTCCTATGTAATGGGGCATTAGGCAGCAAATAAAAAGCACAGAATTTCCAAGGCATATTATTAACTGAAAAAAGGCATAGTTTAGAGGAACATGCATGTTAAGCTTCTCTGCTGGCTCTTTCAAATACACATACAAGTTTTTGGCTTGCGTATGTATGGATTACATGTGGAAAAAGACAAAAGAAACTGCTAACAGTGGCTGTTCTAGGGAGGGGAGCACTGGCTCCTTATTATGCACCTTTTTGTACCTTTCTGATTTTTGTCACCATGGCATGGGTTACCTATTCAAAATAAGATGAATTAAAAAAAAAAAGTATGAATGACCCAGGAGGAAGAGCCATCTCCCTACCCAGTGCCCCAGGGTTTGGAGCTCAGGATCTGGCTGCAGCCCACAGAGCCAGTTCTTTGGAAGGCCTGGTTCCCCCAGATGCACCTGTACAGCGCTCCTCACCTGAGCCACTGTAGTCAGAGTCTCCATTCACACCTTCCAGGAAGGGCACTCGAGACAGGGCTGGCTTCCCACGGCTGCGTTTGGGAGGTGTCAGACCACTGCATACAGAGCAGGGAGGGAAAAGGGGAGCGAAATGAGCAATTTCAATGACTAATATACCCACTCCTGCTCTCCCACCTCTGCTATGAGTAGAGCTGCAAAAACCCTTCAGGGAGAATGGTTTCTCACTTTCCCCTAAAAACTCATATTAACCCATGATATACTTCTGACCAAAATGTTCCCATGAGGCTTTAAGGAATTACTTCATCCATGTGTAAGGACTGAACTTGAAAAGAGATGTCTGCTCCCCTGCCTGGGGACCTCGGATTTCATCCAGAGGGAAGATCACCCCAGGCACCTGTCAATCCTTCCAGAGTCTAAGCAGCCTGGTCATCTCACATCTGCCCAGAATTCTTTACTCTGTGGTTTACATTGCTTTTTCTTTAGAAACTACTTTTGAGGCACAAAACTTTGTCTCTTTCCCAAGTTTTCTATAATGGACGTGTCTTACTTCCTTAATTAGAAAAGACGTATTTTTAAATTGGAAAAAAAATCCACTTCTCACTTCCACTTTATGTGTGTGAAGTTTTTCTTAGAGACAGATTTTTTTTTTTAACTAACAAGCAGACCAGTATTTTTTTTTAATATGGCTACTGCAAGGAGGTAAAAAAATATATATTAGACAAACACTAGAAGGTAATAGGCAAAAATGAGTATAGTAATACCAGAAAAATGGTATAACTGGAACCCACCCAGGCATCAACATTTTTAAATTGCTCCCAATGCAATTCTAATCTACAATCACAGTTAGAAGCCTCTGGGCAAGAATGATGTACCTAGGATTTTTTCCCATCCGAACTTTAAAAAATATTACCGCTATATAAGTTTTTCAACAACAAAAAAATGCTGAAAAGGTCAACAATCTTCAGAAGAGCAGAAATGCTAAGAAACCCCTAGTGGGATAAAAAGAGGCTAGGGTGAGGACCAGTTGGAGAGTAAGGTACTCCTGTTTTACTCACTCATAATTGACTTTATCATGGTCTTAAACAGAAAACCTGGCACAACCAGAACCTGATGAATCATAATTTTTCAGTAACTAGTAGGTTGGGAGCTTTTTTCCTATTAGTCAATATTAGGACCTGTTGGGGAGAAAACAAATAACACCCAGTTCATGTTCAGGATTCAGTTCCCATCCACCCCACAAAAATCTGTCACTGGGCTTAGAGAATCTGAGACCTTACAAAAATATAAGGTACTGGTAGTTCTACTAGGAAAGTCTTTCCAAGTTCACATCACTGATCTGGAGAGACATCTTCAAATATAACAGAAGATTAAGCACAACAAAGTGGTTAAGAAAGAAACTCTAGAGCCAGACTACCTGGGTTTAGAACCTGGCTCTTCTACTCATTCATCCTGTGATCCTGAGCAAGTTACTTAACCTCTCTGAGACTTATGTTCCCCATGTGTTGCTGTGAGGATTTAATAATCAAAATACAGAAAGTACTCACTACAGCACATATCAAGTACTCAATAAATGGCAGTTATATAGTAAATATTATATGAAAGGAAATAAATGTTAATGTCTCACTTTAAATATTATTCATATATATCTGTATATAATAGTATATCAGATGATTCCACTCTGAAAAGGCTGAGCTCAATGAGATAGGATGCAACATCAAAACTAGGTCTATATGTTCCTGTTTCATAGAAAAAAGCACAACTGACTTGATCATGGCCTGCATTTCAGCCCTCTCTCCAAGTTACCCAGGCCTAAGGAGACGGCCCAATCTGTAATTATTTTGTTTACTGGTTTAACATTCATCTCTCCCTTCCAGAAGATAAGATCTGAGAATAGACAACTTATCAGGGCTGAGAACAGTGCCTGGATCATGGTATGTGCTCAATTAATAGTTGAACGAGGGACCCATAGAAGAGCCCCAACATGCTCAGAAAACCATTAGAAAAGATAAACTCAAGGATATCACAGGAATGAGATGAGATTAGTGATCAGAAATTCCTTCACATGTCTTTATTTCTGGGATTATGTGACTTCAGTCTAATTAATAAGTAAGATTTTTCTTTGTGTACTTACCACTGCAGTATAGAAAAGAAAAAGAAAAAGAAAAAAAATCCTGCATATGAAGTCCTGAATCTCCTGTTTTAAACCCTAAAATTCTACTGAGAACTACTGAGTTAAAGAAGAAATGCCTTCCAAGGGCACTGTTCATACACTGAGCAGGGCCCCAGAGGAATCAGTGGCGTTGGCATTTTGACAGGAAGGCAAACAGGCTAACCAGAGGGCTTGCTTCTTGTGGTTCACAACTGGGAAGAGCACCTTTCATGGAGGGAAGGGCCAGACACACCTTCCACTTTTAGTCAAGGACTAGGAGGGGACAGTTTGATAACCCTGCTCCTACCCTACTCCAATGAACTGGGTTTCTAGGTAGCCTATTTTTGAAGGGAGTCAGGAATGCCAACCTGAGACCAGGCTAGAAGTATCTGGTAAGATTATGAAATCTCTGCCTCTTCTCTGTGTCTGGTAACTGTGTTTTCCCAACCACTCCTCCTATATCTCTAGAGCTGCAACATGGAGGGAGAAAGCTAGGACATTTCTAAGGCTCGGTGGGGAGGAAAATCTTAAAGGAGCCACTGAAAGCTGGGCCCTGCCACAGCAGGGGAGCAGTCCAGGCACAAGGGGTAGCTGGGAGCCTCCCATAGCTCCACCAGCAGCTCAGCAGCCAGGACAGAGTGCCAAACAGTCACCTAACCTGCCTAGGAAGTGCTTCAAACACAGATACATAGTCTTTGGGTGCTGCCATGGGAACTTTCCTCCCCTTTAGTGAACCCAGGATCCATTCAGCAGCCATATGGAGGGACCATATGGCCAGCCTTCAGGACAAGTTATTTTTCCTCTGTGGTCCTGAGAGTCTCTCATTTCCCAGAGTCCCACACTCCCTAGTGTCTTGCAGAGCACACAACACAGAGCAGGGACTTGATAAACTCTTCAACGTCGAAGAAACTTGAAGGTTCTGGTCTCAGAAACCCTTCCTTCAGGTAAAAGAATGGGAAAAGAAACCCATCCTCTCCTAGCTCAAGGATGGCAAAAGAGCTGCGGCCTTTGTCTGACTAAAAGGCAATTCCAAATTTCCTATCTGTCCATTTTTTATTCCCCTACCAGACCTCCAAAGAGGCCACTGCTATGATGCCCCGAAAGGCAAAGGCCAAAGCCATGTCTATAACTGGGGTATCTAAATGGGCGAGGGGTGAGTGGTGGGTGGGGACCAGCTCAAATGTTAACTTCATGGGGCAATAGACTCAGCTATCCCCACCATCTCAAGCCAAATTCAACTCCACAAACCCCAAGGGTCATGCTGTTTCCCAGGAGCTACCAGTCACAGGCCTCAGGAAATAGCAGGGATTGGGGGAAAAAAAAACCAAGATAAGCAGGAGGAGGTTCAATCTGTAGCTGAAAGGAAAATAAATGGAGAGGTGGCAGAGCTGCCACAAGTGTTCTTACCTGCAAGCTTCAAATGTCAGTCCACCACTGAGACCCAAACTACATTCTGAATCAGACCCACTTTCGGTGTGTTTTCCAAAGCCGTTGGTCACACCTGCCAAGGACACACAGAGTGAACCTGAGTGCAGAAACCCCCCCTTCCACTGACACATGCCGCAGTGTGAGCAGCTGCCTTGAGAGGGCTCAGCAAGGAGGGTTGGAGAGAACAATTGGTCCTTCCTCTTGGGAAACAGGTCTTGGGTGATAGTGAGAACCTGATGAAGCTTTGGGTGAAATGTTGGCTAGGCCACAGAGCAGACACTGTATTTTCCTTCCCATCCTTATGGGTTTTTTGGAAGGTAAATAGCACTCAGCTCATTCCAGTTACTGTCATTTCTCTACAAAGGGAAATACCAAGACTTCCTCACACTGGCTGGCTCACAAGTCCCAGGAACTGCTTCTAATTTCAAGCCTCAATTATCAGGGAGTCTCCTCTGCCTCTTGGGGAGCCCACCCACATCGCCTCTTTGGATAAACACTCACTCACCCTATCTATCACACAGCTGGCAACAGCTAACTTCATTCTTTTGGGATGGTGTCAGGGGAGGTTGGGGCAGGATAAGGGCTGTGTCAACCACACCCTGAGATATCTAGCAGAGCTAGTCAGAGTTGAGGATGGGGGCACTTTTCAGCAGATCTAAAGCAAACCAGACCTTCCTGGGATAAGGAGTCAGATTCCTTGGTTTTAGACTGGGCCCTGAAATATGGATCCGTTTTCCTCTCTAAGCCTTGGCTTTTCCTTTTGTGAAGTGACAGTAATACTTCTTACTTATGGAGAATGCTACTAAGTATGGATGAGGGAAGGTCTGTTTATAGCAGGGAGCCCTACAGAGGCAAATGAAGACTGGTCACCCCAGGGACAGGAATGTGACTCTCATCTACTGTGGAAGCTTTAACTCTCCTATCTATCCAATTCCCAACCACAATCCAGAATCCTATAAGTCTCATAGCTGAGCCAAGAGCTCAGGAGCTCTAAGTCACATATATGTTAGTCAGAAAACTGAGACAAGTCACATCTATAAGAGCTCATGTCTCAGCCAATGTACCTGGATTCTAACCTGGTTCTTCCTCTAACATTATGATCTCGCTTTAAATCACGGAAGCCAGCTGTGTCTCAGGTGCCTCATCTGTAAAGGATCAACATCTGTTTTTGTGAGACTCCTCTAGGGTTATGTAAAAATATTCCTGAGTGCAAGGTAGCTGGGATGGTGGAAGAGAAAGAGATTCTAGCAATAACCCCATGCAGCGGGCCCTCTTGGCTCCATGAGCCTGATATCTAGATCTATTTCCCAATAGCAGACTTTTCAATTTTAGTGCACAATGTTCTCAGTGCTGTTTGGCTGTGCCTGACACAGTTAAAAGGATGACAACAATAACCACTACCATCTACTGCTATATCCCAAGTGCTTTATATAGGCTATTTCAAATCCTTAGAGCCCTGCAATGTGGATATCGCTGGCCCCATATTAGAAATAAGGAATAGGCTCAGAGAGGTTAATTACTTTGCCCCAGGACACACAGCTGGTAAGAAGATGGGATTTGAACTCAAGTCCACCTAACTCCAGGCCTCAAGCTCTTGACTCTTAACACCAACCTACTGTCCTAATACAGGCAAGCTTGGGCCAGACAGGATGGAAAGGTATTGCTGGCAACAAAGTGTTAGGCAGGAAGAGAGAAAAGCATGTGCTAGCCACAAAGCCCAAAGCCACCACATAACAGGACATGAGAGGGACACGAGGAGCAAAAGCCAAGAGCAGGCCCCTCCCTGCCAAGCCAGCCAGCCTCCCATATCCCACCAAGACTATTCTGTCTGGCAATGGAGGTCCTGCACATCCTGGCCCACCTTGCCTACAGCGTTGGCTCCTGATGCTCCAGGAAGCCTCTCTCCAAACTGTTCCTCACAGGGACTCTGTCCTTGTTTCCACACACCAGGGCCTAAGCCTTTTACTCTGCTCTACTGTCCTCACCCCCAGGGCCAGCTAAGGCACTGTCTCCTTGTGAGTACTTTCCAACTCTCCCAGCTCTTACTCCTTGAACACCGCTAGCAGTGCTGTCACCTTACACTTAACCACAAACTATCCAGCACTGTGACATCTCTGCACCTCGGGAGACTACCTAGTCTCCCCACTGGACTCTTTCAGAGTTGGAACTGAGTCTGACTTAGTTTACTACCCACCAGTGACCAGCTTGTGCTGAACATGCAGTAAGAACTCTTCAGTGGCGAGCCCCCATTACTTGCCTCTGGAACCTCATCTCCTACCATCCCTGGCTGACTGTGTTGCAGTCACACTGGTTCCCTCACTGTTCCTCAGACATGCAAGCACGTTTCCACCTCCAGGGCCTGTGCACTTGCTAGTCTATCTTTTTGGAACATTCTTTCCCCAGATACCCAAACAGCTCACGCCTTTAGCTCTTTCAGATCTTTACTCAAATGTCACCTCCTTGGAAGGCCTCCCCTGGCCACCCTTTCTAATACCATCCCAGCATCCCCTATTCCCCTCCCCTGATGGACTTTTCTCTATAGCTTCTAATATAAAGTACAACTTACTCATTTGCTTTTAACCTATCTATCCTACAAGGGAGGAGATTTGTCTGTTTTATTTATTGATTCTCACTCTTATATTGAAGGGCCTACAATAACACCTAATATAAATCTGAGAAATAAATGAACTAAAACAAAGGCAAGAACCATTTTATCATATATAGCATTTTATCCCCCTGGGCCAAAGAAAGCCCCTGACAAAATCTGGCCCTGTCAAAACACTTGCTTAAAGCCCATTTCCCCAGGCCATTAACTGTGTGCCAGGCCTAACTGTGAACTATAGGGCCTTCAGTGCTATTACTGGCATCCTCAGGGGCCATTAGGGAGGCAGTCAACTGGGGGAGGGGCTGGCTGGCAAGGCAAAGCAGGAAAGCAGATGAGAAGTAGTGAGAGAAGGCACAGGAGAGGTCACCTGTCTCCTCCTCCTGCTGTGGGGACCTCTCCCCTTCGCTCTCACTACAGCTCCTACTCCTCGGCCGCTTCTGGGAGTGCCGTTCATCCTCTATGCCGGTAGGAGAGGCAGGAGAGCCCACTGCACCATGGTCCTCGCCGTTCTCCAGGCCCCTATCTGGGCTCCTCTGTAGCTTCACCCCATTCTTGGCCTTCTTGAAGAGGACTGATGTGCGGCGCCCCACACCACTGAGTGGGGCACTGGTGGGGGATGTATCGGGGGCCATGAGGGACACTCTACTGATGCCGTTGTCACTAAGCAGACGTTGTAAGGGCTCGCTCCCTAGCTGCAAAGGTGATTTTTCCAAGAGCTCATCTTCTTCCACCTTCCTGGGCTTCAGGAATCGGCTTAGAGGTTTGCTATCACTGATGGGTTTCAGAGTGGGGGGATCTGGAGGGGATTCTTGCTCAGACAAGGAAGGTGCAGGCCCAGTGGGCTCCAGAGTTGGTGGGGGAGGCAGTTTAGAATCATCTGTTAGAGAAAAAGAGAACCTGCTTGAACATTTTAGAAAAAGTCTGCTGCTACAAGTCAGATAATGACAGTGATAACTAACAACCAAAAGCATAGGCTATTAGAAGGCGTGAGACGCATGCCAGGTCTTAGGTCTGAGGCAAAGAGGATGTAGGACTAAAATGTGTCTACAGTAGTAGTTCTAGACTCTGCCTATGTATTAGAATCACCTCAGAAGTTTCTTAAAAATTCCAGTGCCAAGGTTCCATCCCAGACCAATTCAGACCAGATCACTAAAGATATATATGTATTTTTTTGAAAGATTATCAGGTGAGTCTCATAAAGTCAGGGTTACAAACCACTGCCTTATACCACAGAAAGCCTAAAACCCCCTGCTTAATCAATAGTTAGGTAAGTCTCAGCCTCACAGATTAGGGATCTACAATTCTCATTAGACACAGATGTTTTCCCATCTGTCAATGCATTTCATTCCAGATCACCCAAGTGAAGCAAGCAGGACAAGCAGAAAGAATAAGTTTACAGATGTGGAAAAATGAAAGTGCTTCCCAAACACGTTTGTTCACCTACCACCTTGAAACTTAAAAATTGAAACTTGCGAGACAATTTCCCTAACCTGAATCTCTGGGAGGTGAGGCCTAGAAATTTCTTGAAACCTCTAGAAGTTGTTGCAGCAGGTCCACTGGGCAAGATGGCACCACCTCAGCCCAGGAGTGGGGATGGATACAAGTGGCATGCTGATTGCCATATGGGGAGTTGAGAAGAGTCACAAAGGACACGAAGCCCTCTAATGCTAAATGTGACCTCTCAGTCTCATCCCTGCTCTCCTCCAGCCTAAAATAAAATAGGCCGTTCCCTCAATTTGGCCCCTTTTCCTCTGGGGATAACTCCCAACCTTCTGGACTGTGCAGATGAGAGGCCCTCCCAAGCTGTAGGCTCAGATCCAAGGGCTGGTATAAAAGAGGCAATTCTGACCCCAACAAAGTGGAGAGGATGGAAAGCAACTCAGATAAGGCCCCTGGGTCTCTGAGAACCACTTCCCCCAGCTATCTTTTGGAGTTTTGGGCTCTTCTGCTTAGGCATGGGCCTGCAGACTTGGCCAGCTGGAATAAAAGCCATGATCCCAGACCATCTTTATTTTTTTTTTTTTTCCATTCCCCAACACCACAATCTAACCTGCTCTAAGAGCCTCTCTATATCATGGTATAAGGTGAGCTAATATTTAACTAGTATGTACAATATGGCCATATCAGGTGAAAAATATTGAAATACTTCTTTACTAGTTAGCAAACAGCCGCTGGGCCCCAGCATCTGAAACTCCCTGAACCTGCTCACAATTGGCAACTAAACATCCCTATCAGTGGATCTCAGGAGCCCCCTCCAATACAACAGCCAACATCTACTCTGACTGATGAATTTTGGCCTCTACTGATTGTTAAATACTTTGATATTATCCCTAGATACGCATGGAAGTGTGACCCTCCCAGGGCTTCTGCTTGCCCACAAGGATCAGACCTGAAGTTGGGGAAGGATGCTCCCATGATGGGATTTTCCCTTAACCCTCCCTTACTCTGGCCCCCAGCCCCTTGCCTGCCCGTGAATGTCTCTCACCTCTGTCCCCATCATCTTCTGGCTCCTCCTGTGGGGCCTGCTCCAGCACAGCCAAATCCCCCCGAGGCCCTGCTGGCAGTTCCCCATTGGACACAGTCTTGTTCAGCAATGGTAGCTGCAGTGGTGGTGGCTGTGCCAGCTTCTGCCGAAGGGTATTGATCTCCCGGCGCAGCAGGCGGACACGGCGGGTCCGGGCCCCACTGGACCGCATGGCACTCACTACATCTAGTTTCTCCAGCAGCTCCTTCAGCTGCACCTCTGGGGACAAGTGGGCCCGGTTTTCTGGGATGAGGATGTTGTCCACTGCCAGGGAAAAGGGAGGACAGAAGGGGCTGAAGGACCTGCCCAGCCCAGGGCAAGGGGAAGGGAGGGGGCTGATTCCTTTGGATGCAAAATATTCTCCCATAATGCCTGGGCCACTGGCTTCCAGCAGTGTCACTGTGGGGCCTTGGCCCTGGCCAACACCACTGCCCAGAGGGCAGACACAGGGACAAGGTCAGAATCTGGGAAACATCTGCAGGAAGCAGTTCACAGTCATGATTACGGGCTCCATGGAGCAGGCACGAGGCAGCCTGGCAATCCCCCAGCCGCGGTGACTGGCTGCTGCCACGAAGAAGCAAAAAGCAGGGGCAGGCAGAGTGGGGGTCTCAGAGGCAATCCCATTTTTCTGGTCCTCTACCTGCACTCTACTGAATGAGCCAGACATACATCAGCATTGCACTCCCACTGCCCTATGCTTCAATGCCACACAGGGGGAGTCCAGGAGAGAAAAACTCCTGATGAAGCTTTAGCTCTTCAGACAGCTAGTACCTGATTCCTCTCTTTCCTACTTTTCAAGTGCTCAGTGAATTAAACTCAAACCTTTGAAACTATTCCAGCCACAAGCACGTATATCCCAGCCTGTGCCTATCCCTAGCTTTGCTCCTAGAGTCTACCCTATTGCTCCAAGGCCCACCCTGATCCCTGGCTCTCTGGGCCCTGTACCTGCGCCTCCTCATGCCCCCTCCCCTCCCCGCCTGTTCAGGCTTCTCACCGTCTTCCCAAGAGAAGCGGTAAAAGTCCTCCAATTTGGGTGACTCAGGCAGATGGGTGCCCCTCTCGGGGTCATAGCCAATGTTCTCTGCCTGCCGCCGGGCGTGCCGCAGAATGGCCCCTCCCAGGTCCCGCAGGCGGACAGCTGCTCGGTGGAAAATTGTGTCTTTAGCATTATACTTCATGCAGTTGGTAACTATAAGGTTAAAGTCCTCCTCAAACTCCTCCAAGGTGCGGTACAGATGGGACTCCAGCTTCCGCCTCATAGTAGAAAAATCCATTGGCTTGGATATGAATTCCAGGTAATCTGGAACCTAAACATATAAAACCTGTACAATTACAACAACCATTTACTAGCCAAACAGGCGCACCCTTCATCAGTACTCTTGCCTCCCCGTTTTCTGGTCTGGCCATGCTGGGCTCACTCATAGTCCCAGGGCCCTGGCCCACCCTGGCCTACTGAGCCCTCACCATGGATAAGTCTACCAGCCTTGCCAGGAACCCCTATGGCCCAGCCATCTCCTGGCCTCCTCAGACCTGTTTCCATTTCAGGAGGGGCTCACTGCTCAGAAAGTATGGGGGGAACTTGCCTCACTCAGGTTGACAGGTTCAGCGAAGATGTGTGCAGGATCCTTCTCCTGTAGCAAGTCCAGTGTTGTCCTCAGCAGAACGTTGAATGGCATCAGCTCCAGCTCCATGGCAGCCTGCTGGACCTTGACCTATGAGGAAGGTGGGGAGACATCAGGACATCCTCCCAAAGTGGCACCAAACTTTTTCTTGATAACCTGACTTTCATCAATCACATACAACAAATTTTTACAGGATATGAAGCTGACCAGTATTTGAGGAGCTATCACCCAACCCTCAGCGCAGAAATAATGACACCAACAGCGACCACTTTGTAAACTGTTCCCATATATTAAGCACCACACCAAAGCTTATGGTAATAATAGCTAATATTGTACTTAGTCCTTACTAAGTGCCAAATTAACATTCACACACAAATGAGGTATTTTACAAAGAGGAAACTAAGACAAAGAGACTAAACAAGTGACTGACCCAAGGTCACACAGCTAATAAGGGTCAGAATTGGAATTCACAGAGCGTGCTTTTGACTACTACGCCTCACTGCTCTCTACTTACATCACCTCAGTCAATCATCACAACAGCCCTAAAGGAGAAACTATTACCCCCATATTACAAATATGGAATCTGAGGTTTGAAAAGAATATGATGAGGAGTTAGTAACCCAAGGTCATCTGGCTAGAAGAGAATAGACAGGATTTAAACTGAGGTCTAACTTAGTCCAAGGGCACACTGATGACATAAAATGTACCTTGGGCCAGAATTCCTACCTAGCGTGCTGAGATATTTATCCCACTGGCCCCTGGTATGTCTGGGCCAACTAGAGTGACCAGGACTTCTGGGCTCACCCGTCAGGCAGCAAGTAGCCTGACATATTTGCAGCAGTATGCTGTACAAATGTTATTTTTGATATGTGCCCCAATGTGAAAAGGTTGGGAAGCCATGGATTAGACTAAGAGAAGTTCCTATCTCTTGGCTACATTAAAACAAGCCTGCTTATATCCTCTGCCTGCTTCCTTTCCCCTTAGGTTCCTCTGAACCAAAAATGGGAAGAAAAGCTCAGCTGTGGGACCAGCATTGGGACAGCACAGACGGTTCAACCCATGGACAAGGTCCTGAGATGTCCTCCATGCCCACCCTTGCTAAATATGGAAAGAGCTGCCCAGACTCAGATGTGTAGATTCAGGCTACAGGTCCATGAAAGAAGGACTTGTGCTGGGGCTGAACAGTGAAGCAGAGTTTGGAGAAAGAGAAAAAGGAACATCTTTAACTCAGGCATGCGAGTAACAGCTGTTATTCCTGGACCAGATAGAACAGTTTTGGCTCATCATCCATTCAATTAAGAGTTTTTGTTCTCTGTCATGTGCAGAGTGTCACAGTAGACACTTCAGGGAGGCAAAGATCATCAATACAGATGATGACAGTAGCTGACACTTCTATAGCCCTACTATGTGCCACACACTGTTCTAAGCTATTTATATAAACTAAGTCATCTAATCCTTATAACCTTATAAGGCAGATTCTATTACTATCGTCATTTTATAGTCAAGGAAACTTAGGTATTAAGGAGATTAAGCAATTTACTCACTGTCACACAAGCAGTAGGTGGCAGAATCAGGATTTAAACCCAGGCAGTCTGGTGCCACAGCTCATATTCCTAACTCCTATGCTACACTACTTACCTCAACATTCCCCATGCTCAGAGGCTTAGAATCTCCTTCAACAGAGGTTGGAAAATTTAAATGATTCAAGACAATAAGTTTGTAAGGGCCAAGTGAGAACTCTCAGAAGCTTCCAGGCCAAAGGTTGCCACTGATCACAATGGCCTGAGAAGCTTTTCAAAATACTCAAGGACAGGCTCCCCCTGAGACTTCCTAAATCAGAAAATCCAGGGATGGGCCCAGGCATATGATATTAAGCTTATGCTTGACGCCACCAGTAGCTAAAACCCCAAAGTTCAAAGCTATCAGCAGCATCACACCCAAGGCAGAGTAGACAGGCCCTGGAGCCCACAGTGCAGGGGAAAAAGGTGAGAAAGCTGATACCAGGCAGGGGCTCCTGGGTCTCCTAAAGCCACACTGACAGTAGGAGAGAAATATCTTGAACAAGAGCCCTGGGGACTCCTCCTTACCTGCTCCCGCTTGAGCTTTTCTCTTTTCCGAATCAGCTCAATTAGCAGCCGAGCCCGCTCCAAGTCGTGCCGGAGCTTCTGCCAATATTTCAGCTCTTCCTTCACTGCGCTTGTCTTCTCATCCTGCTCTCGCTGCAGGAAGGATGGGAAAGGAAAAAGGAACTTTCCTGCCCAAAGTCCTCTCCCTCCCTGCTCAAGCCTCGTGGGGCCTCAGCAGGTAAGAGCCCTGTCTCCTTTCTGGACGCATGGTCCTGGAGAGCCCTTCCACTCCCTCTATATCCCATGCCTTCCTCCTGTGCTTCCCCAGCCTTATAACAATGTTTCTTCACTGCAGCACAATAACCACTGCTGGCCTGAGAGCTGGGACTGCTCTCCCAACCCCCAGGGACATCAAAGAGCAGATGTGCATCCTCAGGGCTGGAAAGAATTTCAGAAGGAGGCTAATAGATACCTAAGGGTGGAAAGAATTTCACCCTAGAGCTTTGACTTGGCAAGGAAACAAAGCGAAGTTTTTACTATAAGCTTGTACTTAACTGACTTGAACACACTTTAAAACACCGCCACTACCACCACCAAAATCATGATTCCTGCCCTAAAAGAAGTCACAGTGTAGCTGAGGGAAGAAAAAGGCCCAGGGTTTGATGCACAAGGGCACAGCAGCATAAAGACAACAAAAACTGAACAGATAAACTGAATATAAAATGCTAAGAGGACATAAATTAGACAGGATCTCAGTGGGTTGAGGTTAGGTCAGGGATTCCTGGGAGAAGCAATCTTACTAGGGTTTTCACATGCAGTGATGGACACGGATGAACAAAGCAGTTAAGAAGGCCCTCTTCTGGAACTGAAGGGAGCAGATGGCAGAAGCAGGGAGGCAGAATTGGTGATCCCTTGCTTTTTAAGAAAAATGGGCTAGCCAGAGCAAAGAAACTGGAGAACCACAAAAGCCAAAGAAGACCCAAGATCCAGCTGGCAAGAAGCCTCAAATGCCAGACAAAAAGCCTGGACATGGCCTCTGGGGAGAGGGAGAATATATGCTGGAAAAGGAAATGACAGGATGGAAAATGGTTAAGTAAGACAATACCAGTTGTAGAGCAAAGAAAGAATTAGAGGCTGGAGACCACCTAGAAAGTTACTGTTGAAATTAAGAGGGGGGCGGGATGGGTGAGCAGAGTGGCTGTGAAATGAAGACAAAGGGCAATATACTGATATATGCCCTGAGAGAGATTGGGGGATGGTTAATTGCAGCTTGCTATGGAGAGAAGAGTCAAAAGTAACTCCAAGGTGGGGAACATCTGAGGTGAGAAGGAAGAAGAGTTCTATGACAATAATGGGGAAATATGTTTATGGAAAGAAGATAATGAATTCAGTTTCCAACATCTGAGTTATAGGAAACAACATCTACATGGACATCTATTGTTCCTCTGCCTCAGAGGGACTGAGGACAGAAAAAAGGGAGGGGACAAGACAAGAAACCTGAAGCTACTACCACACAGTTATTGACAACTATGAAAGTGGACAAGCTCTCCAAACTGACAGGCAGGCAGCAGAGCCCCTGGGAATGTTACCATTAAGGAGGAAGAATTAGGATCGGCACAGGGTGCAGTTAGCAGTATAGAGGAGGTGGAAAAATGTGTCACAGAGAGGCTCTAAGACAAAGAGATCATGGTGTCAAATGCAGTCCAATGGTCTATAAGTTGAGAATCTGAGGAAAGACTTGCTGGGCTGGGAGGGGGTCACTGGTATTCTAGAGGAGGCTACAGGGGAGCAGGCAGACCATTTCAAGGAGAGATCAAATATATACCCTCCCTTCAGGACTTCAGTTACAAAAAGCAAAAGTGAAATCAGACAGAACACAGAGGACACCAGAGTCATGGAAAGGCTTGCTTCATCTCTGAAGTAGTGGTATGGGAATATTTAAAGGTGGAAGTAATGCAACAAGTGAAGAAGGAAAGAGATTAATATGTTGCAAAAAAAAAAAAAACCCAGAAAAAAACAAAACAGTCTCTCAGGAGGCTTCTATTGATTGTCTCAAAAAATACTAAACATGCAGCAACTCCAGTTGCTAATGGCTAAAAGGCCACCACAATTGGGCAGGCTGCATGCTACAATTTAGATGGTTAATCTGTGTATTTTCTATGAAATATTGTTTTGGCAGACAGCAGTATAATGTCTTGAGGAAAGTGCCCCTTTTCCTAACTCATGCAACACAGCTGCCTGACTCTCCCAGCCTTCTTCCTCTCCATCATATCTAAAAGATTTCCCTCCACACAGGGCAAGTTGGGCTTGCTCTCCACTCTCCCCTAGAATTTGCTCCAAGCCAAGCCTCTATCACCCAGAAGTAGCTGCTGTCTGGTCTACAGTGCTGGAGGTGGCTCCTGGGATGGAGCACCTGGGTGATGGCTATAGGCAAAGCTCTGCAGAGTGCTTATGGAGGGGCACACCAACCGTCTCTCCTTCTTCACTCTCCACCTCCCGCCACTGCCCTCAAATCACCACTTCACCTACCTGCTCGGCATTCCTTTGGGACTGCAGGTGAGAGTGCAGGCGCCGGATGAGGGGAACACCGTTCCGCGCCTGCCGCTTCAACAGCCAGTAGTTGTGAAGCCGCTGCATGAACTGGTTTTTCCTCTGAAAGGAGAGACCACTACAGATCTTGTTCAACCTTGAGTAGAGGTACAACGAAGTGAAAGACAGGGTCAGTGGGCAGCCCAGATTACAGCCTCCTCTCCATACTCTGGTTCATTTCTGAACCTTACAGAGGAAGACAGAATAAAGTAGTCAAATGCCTCACCTCAGAGAAAGGCTTGAAAAGGACAGCAAAGTTAAGCAGCTCAGATTCAGCATGAGATATTTCACTTGATTTTCCACCTCCTGCCTTGCAGTTCTGATCCACCAAAAGAACCCTCTGCCAGGAACCCTGATCTTGCAGTCCTGGACTCTGAGAAACAGGCCTGTGCCCCAACACCTGCCCTCTTCTCTTGAGCAGCAAAAGAGAACAGGAACTTGAGTAAGCTGTAGGCAATGTGGTCACTATTACCTGCCCCCTGTGGATAAGGGTCCCACCAGACCAGGGAGTAGTCTACAGCCAAGTAGGAATACAGCAGGCTACAGCTTTCTGAGCCAAAATGCAACCCCTTGGAGTTGTCTGACCTCTGGTTTTTCATTAAAAAATCTCAGTAACCAAAAATGCCTAATTTTGAACCAAATGGAGGGGGAAAGGGTATAAAGGTGTAAGAAGATGGAGAATCTGAAAACTTATTTGGCTAAACTACTCCAAAATAGACTTGGGGTCAGAATTTAAGCCAATAACACATTGCGGGGGGGGGGGGGGATAGGTGGGAAGGGAATTAATGAGAGCCCATAATCTCCACCCTAATGACAATACTGTAAGGTGGGTCACATTATTCCCATGTTCCAAAAAATGGAAAGGCAACTTAGGAACAGAGGCTGATAAACTGTCAAAGTCACTAATGCAGCTAACAAAATGGTGAAGCCAGGCAGGATTTGAACCCATGATCTCTCTGTTAAACCATGCTGTGTCCCCAAATTGGCTGAGCAAGGCCTCAGTGCTCCTGTGGTATTTCCACTGAAAGGAAGATAAGTAGGGCTAAACAAGAAGATGGACACTAAGAAGGATGTTCATGTTGAGCTAGACACTGCTCACCTAGGCCTTGTGTCTTTCCATGGTCAGACATCCCTGCCCCAAAGCCAAGCTTACAAAGTCAAGGCCTAGGCCTTTCCCCAAAGGACAGATTCCCCCACCAACGCCCATGCCAAGCACACCTGCCCAGATGCAGGCAGCCCCCTCCCTCTACAACCCCTTGGCCATGGAGGGTCCCAACAGCATTTGTGCAGGTGGGGAAAAGAATAATAATAATAAAATAGCAGCAGCAGCAGTAGCCACCATTTATTGAGCGCTTACGATTTGCCAGGCACTGTGCTGAGTGCTTTACTCACGTTATTTCATCTGTTTCTCCCAATGACCTTATTAGGTAGGTTCATTTACAAATAAACTATGGCTGAAAGAAGTTAAGTAACTCGTCACATAGGTAAGATCACATAGGTAAGTAGTGATAGAAGCAGGATTCAAATGCAGGTCTGTCTGGTTCTTAACCAGCATGCTGTGCTGGCCCCTGTAAGACACCACCTATGACAGCAGACCTGACAACCAAAAAGTATAGCCCCAGGGCATAACCACCCTGCAGAGGGGAACTAAGCAAGAACCCACTCACCTAAGGGAAGAGGGGAGCCTAGAACAGCTTTGTGACTAGAAGACCCATTTCCAGTTGACTGATTCTAACTCCAGCCATGGCTCACAAGAGCCCTTCACCCCGAACTTCTCTGCTCATGTCTCCTTTCCAGACTGACAGGTCTGGATGCCTGTTCTGCTCACATACTCCCCACTCTAGTACTTTCTCTCTATCCTTTACATCAAGGAGACAGACAGCAGGAGCAGAACCTGGAAGTGTCATAAGCCCCAGCTGTGGTCCAAGGTCTGTCACTTTCCCCTGGTTCCTTTCAGCCCTTAGAACAGGACTTGGCATATAGTAAGTGCTCAATAAATATCTTGTTGAATGAATAAAGGAGTGAACAACTTTACCTCCTGTGGCCGCAGTTTCTTCATCTAGGGGTATGGGAGAAGGTGCAAGGACTATGTTAGATGAATAATCTCCAAGATACCTTCCTGCTCTAACACTGTATACTTTTTAATGAACATCATCAGTGTGATAAGCCTTCGCTGGAAAATCTTCCTTGATTCTTGCTTCTCTGCCAAGCTCCCATCCCTCCAACTGCTCCAGCTACCTCTCTGATGGTTTAAAACAGGTACAACAGTTTCTCCACAGACTCAGTGGGGGCCAAGGTAACTTAGCTACACAACTGAGCTGAGTAATCTTTCCTCTAACTCTAAAAGCTTCTCAGGAGAATAGTGTATCTTCCCCACATGACCATCCCCTTACACAAAGTCCCCATTATTTCCAGGACAGAGCCTTCGGGACAGCAGATACTAATACTGACCCCTTGAAACAGTAGTTCTCAATTGGAAATAATTCTATCCCCAAAAGGGTTACTGGAAACATATGTGGGCAGCATCTGAGGTAGTCACAAAGGCCAGTTAATGATGATGGGAATGCAAATGACACATATAGGCAAAGACCAGGGATGCTAAACATTGAGAAATATACGGACAGTCCTAATAATTAATTACCATCCTGTCCAAAATACCACTTGTGCCCTGCTAAAAAATACTGCCTTAGACATCCTGGGTTTCTAAGCAACTGAAGTATCTGTCCCACACTGAACCAAAGGAAATACATTGCTCTGAAGGGCACAATCAAAACCACAAACCAGGCCAGGCAAGCCCAGGACCCAAAGGAGAAGTCTAAATTTGAGAGCACAGAAGAGAACAGATATTCACCAACCTTGGGGAAGGAAGCCTGGCTTAGGGCCAACATCAGCCCAAGAAGAAACCACAAGTTCCTGGGAAGCCCTCCTGGGCAGGCTCACCTGTAAGAGGGTATCTGTGGGACAGCGACCATGGGGACAGTGGAGGGTGTCTCTCGGCCCACTTCCTCTGGCTCCTTCTTGATCCTTTGCTTCAAAGTCATCTTGTTCTTCTTGGACACTCCCTTGAGGGAGCCGCCTACCCCAACTTGACCTTCATCTTCCTCCTCCTCTTCCACCTCATCCTTCTTCTCCTCCTCCTCCCCACAGCCCTCCTTCAGCCCTTCCTCATCCCCAACCTCACTGAGGCTTCCAGGGGAGTCACCCTTCCTCCTAGTAGTGGCAGCACCTGGCGGCGAGTGGGCCTCACAGTAGGCGGTCTTGCGCACTGTGAAGATGGTGCCATTGAGGCTGGTCTCACGCATTGGCTCAATCTTCATGAAGAGCCCAGCTCGCTGTGCACATGTCACGTGGAAGGCTGTGTAGCAGTTCACCTTATGGCACTGGATGGCTGCACCTAGCCCCTTCTGCTTGCAGATATAGCAGGTTAGTTTCCAGCGGGCAGGCGGGATGTTGTCAATACCCTCAATAGGCTCCAGGAACACAGTGTTAGCAAAGCAGACTTCAGGAATCCAGATGGCACACACCACGTGGGCCCAGTGCCCATCACTGGTCTGTTTGAAGGCGCCACCCTTATTGGGGCAGAGGACACAATCCACAGGCCGGGAGGGAGACTGTAAGCAGCAGCGGCATAGCCACTGGCCCTCGGGGATGTAGGGGACACCATAGCACTCCTGGTGTACAGCCAGGTTGCAGATGTCACAGAAGAGAATGACATTGCTGTTGTGGCATTCATCATCCAGGCACACGCAGCAGAAAGCATCTTCATCAATGAGTGACTGTTGGGCCCCACTGCTGCGACTCTCCAAGTATGACTCCTTCTCAAGTCGGTCCACCAGCAGCTCAAAGGTATCTGCCGACACCAAACTGTGCCCATCTACTCGCCGCTTCTCATTCACCATGTCCAGCCAGGCAAGGTCCTCCTCATCCATGTCGTACTCTACCTCTGCATCCAGGTCTTCAGGTGGCTTCTCAATGTAGCGGTAGTAGGCAGCAGGCAGCGGGGGTGCCTCTGGCTGGCTGCCTGAGTCCACCATGCGGAAGCTGGGTTGCGGAAGGTGGAAGGAAGTGCCGGATGCATGCTTGGAGCAGGACTCCTTCTTCTTGCCCTTGGATGAGGGTTTTTTGGACTTGCCAGGGAACTGAGGCTGCTCACTGTTTTCCTTGTTACTATTGCACTCCGTGATATCCTGGGCAGTCAACTCATCCTCTGTGATGATCTTGAGTGGGTCGTAGATGCTGATACGATGCAAACGTCCATCAATGTCCACCTCAACAATCCGCTGGGCCTGGGCATATGTCAGGGTCTCCCGGGTGGGTGAGCACTTCAGACTATAGGGGGATGGCGAGCGCCGGCCCTCGGCATTCTGCCGCGATTTCCGGCGAGGCTTCCTCATGGCACCTGGGAACCAAAGGGACAGGCCTAAGGAGAGAAGGCCAGGAGACTGTGAGTGATCTGGATGTTCAGGCATGCATGCACTCATTCACCCTTCTATCTGATCAAGTAGCCACCAAGCAAACTGGCTGTTCCCTCTGTCTGAATAACCTGACCCTCAGACATTCAGATGACTTGCTCCTTCACCTTCTTCAAGTTTTTCCACAAACAGTGCTTCTCAGTGAGACCTTCTCTGACCATTCTATCTAAAATTGCAAAACCCTCTCCTCTACCAGCAATCTTTCACCCTGCTTTATTTTTCACTGTAACACTTACCATTGTTTACTGTGCTATGTAATTTACCTATTTCTCATGTATGTTTGCTTCCTTCCACTAGAATGTAAGCTCAATGAGGGGAGGGATTTTCACCTGTCTTGTTCACTGCTGTATCTTCAGTACATGGAATGGTGCCTGGCTCCTAAGTAAGCACTTAATAAGTATTAGTTGAATGAAATGAGAAATCAAACACGCATGATCCCTGCCCTCAAGGAGTTGTCTGACTGAAGGGACAGAGAAGTAAACAAATCACTACAGTGCAACATGGGGAGAGATCTAATGTCCTAATGATGTACATAAGGCTGTGGAACAGCTAATTATGAAAGAGGAGAGGGTGGTTAAAGCTTTAAAGAAAAAAACAAGACAGCATCCATTTACAAGCTTTGTACATGAACGATGGCCCCATTGGGTAATCAAAAATCCACAGGTCTAGAGCCCTCTCCGAACCTATCTTACCATGATTAGAAACCCCATCCCCTGACCATGCTGGGGGTGAAGGGGTGAAGGCACCTAAAATGTCTACCACATGTGGTCTAAGGACTTCAAACTACAGTATGCAAGGTTTTGTCTGCAAAAGGTAGCATTCAGGATGCACTGGCTAGTGCACATCTCTAAGCAGAAACCCTGGAAGCTCTGGGAGTGGTCCAAGTGTCACTGAAGTTATAAGTGGTCTATCTGGGACCCTCAGTGGATCTAAGGCCAGGTTAACTGGGGCAATACCTGAGGTAAACTTTCAATGCATTCTGTTACCCCAAAAGTCCCTCTCTCCCAAAATATATCCAGTCTATCCTTGTGCAACAAAGAGAAAGCTCTAAATTTTTCTCACATCATTCTCTGGATGGAGGGAACTATGACAAGCTCATAAAGAGCTGTGGTAGGCAGTTACTGAGGCCATCAGTACCAGGAAAGACCTTTGGGGATATGGTGTCCTGTGGTATGGGCAGAGACTGGAAGAGTATGAACAGGCAGAGGATTTCAAGGAGAAAAACAGAATTTGTCACCCTTGTTGTGGGATCTACCACCTTTATCTATAAAGAGGAGATGGTGATAATTTAGCACACTTTTACAAACTACAAAGCCTTTTTACTTTTAATATTTCTCACAACTAGCTTGGAAGGTAGAAAAGATATTCTCATCTCCATTTTACAGTTGAAGAAACAGAAGCTCAGAAAGCTGTCACTCAACATAAAACTAGTAAGTAATAAAGCTACAATTCAAACCTGGATCTTCTGATTTGCTCAACTCATCTCCCTGAGATGTAAGAACACCAGATACCATGGTCGGGTACAGAAAGAGGCTCTGGGGTTATCTAGGTCTAATCTTGGCCCTGTGTGACTCAAAGAAACTCAATGAATCTCTCTGTGCCCCCATACTCCATCAGTAAATGAATTTAATAAAATTATCACTTAAGGGTTGCTATTTGTTAATAAGGTATTATGAACATTCTTATTTAAAAGGCCTTCCAAACCCAAAGTGTGACTCAAACAAACAAACAAAAAACAACTTGACTGAGGAACAGTGCCAAGCAGGCACACACCCCACTTGTAACTAAAGGAAACAGAATCATCACAGGAATCCTGTCTAGGTTCCAGCGGCCCTTGGCTACTACCCGCCTGACAAATGCCAACTCCCTGGGGGCAGCCTGGGCCAACAGACCTACTTTATTGCCCCCATCCCTTCAAGGGCATGGAGACACTTGCAGAGGTGTGAAAATCTACCTCAATAGTAACCCGAAATAGTTCTGAGAGGGGGTGTGGCCCCTCCTTTGTTAAAGCCACTGTGTATTTTCCCTCCCTATCGCTACCTAGGCAGCTTGTAGCAGGTATCTCAACCAAGCAGCGAGTATCTACAGAGAGCTCTGCTGTCCTACCCAAGCCTCTATACACTGGAGGGAAAACTCTAGAGGGGTAAGGAAAATGCTGCTGAGGAAAATGAAATCAGTTTCGTCCGCAAGGAGCTTACAGTCTAGTTTTTTGGCGGGAGTTTCTCATCCCACACAGCCCTTCCCACGTACACAACTCCACAACATCCCCAGAGATATTCTCGGCACCCCCTGAGCCCTCACTGGCCCACCTCACCCAGGTCCGCGACGAATGAGGAGTTTCTGCAATTAGACTGTTTCCCCTGCACCCTACACGAGATACTCATGAGACAAGTAAGGACCCTGGCCAAGTCTCCTGCCCCTTTAAAGGGGCACCTCTTCCAGAAGAATCTTGACCCTTCGGAGAAGAAAGGAGGGAAATAACATCTCCTCACCAGAAGGGAGGGGGCAAGCGCGCCAGAAGGCACTGACGCGGAGTCCGATCGCTCAGAAAGCGAGCGCCTGCGAACGAGCGGGGCACGGAGGCGAGCGTCCATTGGCCGCCTCACCCTGCCCGTCAGCAGGAATCGGGGGGGCCAAGAGACGATCAAGGGGTGGAACGCTCATCGGACTGACCAATTGGAGAGCGTGGCGGGGGCGGGGCTCGGCGGCTCGGCTTCCAGGGCCGGGGGAGGGAACCAAGATGGCGGCTGCGGGAGGGGGTCCTCGATTTTCAGCTCCCCCCTCACCCACCTTCTTCTTCCCCGCCGCCGCCCTCGCTCTAGGAGAGAGCTTTCGCGCCGCCCCTGCCCCGCTCAGGAAGTCCCCTGTTTCCCTCCCCAACCCCACGCAGTCCCTGGTCCTCGTAGGCCCCGCTGCCCCCGCCCCGGCTCCCGTTCCGTCCGGCCCCGCTGCCGCCCCCATTACCTCAGCCGCCTGCCCGGCCCCTCCGTCCGGGGCCCCTGGGCGCAGGCGGGCCCTCCGTCGAGCAGGTCGGCGCGGCCCTGGGAGAGGAGCGCAGCCTCCTACTGCGCTGGCCTCCGCGGCCACCGCCGTGCCCCCTCCCGGCCCGCTCTGGGGCCCCGGCCCGGCCGCCGCCGCCGCCGCTACAGGGGGAGGAGGGGGAATGGAGCCGCCGCCGCCGCTGCCGCCACGGAGCCCGGCCGAGGGGAGGAGGGATCAGCCCCCAGGCAGGATCCGCCCCTCCGTCCTCCCCCCCGCCGCCACCTCCACCCCTTCCCTCGCTCCCTCCCTGGCTCTGCGGGCTCTCCCGCTGAACAGGAGCGAGAGCGCGAAAGAGGGGGGAAACGGGGGGGAAAAAATCCCCCCGCCCGTGCCCGGCGCGGCGGCGGCCGGGGCGGCGCGGAGAGGAGCGCAGAGCTGCTGCCGCCACAGGGCACGGTCCCCTGCTCGGCCTCACGGTGGCGGTGCGGACGCGGCAGGGCGCGGAGCAAAGACGGGATCTGTGTCCGCCTCAGCCGCGGCTTCACCCTGGCTCAGCTTACCCCTGGGCGAGCCCGATGTGAGAGCTGAGGGACGTTCGGGTCCATTTGGGAAAGACAGAGGTTCTTAACTTTAGAGTGGTTAGTCGTCCCCTCCCCCCGAGCCCTGCGGAGACGGTGGCTAAGGTCTGGGACAACAAACCCCCTCCTGAGCTAAAGGGTCCCTCCAAAGGTTAAACCAGGACAATCATTTAAGTCAAAACTGGTCTGTAGTTTCTTGGGGTGCAGGTGCCTGCACTACTCGCAGAAAGTCGCCCTCCTCACCCCGTGCTCCAGTCCAGGACAAAGGTCTGTCGATGTCCATACTCTCAGTGAGGACCGCCGGGGAAGACTCGCCTCTGTTGTGTACAGGTGAGCTTCTTGTTCCCCACAAGACATCCTTCTTAAGAAACAGACCTGACTTTTCGCTGTGTGCCATCCTCTCCATTCTGTGTTTAAAAGAGTAAACATAAAAGTTTGACAATCTATTTAAGGACGTCTGGTTGGTCACTGTAGATAAGTGAAACTCTTAAACCTGATTCGGCTAGGAGTCGGTTATTTTAATGCAATAAGCGGCTTTCTAATAGATGTTTGACAAACGGCGACTTCAGATTTTCAGATGTGATCAGACTGGCTTTTCCTTTGGTAAATAAATTTAGAAGAGAAGAGGGCTCCTTTGCCACCCCCGTTTTGCCTATAAATTGGATAACTTATACCTCGTATAACTGAAGTCTGAAGCACCAATATTTAATGATGTTTATAATGGGTGTATGAATAGGCTGCCTTTAAATGTGAAGATGAATGGCGTATTTTGAAAGCGTTTCCGATGCCCGCGCTGGTGGTGTAGCTTGATAAGACAATTTCTAGCTTGGTTCTGATGATCAAGGACACAGATTCTAGAGTCAGAGGAAGAAGGATTAAGGCTTAGGATCCAAGTCTTATAAATGTTTAAACTGAACGAACTGCTACCTTTGAATGATAGGTGTTCATTATCCTAAGAAATTTAAGCATATTGTGTTTTGAATTTGAAAGTTTGATAAAGGTAAGGAAGCAAATTTGTATTACAAAGATGTTTTCCTGATTACGTGGTAGCACCTTCTGGCAAAGTGATAGCAAAATTACTTCATTAACCAATTCTTTTTTAAAGAAAAAGAGAGTGGCATGTGGAGGTAAGCAAGGGCAGGGCAATGTTTTGAAAGCTGTGAAGGTGAAATAATATGAAATTAATGTTAAGTGTTCTAAGGCTGGGGGAATAATCATTTAGAAGGAAGGTGTGGAAGAAAAGATGATTAATTGTGAAAGGGAAAACCCCAGAGGCAAGAGAATATTATAATTACTTTTAGTTTAAAAAAAAAAAAGGTTTGTCTCTAATAGAAACAAGAATACTGAATTTCATTTCTTGTTCCTTTAAAATGTGAACTATAACCATTTCTACATATGACTAGTAAGTTTTATTTCTTGATAGATGTTCAATTCTATTTGTGTGATTGGGAGCTATATTTTTCTACTGAAATTAAAAAATGAATAAATACTCTCAGAAAATATATTAGTCTGCACTTGTAACAGAAAGTGAAATGATGATTTGAATGCTATTGAAAATTAATTGTTAACCTGATACATATGATTTCCAGGTTTTTCTATTCAAAGCTTTCATAGTAAGACCTAATTCAACCTAAGTGTTTCTTTCATTTTCTACTTCCACTTTCTTAATGGTAACATTACAGTTGTCCTCACTTTTATTTTTAATATTTGGAATTGGTTCCTGTTAGCACACATAACCAGTTCACTATGATGTAATCTTAAATGTAACACGGGACAATTATGTCATTAAAAACAAATTTGGAACAGGTATCAAAAATCCCATAGGCACTAAATTTAATTCACTTTAATCTTTAGCTATCTTAAAGAGATTAAATTTACCAGCCCTTGGCCTTTCCATTAAACCATACAGCAATTAAATTCAACAAAAAGAGACAGAGATCTTTGATTCCAAATAGTAGTTTTTAAAGGTTCTGCTTTTTAAAGTAGAGACTAACTTATTTGGAGTAAGAGAATGTTTTACCATTTAGAACCGAGAGAGGAAACGTGACTACAAAAACTTTCCCTCAATTTTTTTCCCCTAGCATCTCAGGATAGCTTTGTCAGTGCTTTAGTATTATCAATAGTTTACCAAAGCAAGAAACCTCAGATGCAATACCCACTGGATTAACAAAATATGTGTGATGTGAAGAAAACAGGTTTTAATTGAGTGTTAAATTATTTTTATTGAGTTATAGTCAGTTTACAATGTTGTGTTAAGTTATTTTTAATGGAATATTCCTTCCTTAAACTTTGGCTAAAAGAATTCTGAAATCATAGTGGGAAGAATATTGGAGGTTGGAATCATTGTGATATTTTTATGCTGTAATGAAAATGCTTTAAGAATATAGTTTGCTTAGAAAAAGAAAAAATTTAGCTATGCTAACAACAGGCTTTAAACTGAATACCACACCCTCTAAATTTAATTCCACTCATTTATTCCTATAACAGACCCTTTTTGAACACCTACTCTGTGTCCAACACTGTGTAAATTGCTTTGGAAAATAATGACAAAATCTCAACCTAGAAGGGGCACAGTAATGATATGTAAGCATAGAATATATTTTTCCTTGCCTTGAATAGTGTACAATCAAGCAAGCTAGAAATAACTGGAAGACACATGCAGGAGAAATTAGGTAAGGCGGTGAACAGTGTAGAGCCACCACTATTCAAATGGAGGATAGGACACTTCTTTTAGCCTGGTTCTAAATAGTGATGGATGTGAATTGGTGAAAAGAGCGTGGAATGACATTATTAGGCTGAAGATAGGGCAGCCCAGGCAAAGGGACAATATGCAGGGAATAATAAGGAAAATATCCTAGCTGGTCTGTATGGGAAGATGTTAAAAAAAAAAAGAAAAGGTCGAATTGGATGTGAGTTTGGCAAGGGTATAGGGATAATCAAAAGTAATACCTAATACTTCTGTGCAAGGTACTGTGTTTAGTGCTTTAACACACTGTATTTATTTAAAAATCTTTATTGCACTTAGAAAACAAACTCAAACTAGTTTAATTAATAAAGGAAGTCTACTGATTCTCATAACCAGAAAGTGCAGGGGTGCATCTGGTTTTAGGTAAGATCAAGTCAAGGGACTCAAATTATGTCACTGGGACACGGTCTTTTACTGTCTCTCAGCCAACCTGAACAATAGCTGTGGCCAGAAAGGCATGATACTCTGATGAGTTCTGGTCATTATTCATGTCCAGAACCAGAGGATGTGGGCAGAATTCTCTAAAGATATAGTGGGCACTACCAAATAGATCCAGTATGCATGCCATATCTCATTTATCAATTTGTAACTATGAAATTATTATTATTATGGTATCCATTATACATAGGATAAACTACAACAGGAATAATATTGGGTAAACCAGGAAGAATTTATTATCGATAATTAGGCTTTGTGAAAATAAAAGAGCATTAACCAGAATGGTAGAAGAGATGGTAGAGAAAGGAAGGGTCAAATCAGGAATCAGAAAACAAATCAGCAGTTTGATGACTGATTGGACTTAGGAACAAAGGAGAAGATCGGTGATGAATCTAAGTTCAAACTTAGGAGGTTTTGACAACACTGGTACAATCATTGCAAATTAAGAGGCTGGCAAAGGGTTACTCAGGAGCCCCTATTGGGTCTGAGGGCCCAGGATTAAGGAAGTAAGTCAGCTCAAGTTCTCGGGAGCCTCTTTTGGTCACACTAAATTACATATTCATTCAATAATTATTTGTGAGCTGCCTGTTAGGTTCTGTTATATGCCTGTGAAGACCACAAGGGTGAAAAGACTATGCTCTTACGCTTGAAGTCACTTAAAATCTAATCACAGGAAGAAAGCATGTATCTTAATAACTAAAACATGTGACAACGTATAAGCACCTCAAGAGAGGTGCAAGCAAAGTGGCATGAAAGTTTAAAGAAGAGGGGAAGGCTCTGTGAAAAAGGTGCCATTTGAACTCCACCTTAAATCTTGTGTTGAGTGTCAGCTAGGAGGATGGTAGAGGGAGCGTGGTCCAGGCTGAGCACCTGGATGAGCAGAGGAAGGTGGGACACCATAAGATTGATTCAGAGAACAAGAGGTTACCCCTTTTGACCAAAAATGGGAGATGTGAGAGAAAAGACTGGAAAGGTAAAACAAAGTCGGAGCATAGAATCTGTTGGGTAGGGAACTGGATGTGAAGGGGCAGTAGTTCCTTATGATTTTTAAAGCAGGGAAATGGCTTGAATAATTCAAGCTTTAAGATTTAGCCAGGCAAGAGAGTATGGTACAATGTGGTTTGAAAGATCCACTTGATATGGCTTGCATTGGCCTTTTTGGACTTGAATTCTGGCTAGAACATTTTACCATATACTCAGTGGGATACTAATCCACAAACCTGGAAGTAAATAGTATGTGGCAAGTCTAAATTGTTCTACCTGATTTAATGTCTTTTTATTTCAACTTTTAATTAGCATTTTTGTTAAATCCTAAACTTTTACTTGTGAGTGAAACCAGGACACCATAAAATGTTGTTTCCATATTTTAGCATAAGAACTGACCCTGCAAGTAGCCATCTACTTGGTATAATATTACTAAAGAGAGAAAATGCACAAAAATAATAGTACCTACCAAACTAGAACCTGCGTTTTAACAGAATTCCCCTAGGTGATTCATATGTGTGATGGTTAATTTTATGTGTCAGCTTGTCTGTGCTAAGGAATGCCCAGGTAGCTGATAAAACATTATTTCTGGGTGTGTCTGTGAAGGTGTTTCTGGAAAAGATTAGCTTTTTAATCAGTAGACTGAGTAAAGAAGATCACCCTCACCAATGTGGATGGGCATCGTCCAACCTGTTGAGGGCCAGAATGGGACAAAAAGGTAGAGGAAGGCTGAATTTGCTCTCTTCATTAGCCAGAGCATTGTCTTCTCCTGCCCTTGGACTTTGGTGCTCCTGGTTTCCAGGCCTTGGACTTGGACTGAATTATACCAGTAGCTTTCCTGGTTCTCCAGCTTGCAGATGACAGATCATGGGACTTGTTGGCCTCAAACATAGAGGTTTTTTACAAAGACAAGTCATAATATTATAAAAAATGAACAACGAACAAGAAAGAATTTGAAATTTAAACTAACGTTAGGAAGATGATAGCAGCAGAGTTTTTTTTAATTAAAGCTTTATTGAGATATAGCTTATTTACCATAAAATCCATCCATTAAAATTATACAATTCAATGATTTTTAGAATATTTGCAAAGTTGTGCAACCATCAGCATATCTAATTTTAGAATATTTTCATCACCCCCCCAAAAAGCCTCATATCCCTACTCCCCCCTCCCTCCTCCCCCCCCAATTCTGGGCAAGTACAGATTGACTTTTCTGCCTCTACATCTGCCTATTCTGGTCATTTCATGTGAATTGAATCGTACAATATATACTGTTTTGTGACTAATTTCTTTTACTTAGCATAATGTTTTCAAGGTTTATCTGTGTTGTAGCATATATCAATACTTCATTTCTCCTTTTTAAAATTTTTCAATTCTTAAATAATGATAGATTCACAGGATGTTGCAGAGATAATACAGAGAAAGATGTCCTATGTACTCTTCACCCAGTTTCTCCCAATGGTTATATCTTACAAAACTATATATATAGCACATTATCTCAAAACACAAACACATGAAAGCTCACTAAATTCTCAAAAGTAAAAATAATATGAGCAGATTTTTGGTTTGATTAATTTGTTTATTCTTGCTTTTGCTACCTTTGCTTTTGGTGTCAAATGCAAAAAGTCATTGTCAAGACTGATGTCAAGAAGCTTACTGCCTATGTTTTCTTCTAGGAGTTTTATGGTTTCTTTAATCCATTTTGAGTTAACGTCTGTGTATGGTGTAAGATAGTGGTCCAGCCTCATTCTTTTGCATGTGGATGTCCAGTTTTTCCAACTGGTCATTTATTAAAGAGACTGTCATTTCCCCATTATATATTCTTGGCTGTCATAAATTAATTAATTATATATTCATGGTTTATTTTGGGGCTTTCTATTCTGTCTCATTGATCTATGTGTCTGTTTTTAATGCCAATGCCATACTTTTTTCTATTACTATAGCTTTGTAATATAGTTTGAAATCAGGAAGCATGATTCCTCCATCTTTGTTCTTCTTCCTCCAGACTGCTTTGGCTATTTGGGGTTCTTATGTGGTTCCATACAAATTTTAGAATCGTTTGTTCTAGTTCTGTGAAAAATGCTGTTAGAATTTTGATAGGGATTGCATTGAATCTGTAAATTGCTTTGGGCAGTATGGATATTTTAACAATATTAATTATTCCAATCCACAATCATGGACTTTCTTTTCATTTTTTGTATGTCTTCTAGATTGGCAGTTTATTGAAAATATTAAACATGCAATTAGCATATGACTTAGCAGTTGCACGCCAGAGCATCTCTCCCTAAGAAATAAAGACTTATGTTCACATAATGACATGTACATGAATGTTCATAGCAGCTTTATCTGCAAAAGCCCCAAACTGGAAACAACTCCAATGTCCTTCAATGGGTAAATGGATAAACAAACTGGTACATCCATATCATGGATTATTACTTAGCAATAGTAAACTCAGAGTTCATTCTCTGTGAATACCCTTTTCCCTGGGGCATTTATTAAAAATAATCAGTGGCAGTTGTTTAACATCACAGGTACCTTAGGATGGTAACAATTGGGTAGGGCAAAGAAGAAGCTGACAAAAAGCTTAAAAGGAAAAACTTCAGAATAAGATATCTATAGGAGTCTTTGAAAAGTTCCAACATATTCTTGGAAATCTAGAAGGCCACACATTCAGGGCTGTGTGCACACCCAGGAAAGTTCTGAGAAGACCCTAATCTCTCTCACGGCTAGGATACCTTAAAGCTTTGCACATAGGGGAAGTAAAGACTAAAGCAGAGTTGTTTGCATTTTGCTGGAATCTTGAAGATATACCCTAACACCACACACACACACACACACAAAACACACCCTTGACAAAGGCTGGGAGACTTATTAATTCAAGGCATGTAAGGAAATAGTTGTCCATTCATTACCTGATCACTAAGCTAAGCAAGCAGACTGTTGTGGCCACGCATGACAAAGAATACAGATTTTACAGAATTAGTTCAGGAAAGTCACTAAACAAACAGCAACAGAAGCAACAACAACAACAAACACCACCAACTGCAGACCCTGTGAAGTGAGAGGAATGTGATTTCCAGAGTTGCCCACACTATATTAGTTAAAATGTCTAATTTTCAAAAAAACTTAATGAGACACACAACAAAACGGGAAAATATGACAGACATGGGGTCGCGATGGGGGAGGAAACGATTAATAGAAACTCTCAGGAAGCCTAGATGCACAGACTTTACTAGACAAAGAATTTGAGTCAGCTATTATAAATATATTCAGAGAACTAAAAGAAATCATATCTAAAGAAATAAAGGAAAGTACGAGAATGTCTCACCAAATACAGACTATGAGTAAAGAAATAGAATTATAAAAAGAACCAATACAAGTATAAATACTAATACAAAAAGAGAACTTCAGTACAACAACTGAAGTGAAAATTTTACTAGATGGGCACATCTATAGATTCAACTTGGCAGAAAGAAGAATCAGCAAACTTGAAGATAGGTCAGGTGAGACTCTCCAGTCTGAGGACCAGAGAGGAAAAAAAAGAAAAATGAACAGAGCCACAGGGACCTATGAAACACCATGAAGTGTACCAACATATGCATAATGGAGGTCCCAGAAGGAGAGGAGAGAAAGGAACCAAAAAAATTGAGTAATGTCCCAAAACTTCCCAAATTGGGTGAAAATTGTGAATCTACACACACAAGAAGCTCAACACACTCTAAGATAAACTCAAATAGATCTATATCTAGACACATCGCAAACAATCGGTCAAAAGCCAAGGACAAAGAGAGAATCTTGAAAGCAGCAAGAGATATGATTCATCACATAAAAGGTTGAATTCTCATCAATGTTAATATCCTAATTGTGATATTTTCTATAGTTTTGCAAGATGTTACTATTGGAGGAAACTGGATAAAGTATACATGAAATCTCTCTGTATTATCTCTTATAACTGCTTATTAACCTACAATTATCTCAAAATAAAAAAGTTAATTTAACACACACGCTTCGAAAACAACACTTGGGTCCAGGATGAAATCATAAAAGAAGTGTACAAAATATTTAGAATTGAGCAATAATAAGAATACTGTGTATTAAAACTTGAGGAACAAAGAATAGTGGTAATTCAAGGTAAACTTATAGCCTTGAATGCTTATATTAGAAATGAAGAATGTCTGAAAATTAAAAAATTTAAAAAGTTAGAAAAAGAACAAAGGGGAAGAAAGCAGATTAAAATGATTAGAGTAACAATCAGAAAAATAGACTAGAGATGATCAACGAGGCCAAAAGTTAGCTATCTGGGGGAAACAGTAATAAAATTGATAGGCAGTGGGGGTAGGGGGGAGAGGAAAGAGGAGAAAAAATATTAGTAATGCAAAGGGGAACATAACGATAGAAGCAGCAGAGATTTTTTTTTAATTATTTTATTTTATTTTAGTTTTTTGTGGGGGAGGTAATTAGGTCTATTTATTTTTAGAGGAGGCCCTGGGGATTGAACCCAGGTCCTTGTGCTTGCTAAGCATACACTCTACCACTTGAGCTACACCTTCCCCCAGAAGCAGCAGAGATTTAAGAGAAAACATTTTACAAAACTTAGATGAACAAAATCCTAGAAAAATGTAACTGAAGGAGTAAAAATCTTGTATAATCCTATGCCCATTAAAGAAACTGAAAATTGTTAAAATTTCTTACAAAAAATACATCAGGAGTAAATAATTATTAGGTGAATTCTACCAACTTTCCAAAAAACAGTTCATTTCAATCATACACAATCTCTTCCAGAAAACTGAAAAAAAAGGAAATATTTCCAACTCATTCTATGAGATTAATAAAACTTAATTCCCGAAGCAATCAAATTAAAGCCAATCTCACTTGTGAACCTAGATACAAATGTATTAAAGTATTAGCAAACCAAATCAGTGATGTATAAAAGAGGTAATAAATCATGACGAAGTCAGGCTAATTCCAGGGATATGAAAACGGTTTAATATTAGAGAACCAATTCTTCACATTAACAGTGAAGGAGAAAACCAATTATCATCTTAATAAATGTAGAAAAGCATTTTATAAAATTTAACACTCATCATAATAAAACAACTTTTAGTAAATTAAGAATAGAAATGATCGTCCTGAATCTGTTAAAGGGTATCTAACATAACACCTAAAGCAAACATCATTCTCAATAAGGAAACGTCAAAAGCATTTCCTTTAAGTAACAAGACAAGGATGTCTATAGGCCCTACATAACATGGTGCTGAAGGTCGGTAAGACAGAAAGAGAAAGAAAGAGAAATGGAGGGGGGAAAGAAGGAAGAAAGAGGGAGAGGAAGAGAGAGAAAGGAAGGAGGGAGACTGGGAAGGAGAAAGAGAGGTCTGGCCTATTGTTTGAAAAGGGAAGATCAAAACTTATTAATGGATAATGTAACTATCTATAGAGAAAACCCTTCAGAACCAACCAAATTATTAGGTATAATAAAAAAGTTTAGCAAGGTGGCTAGATATAAGATGCAACAATAAATCGTATTTCTGATACCAGCAACTGAGAGAAAAAAAACTTTAAGATACTATTTACAATATAGGCAGAGGTGGCAATGATCTGGCTAGATTATATCTGATTTCTAGCTTGCTCCTCCAGTCTCCTTTCAATTTTGTGAGCTCCCCCCTTCAACCCATCCAATAAATTCTGTTTTTTCCTGAGATAGCTAGAATTGAGTTTTATTGCTTGCACGCACACATCCTGTGTTTACACTATTAGTTTAACGGGTATTTGGAATGAAATATGCGTGTCAGGGGTCCTCAAGACCACCCCCAAATTCAGTGATTCGTTAGGGGGAATCAGGATTCAGTATGCAGCTATATTTACGGCTATGATTTATTACAGAGGAAGGACACAGAGCAAAATCAGTAAAATCAGCAAACAGAAAAGTCACATGGGGTGTAGTCTGGAGGAAACCAGGCCCAAGCTTCCATGAATCCTTCACACAGGATGCTCTTAATTCCCTCAACAATGAGTTGTAACAACACACGTCAAATGTTGTTTACCAAGGAAGCTCATTAGAGACTGTTCAGAGTTTTTATTGGGGGCTGGTTACATAGGCACCCACTGCCTGGTGGCATGTACTCAAATTCCAGACTTCCAGAAGGAAAGCAGGTGTCTAGCATAAAACATGTTGTTTGCACAAATAATTTAGGCACAGTGAACAACTCTTATCAGTGAGTGTGGTGAGAATCTTTCTGAAATCCAGGAAGTTCCCAGATGCCAGCCAGGTAAGCAGGCATTTCAAAGGATATCAGTCAGTTTGGCTATGTTAACTCTTTTCTGCATAATGCACATTCTTTCTGCCATACTGAATTCCGGAAGGCCAATTTATTACAGCCACTTTTCAATCCATCCACTTAGCTCTGAAATAATATCATTTAACTTTAAATATATTTCATATTAACTATTATGAAATTACAGTTTTAAAAAGTCAAATAATATTATGAGGCTTAAAGTAAAACCAGAGATCCTTGCTTCACCCCAACTCCTCTCTCAATCCACAAGCAACTATTTCAAACTCTAGTAGTTCTTTCTAATATTTACCTTTCGTTTCTAAATAACACACATTTACTGTTCTTGATTTTTCAATTTTATACATTATCTGTTGTCTTTTAACTATAGACAATGAGGATTTAATTTTTTATATCTCCTACCACTCACTTCATATTCCCAAAATTGTTTTATCATAATTTTTAGTTAAATCTCTATTCTGTTTTTCATTATTATGATTATATAAATGTTTGCAAATGAGCCACACAGAAATTATATTTCTTTTTCATGTGAGTTGTCTTTCCTGGAATTAATAGTTGCCTGTTTTAAAATTTTAATTTTCTATGTACATATTACTATATCCATCTCTAAATGTTCCATCAGTACTGAAAACCTCCTCTCACATGGTTAATTGTATCTGGTAAATTATCCATTCTGTTGTTTCTGGAGTCTTCCAATGGTTGCACCCTAGGCCTGCCAAACAACTCTTCCTGTGATTTCCCTTCACCTTAGCTGGGGATATCTTTTGCTTCTTTCTTGTATTGGGTCCCATGACTTTTATTTTTCTTGTTTTATTTCCACCATCATTTCTGTGGAAAATGTCATCCAGTTGCTTCCTGAGAAAGAATAGATAAATGAGACCTTGCATGCCTGAAAATGTCTTTATACTATTCCCATATTTGATAGATATTTTGGCTAGGCATAGACTTGAATATGAAAACAATGTTCTCAGCATTTGAAGGGATTATTCGGATGTCTTCTAACTTGGTATCATTCTGATTCCTAATCTTTCCTATGTAACCAGTTTTTTCTCTCAAGAAGCTTCTAGGATCCTTCCTTTTTCTATCACTAGTGTTTTGGTTTAGGTCTTTTTTGCATTCATTGTACCAGGGCACTCGGGGAGTCTTTCATTCATTTCTCTTTCTAGAATTACTATATAAATGGGATATTGGATGACCTGAATTCATCCTCAAATTCTCTTTTCTCTTCTCTTTACTTCCCTATTTTCCCTCTCCTCTCTGGGAAACTTCCTCAACTTCACCTTCCAAATTCTCCACTGTACCTTTAAAAATCTTTCATATTTTCCTATTTTAAATTTCCAAGACTTTTTTTTATTTTCTGCCTGCTTCTTTTCATTCTTCCTCCCTCCTTTCATTTCTAATATTATCGCATTCCCATTTCATGGATGCTACTCTTTGAGGCTAAGATTTTTGTTAAGTCTTCTTTGGTTCTCTACATTAACTCTTTCTTTTCTGCTTCTTTGTTTTGGGTTCTGACATTCATGAGATTTTCCTCATGTATTTATTGATTCTTGATAGTTTACTCAATACTAAGAGTGACGTAATAAAAAGTTTTTTAAAACTGTATATGTTGGGGGAAGGGGAGGGAGTACTTTGGAAACATAAAGGCAAAATAAAGTGGGTGGAGGATGGGGGTAGATAGAGCCAGGAAACCCCAGAAAGTAAGCTGCCATTTATTTGAACGCTACACAAAAACAGAAAAGAGAACTCTGAAGTTAGAAAAGCTCTACTGACCACACCTCCCCCTAAACAGGAAAACTAGTTTCATGTAAAAATGAGCAACAAAAGGGACAAGGCAAAGTTGCCTGCTTTATCTCTGTTTATAGATGATATGATTTTATATGTAGAAAACCCTAAAGATTTCACACACACAAAAAAAACCTGTTAGGACTTAAATAAATTTAGCAAAGTAACAAGATACAAAGTCAACACAGAAAAATCAGTTGCTTTTCTACACACTAACAATGAATCATCTGAAAAGAAAATTTCAAAAACAATGCCATTTACAGCAGCATCAAAAAGAATAAAATGCTGAGGAATTGAGGTGAAAAACAATGAAAACTACAAAACATTGCTGAAAGAAATTAAAGAAGACATAATAAGTGGAAATGCATCCTATAGGCATAGATTGGAAGCCTTCATATTGTTAAAACTACCCAAAACAATCTGCATTTTTAATGCAACCCCTATCAAAATCCCAACGATGTTTTTTGCAGAAATAGAAAAACTCATCCTAAAATTCAAATTTATGAAATATAAAAGGCAATCTACCTAATAGGAGAAAATTTTTGAAAATCATGTATCTGATAAGAGATTTATACCCAGAATATATAGAAAAAAAAAAAAAAAAGAAAAGGAAAAAATTTGAAAAAATATCCAGAATATGTAGAGAACTCCTACAACTCAGCAACAACAACCCAGTGCAAAAATGGGAAAGGGACTTAAATAGATGTTTCTCTAAAGAAGATATACAGATGGCCAATAAGCATATGAAAAGATGCTCAACGTCAGTAACCATTAGGGAAAATGCAAATTAAAACTACAGTGAGATACTGGTTCACACCCATTAGGATAGCCACTATCAAAAAAACAGAAAGCAGCAAGTGTTGGTGAGGTTGTGGAGAAAATGGAACCTGTGCACTGTTGGTAGAAATATAAAATGGTACAGTCTCTGTGGAAAATATTAAGGTAATTCCTTAAACAATTAAAAATAGAATTACCATATGATTCAGCAATTCAATATCTGGATATATACTCAGAATAATTGAAAACAGGGTCTCAAAGTGATATTCGTGCACCCATATATGCTTAGCAGCTTTATTCACAATAGCTAAAACATGAAACAACCCAAGTGTCCATCAATAGATGAGTGGATAAGCAAAATGTAGTATATACATATTGTTCGGCTTTAAAAATGAAAGGAATTCTGCAATATGCTACAACATGGAAGAACCTTGAGGACATTATGCAAAGTGAAATAAATCAGTCACAAAAAGACAAATATTGTATAATTCATTTATATGGGGTACTTAGAGTAGTCAAAACCATAGAGATAGAAAGTTGCGTGGGGTTGAGGGGGAGTGGGCAGTTATTGTTTAATGTGTATTTTACCACAATAAAAAAAAAACTGAAAAAAATGAGCAACAAAAAAAATCAATATTAATCCCATTAAAATTATTATAATAAAAAAAGGGAATAATATACAGCATAACATTCATATAGCTAATGAACACATGCCAGGACAAGCCCAAGCAGTAGATCAAAGCTTTAACCTATTATTTTAAAACAAGCTAAGAGACATTAAAGTAAAGTAACACATGGTATGAAAAATAACCCTACATCAGAATTACAAAATTCAGGATTAAGTGACAGAATTCAGAAATAATTAGAAATAAAAGAGAAGATCATTTCATAAATGAAGACCTAATTAAAAGAAGTTCGGGGTGAAAAAACACAACAGATGATACCTTAAGAGAATTATAAGGTGAAAAGAAAGAAAATTTTAAGATAAAAATGCAGAAAAAGATAAAAGGATTCTAGATATAAAGCAATCCTGACAAGCAGGGACAGCATGCCTAGGGCATTCTCGAATCAGTAGTCAGCACATGGCAACCCCAGCAAGACTCTCATTTCTCTCTAATGGATACATCACTTCACTTGCTAATATAAAAAGTTCCACTTGGGGTCAAACTTTCCTCAAGTGTCCCTGCGCTGGAGGAAAAGAGTCACAGTCCAGTGGCTTATCCTCTCCTTCCAGATAATAGTCAAGGGACTCTGAAATCTTTCCCCCTTGAACTTCCAGGGGTCTTGTGTGGCATGATAGCACAGCTAATGCCTTTTGAGATTTGAGCAAATGGTTGAGGAAAATGCCAATCAATAATACAAATGAGAAATGTTTACCAGTCACCTGATCAACCAATAATGAAGCAAAACAAACAAAGAAGCAAAAGTTAAAAGTCTAGCAAGCATATTGCCTTCTATAACTTGGCTGGTGACCAATTATGAGACCTAGTCTAGCGCATCCTACCCACATTCACCTGTGGTTATTTTGCTTTTAACTTTTACTCAGTCACTTTTGACAATTTCCTTTAGTTAATATTGGAGATTTGTGTTCTTTGTTTTCCTCATTCTTTGGGGGATGGGGGCTGAAGTCAAGCATATTTAGACCCTGCTTCTCTTGGAAGGTTTAGAATAGGAACTCTCTCCATCTGAAGCAGCCCTTTTTCAAAGCTGTTATAAGCACGCATCATACCTCCATCACCCCAGTTTTTCTTCCTGAAGCATATTTTGTCCGGTGTTTTTCTTCCTTTAGCATATCACCTTTGAATCTGACTTTTATACCCTAGGCCTCTAGCATGTACTCTTGTGGGTTGAAATTTGTTGAAGTCCTAAACCCTGAGATCTGATACCCTGACTGTGACCTTAGTTAGAATAGGGTCTTTGCAGATGTAACAGTGAGATGAAGTCATGCTGGAATAGAGTGGGCCCTAAATCCAGTGACTGGTGTCCTCATAAGGAGAAGGTTATTTGGAGACACAGACACAGAGAGGGAAGATGGAAGCAAAAGCTAGAGTGATGTAGCTACAAGCCAAAGAATGACAAGGATTGCCAGTAAGCACTAGAAGCTAGAGCCTAGGAAGGATTCTTTTGCCTAGAGCCTTCAAAGGGAGTATGGCCCTGCCAACATGTTGATTTGACTTCTGGCATTCAGAACTATGACAGAATAAATTTCTATCATTTAGAGTCACCCAGTTTGTGGAAATTTCTTACATCAGCCCTGGGAAACCAATACACACTTTGCCTCAGCTTGTTTAAATTAAACATGTCAGAAATTTATGTAAATGATTTAGTGGGTTATCTCTATAAGAAGCACACTTAATCAGAATAGCAGTCATTTATAAAATCAATTACCTAACAAGTCCATCAAACACATTTCTTACTGTTACTATTTTCAAATGGAATAAAACATGATTGTTAGAACATTTAGGAACTCAGATTACAAAAAGAAAAGGCAAATGGGAAGAAACCAGTTAGTTTTCTCTTTCTGATGTAAGAGATAGTATCAGTTTAAATTCTGTAACTGAAATCTTTTCTTATAGAAGTTTCCTTGCTAAGTCTGCAAGGAAAATCAATAAAGAAGGCTGTTAATTAACAAGTGAGCACTGGATATGAATTTAGGTCAAACAGGCTGCAATTACAGAATTTGGGAAGTGTTTGCTCTTTTATCTCCCGAGATTGGTTCTGGAAACTAGCAAACACTACCTTCATATTATTTGCTTTCTTTCCTTTTAGACCTCTGTGGCAGTGGTTTGAGGATTAAAGAGTGGAGTGATGGCTGTCCGAAAGTCAGAGAACACAGTTAGAGATCAGAGACACTAGAAAACTGAAAAAGTAATTGGCTTTTACTGACTCAGGGAGATGATTGCCTAAGAGGAAAGAAAACTAGTGTCTGAAAAATAAGGGATTCAGAAATGTGACTGCTAAAATAGTGAAAACTGAGTGAATGGCCCAGAAACTTCTGAGATGAAGTCAAAAGGGGGTGATATTGTGAAGAGGAACAAACAGCCAAACATTTGAAGTCTGGTAAATATATAATATAGGAGAAAATCTAGGTGACCTTGGGTTTGGCAATGAGTTTTTATATACAACACCAAAAGCATAATCCATGAAAAAAAGATGGGTAAATTTGACTTCATTAAAATTGAAAACATCTGCTCTCCAAAGGACACTGTTAGGAGAGTGAAAAGATAAGTCACAAACTGGGAGAAAATATTTGCACAGTGTGTATCTGATAAGACAACATGTATCCGAAATATACAAAGAACCCTTAAAACTCAACAAAAAGAAAACAAAAGCTTATTTTATAAAATGGGGGAAAAAATCTGAACAGACACCTCACCAAAACGTATCCAGATGGAAAAAATCACTTGAAAAGATGATCAACTTAGTATGTCATTAAGGAATTACAAATTAAAACAACGAGATACCACTACACAACTATGGGATTGGTTAAATCCAAAATGCTGGCAACAAAGGCTGATGAGGATGTGGAGCAACAGGAACTCTGATTCTTGGCTGGTGGGAATGCAAAATGACATAGCCACTTTGGAAAACAGTTTGGAAATTTCTTATGAGGTTAAAGAGATGCTTACCATGCAATCCAGCAATTACACTCTTAGGTATTTACTGAACTGAGGTAAAAACTTAATGCCCACCCAAAAACTACACACAAATTTATAGCAGCTTTATTCATAATTGCCCAAAACTGGAAGCAACCAAGATGTCCTTCAAGAGGTGAATAGATGAACAACCAGTGGTACATCCAGACAATGGAATGTTATTCAGTGAGAAAAAAGAAATGTTACCAGGTCACAAAAAGACGTGGAGGAACTTTAAATGCATATTGCTAAATGAAAAAAATCAGTGTGAAAAAAACTACCTACTGGATGAGTCCACCTATATTCTGGAAAAGGCAAGACTATAGAGACAGTAAAAAGATCAGTAGTTGCCAGGGGTGCAGCAGGAGGGAAGGAAGGATGAATAGATGGAGCATTCAGAGCAATGAAATGATACTGTATGATACTGTAATGGTGGCTACATGACATTGTGCATTTATCAAAGCACACTGGAACTATAGAGCAAAAAGAATGAACCCTAATGTAAACTATGAACTTTAGTTAATAGGAGTATTTAGTATTAGTTCATTGATTGTAACCAATGTACCACAAGATGTTAATAATAGATGTGTGCCTATGTATTATGACCAAGAAAGATTTACCATGGGAATCCAAAGATAATTTATCATTAGAAAATCTATTAATATATTCATTATGTTAACTGGTTTAAAGGGGAAAACATAATTTTTACATAAAAGGCATTCAATACAATTTAACAATCATGCAATTTTTTTAAAAAACTAACAAATTAGGAAAAAAGTCAACTTCCTCAACCTGTCTTTTGTGCTATTGTTTTCATATGTATTACATACACATATATTATGATCTCTGCAACAGAGTGATACATATTCTTCACTTTAAATATTCATGTCTCTTTTAAAGAAACTATCAGAACAATACACAGTTTACTCCTGAACAATGCAAAGTTTACGGGTGCAGATCCTCCATGTAGTTAGAAATCTACATATAACTTAAAGCTGGCACTTCATATACACAAATCTTCAGTATCCATGGTTCTGCCTCCACAGATACAAACAACTGCAGATCATGTAGTGCTATAGTATTTACTATTGAAAAAAAATTCGCGTGTAAGTGGTCCTGTGCAGTTCAAACCATGTTGTTCAAGGATCAACTGTCTATGTATATATATAGTTTTATAGAAAAAATATATAAATACATATACATTTTAAAATTTACCTGCATTTTACCATTTCCAGTGCTTTTAATTTTTCCCTGGAGACCTAAAGTCCATTTGTTGTCATTTCCCCTACAAGAACTGGCTTCAACATTTCTTGTAGTGCACATTTGCTAGCAATTAATTTTCTAGTGTTTTTTCTTTATCTGAAAAGATCTTCCTGTCATCCTAATTTTTAAAAATTTATTTATTATTTTATTTGGGGAAGGAGGTAATTGGGTTTTTTTTATGTATTTACTTATTTTTGATGGAGGTACTGGGGATTGAACCCAGGACTTCGTGCTTGCTAGGTACTTGCCCTACCACTGAGCTGTACCCTCCCCCCGCCCTCATCATCCTAATTTTTAAAGATATTTTTGCTAGATATATAATTCTAGGCTGATACCTTTTTACTTTTAACACATTGAATAAGACATTCCATTGGCTTTTTTGGCCTCCATTGTTTTTGATGAGAAGACAGCTAACTTTTCTACTGCTGGTCCCCTGTATGTACATGTTGTTTTTCTTGGTCATTTTCCAGATTCTTCCTTTACATTTGATTTTTTTAGTTGTTTGATTATGTTTCAGGAATGGTTTTATTTGTATTTATTAAGCTTTGGTTTTCCTGAGCTTCTTGGATCTGTAAGTTCATATTTATTACCAAATTTGGCAAGTTTTTAGTCTTTATTTCTTCAAATAATTTTTCTGTCCCATTGTCTATTTCCTCTCCTTCTAGAAATTGTATTACTTGTATGTTAGATGATTTGATATTGTCCTACAAGTCAGTGAAGCTTTGCTTATTTTTAAAAATATTTTTTCTCTCTGTTCTGCAGATTGGTATAAATTCTCTAAAATTTTTATTCAAGTTCACTCTTTCTTCCATCTTCAGTTTTTCTATTAAGCCTATCTAGTGAATTTTTCTTTTCAGATATTATAATTTTTAATCCTAGAATTGCCATTTGGTTCTTCTTAATAGTTTCTAGTTCTCTGATGAATTTACCCATCTGTTCATTGATTATGAGTGTGTTTTTTAAGGTTCTTGAACATATTTGTTATAGCCAATTTGAAATCTTCCTCTTCTAATTAAATATCAGAGTTATTTCAGAATTGCTTTCTATTGACTGCCTTTCTTTTGGCTGTTGTTCATATTTCCCTGCTTATTTGCAAGTTTACCATTTTAAAAAAGTCTTCTAATACTGGACATTGTGGATGATACATTGTAGAAAATCTAGATTGTCTTATCTTCCTCTAGAGACTATTTTTATCAGTTAACTTGGCAGGCATAAAATTCCAAATTCTATGTCTCTTGAGATGGTCAGCAGCTAAAATTTCTGCTCACTTCTTTCAGTTTCCAGTTTTCTTTTTCTGGCTGTTTTCTCCTGGGCTCCCTGGAGTACCCCCTGCACATGCACAGGTCGAGAGTCAGCCAAGGATTTGGTCAAATTTTATACACATTTTAAAGAAGTCTCTGTGGCTTCTTACTTTCTTGGGTTGTTTTTTTTTTCTAAACTTGATTCTCTGACTTGTCAAACCAGTAAGACTAGCAACCTTATACTTGAATTCTGGCCATCCTATGCTATGTGTTCTGGGTAGTGCCTTCAGGCAAAAATCCTTTAATCACAAATCTTATCCACTGTACCTCCCTTCTATCAGTGGTTGACTTCCCTCCAGTTTCTTCCTGCTTTTTATTTCTTCAGTTTCTTCAGATAATTGTGTTCTTTTGTTTTGTTCAGAGTCTATAATTATTATAATATGATACAGGCTAGTATAATACAAGACTGCTGGAAGCAGAACCTCCAACTTGTATCTTAAAACACTCAAGTGAAGATGTTGACTTGTCTGAAATTTAAAGGAAAGATCCAAGGTAGATATATACGTTTGGTACTTTTTGACATAGATGGGTATTTAAAGACATGAGAATAGATGAGACCATTAAGAAGCGAGCATAAGTAGAAAATGGAATGAAGAATAGAAAGATAGTTTTTAAAATTAATTTAATCTTCATGAAATTAGCAGTAATAACAGATGCTTTTTACTGAAACCAATGAGGAAGACTTTCTATGCATCTCATTGAATTTGTCCAGCAGTATCACCAGACAAGAAGCTGAGGCTCAGGGGAAAGTGGTTTGCCTGCAGTCACATAGGAGGTGGGTGAGAAGAAGAGAGGCTAGTGAAGGAGACTACTGAGAAGGAGCAGACTGTACAGTAGGAGGAAAACCTTGCTTGGACTTTTTAAACTCTCAATGTCCCAGTTTCCACATCTGTAAAATGGGAATAACAATTACCTTGCCATTAGTGTGAGGATTAGAAATAATATATGTAAAGTACCCAAAACAGTACACTAGGAAGTATGCAGGAAGAGGAGAGCTATAATCCCTATGAATGTTATTTGTTGTATTTAGCTTTATTATTTCATGCAAATAGAATGAAGGTCCTTCAAATTCCTTGCCAGGGGTAGGTGAACATAGGGATGGAAAGGACTGAGAGGATCAATAAGGAAAAAGACCAGACAGGGAAGGGCCTTCGGGATGCTTATCGAAAGTGGACTCTGCATATTGACCAGCATCCAAATGGGAGAAGTGAAGTGTTTCTCACTACCCCTAGGACCCCGTATGTTTGCAAGATTGATGAGTGGACTCTTTCTGACTGGGGGCAGTATCTCCAGGTCCTTTCAGGGATATGGGCTCAATCCACACAAGAGGAAGAAAATCTACAAATCAAATCAAAGGCAAACCTTTTATTATTTATTGTTTTTATTTTATTACATTATTTATTAAATTATAACCCAAAGTATAAAATAAATATCCATTAGTTATGCTGATATAAATTGCTGCATAAATCTCTTGTACGAAGAACTCTAAATAATTTTTGCAGACACACCCTTCTCAAGAGGTACAGTGTAACTGCCCTCCCTTCAGTGAGGGCTGTGCTTAGTGACTTGCTTCCAAAGAGAATAGTATGAAAAGGGGAAAAAAGTAACTTTATAGTGGAGATAGCTGGCAAACACAAGCTCACCTAGGTAATCAAGGTTACCGTTGACAGTCATAAATCATTTTGATAGTATATGCTCTTGATACAATGTGGTCGGAATGGCATTTTACCCCTGTGGTCTTCATCCCCAAAACACATTATCCCACTCTAATCATGAGGAAACATCAGGCGAACCCCAGCTGAGAGACATTTTACAAAATACCTGACCAGTACTCTTCAAAATGGTTGAAGTTACTGAAAACAAGGAAAGTCTGAGAAACTGTCCCAGACAAGAGGAGCCTATGAAGACATGTGGCATCCTGGATGGGATCCTGGAATAGCAAAGAATAGATAAAAACTAAGGAAATCTGAAAGTATGAATTTTAGTTAAAAATATATCAACATTGATTTATTAGTTATGACAAATGTACCATACTACTGTAAGATAATAATAAGGAAACTGGGTGTGGAGTACATGGAAATTTTCTATACTCTCTTTGCAGCTTTTCTGTAAATCTAAAATAAAAAGTTTATTTTATATATTTAAATAAATACATTTTAAGGTACAGCTTGATACTAGACAGAGAGAAGGATTTTTGGAATCATTTTATTCCTGATTCTGAAGGAGGTGGCTGAAATCGTGGTTTCACTGTAAAAAAAGGACGAGAAACAGGAGAGACAGGTGTGGACAAAGGCAGGCATACTCCTGGATGGGCAGAGAAGGGTGCCAATTAGTTGGAACAATGAAAAGGTCTCAGAGAGAGGCAGAGAGACCCGTATCTCATCTTACCTGTTTCTAAAAACTCATGCCTAAGCTGAACATACTAGAAGTAGTTGAACAGTGGGTAACTCTGGCTTTAAAAAGGAATGAAAAGAAGAAAGAAAGGAAGGAAGGAGGAGAGGAAGGGAGGGAGGGAGGAAGAAAGAGAAATAGGAAGAGAGAATTTCCATTTTACAAAATTCCTTACTTAAAACAACTTTGTGGAATGTTAGCAGTATTTCACAATGCAGTCATCTCATTTTGGCAGCTTGATTGATTTCCTGATTTCCAGGAAAACTGAGCCATCATCTGGTTCCTACTTGGCTGTTTACCAACATGAATACGCAGTTCTCACAAAATGTGAAATGGCTGCTGAAAAAGTGAAATTTAATTCTTTCTGACATATTGCTCCAAGCCCTCCACTGGCTCAAAGATGAAGAACCCAGTGGAGAAACTTTGCTCCTCTCCCCATGAAAAAGAGAGCGAAGGTTCATTTCTGTGGGAGTTTTCACATAAACTGAAGGTTCTGAGCCAGTCTGTTGGGTAGTAGCAGATGCGAATAAGCACAGTGCCCCTCCGGGGTTTTGTATGATTCCTCCACAACTCAGCCACGAGCTTGAGAGCAGCCACCATGGTGTGTACTTCCCGGTACTCCCAAGAGGACTGTCGTTGTCAATATGTGTTCTGGGGTACCTCCTGGTACAACAGCTAGCATTTACTGTGCACTTTGTGTGCATTACCTCTCACCAGGCTCTTCTATTATTCTGTTTTAGAGAAAGAAAATGAGGCTTAGAGGAGTAAATACCCTGACTCCAAACACACGGTGTGATGGTTAATTTTATGTGTCATCTTGGGTGGGGCTGTGTGCCCAGTTGTATCATTAGCCACGAGTCTAGGTGATGCTGGAAAGAAATTTTGTAGATATGATTAACATTTGCAATCAGTTGACTTTATATAAAGCAGATTACCCTCTGTAAAGTAGTTCTTATTCAATCAGTTGAAGGCCTTAAGAGCAAAAACTGAGGTTTCTTAGAAAAGAAGGAATCTGCCTCAAGAATGTAGTATGTATAGAAATTGTGCCTGAACTTCCAACTTGCTAACCTGCCCTACAGATTTCAGACTTTCCAACAACTCCCCACCCAGTCACACGAGCCAGTTCCTTAAGTCTATCCTCCTCCTCTCTCAACCCCATGTCTTTTTGCATGCAAAGCCCACATTCTCAACTCCACACTCTGCTGCTTCCCAGACCCTGCATGAGAAGTTGCAGATACTGGAGTTGAAATATAAGCTGTAATGTAAGTGACTGGGACTAGATCCCTTGAGGACTTATCAAGAGATTTAACATGAAGGAGACCAGGTGAGTGGAGAAAACTGCTGTTGAGGAAGAGGAAGTGAAGATGTCAGGAAGATTGGGTAATCAAGGAGAGAAAAGGATGTGGTAGAGAAAATAATTTAAAATAACAGTTAATGCTTGGTGAGCACTTCCCATGTGCCAGGCACTGTTCTCAGTTCTTTCCTTATATTAATTTCTTTATTATTACTATCCTCATTTTATAGACAAGGAAACTGAGACCCAAGGTCACATGGCTGGTGAGTAGCAAAGCAGCAGGCAGTGTGCCTGCAGAGCCCAACACTTAACTACCTTAGTATACCACACAGGGAAAGAACAGGGTGAGGCAGAGGTGCCAGTCCACTGATGGAGAATAAAAAGGAGGGGCTGGATTAAACCAGAGTTTCTAAAGCCAAGGCTCCTCCTGCTTGGCTGGAGGAGATTCAGCAAGGGTCTTTACTAGGGTTCCTCCTTGGAATTACATAAAAGTTCTGGGATCTTATGGACCACACAATATGAAGAAAGCCCCCTCCCTGATCAGTCAGTCTATACCTAAAACCACTGAGATGCTGCATCAGTTAAGAATGTGAGGGTCATCCTTGGGGGAAACCCTGAATAATAGTGGCTTAAGCTGTAAAAGTATTTAGTTATTTCACATAACAAGGAGTCTGGAGGCAGGCAGTCCCCGGAGTGGTTTCACAGCTTCTTGATGTCTCCAAGGAGTCAGGATCTTTCCATCCTTACATTCTATCATCCTCCGTGTGTGGACTTTTTATCTTTAGGTTTGTTTCCTCATGGTCACCAAATGGCTGCCAGAGCTGCAGTGCTCACAAAACCATCTTCAGGGCAGTATCAGGTACAGACCGCTTGGATCTCCTTCCAGACTTCCCCCAAGTCCTCTTGGTCATACTGAGTCCTAAACCAATCACTGGCAAAGGGAACTTGAGCTCACTTGGTTTAGAACAGTCATGGGTCTCCACCTTGAGTTACAAGAGAGACCTACCTTCCTAGGCGAGGTGTGGCCTGAACAAATTTGGGTTATTTAAGGAAGAAGGGAGAATGGCTGATGAGTAGGAACCAACTGTGTCTGTCACAGAAGACCACTGTCCCAGTGCACAGGGCTCTTTCAGGTGCATGGTTCTGCTGCCCCAGAACACACTTAGGATACAGAATTTCAGCCAAGACCAGGAGCCCTGTGCTTAGGGTCCAGTTTTCTTGAGTGTACCCAGCAGCCTTTTCTTGAATTTTTCCAGAGTGTTGACAGGCAGCTGGACACAGTCCCAACAGAATGTGGGCACTAATGTTCTTCTACTTCCTTCTGGTCAGGAGAAACCACCTAGCTTCTCAAATGCACCTCCCCCTCTCCCAACTTTTTTCTCTCCTAGTGTTCTAGCAAAATATTCTCAAGAGACATTTGGGAAAACCGAGAGAAACAAATGTCTTTCTGGAAGTTTCTTCTCTTGGCCAGTTAACACAAACCTGTCACAAAGGCCCAGCTACCTTTGTACCTGTGGTGGTTGAGGGGACAGGGGCAGTAATGTTGGGAGAAAAGCACACATTGATCTCAGTATGTGATCATGCCACTGTTGCAGTGGGAAGAACAGTGTGGTGGTAAATAGGAGACTTGGGCCCCAGTCTCTAACTCTGGGCCCAAATGTCTTCATCGGTAAAATGGTTTAGAGGTAACACTGTGGAGTAGGGAAGGGAGGATTCCACCTAGTTGAAAACTAGACATAGAAGCCTCAGCAAATTCCCTAGCAAAATGCCCCAGTTTGACCTATTCCTACCTGGATAGCGAGGTTGGGAAACACAGGGGAATGGTGGATAATATATGTTGTAGGTGTCCAGGTACAGATCTGAGCATTTCCAGCCTGTCTCTATCATCATACAAGGTGGGGGATATGGGCACAGATTATGGTGCAGTGAGGGTTGGTTAAGAAGTAGCAGAGATAGCAGCACTATTTGCAATAGCCAAGACATGGAAACAGCCTAGATGTCCATCAACAGATGACTGGATAAAGAAGATGTGGTATATTTATACAATGGAATACTATTCAGCCATAAAAACCAACAACATAACGCCATTTGCAGCAACATGGATTTTCCTGGAGAATGTCATTCTAAGTGAAGTAAGCCAGAAAGAGAAAGAAAAATACCATATGAGATCGCTCACATGTGGAATCTAAAAAAAAAAATAAATAAATAAATAAATACAAAACAGAAACAGACTCATAGACATAGAATACAAACTTGTGGTTGCCAAGGGGGTTGCGGGTGGGAAGGGACAGACTGGGATTTCAAAATGTAGAATAGATAAACAAGATTATACTGTATAGCACAGGGAAATATATACAAGATCTTATGGTAACTCACAGTGAAAAAAATGTGACAATATATATATGTTCATGTATAACTGAAAAATTGTGCTCTACACTGGAATTTGACACAACATTGTAAAATGACTATAACTCAATAAAAAAGTGTAAAAAAAAAAAAAAAAAAAAAAGAAGTAGTAGCAGAGGATCCCTAAGGTCACATTTTAGTATCTGAGACAAGGGTTTTTAACTGGGGTCCATAAACCATAGACTGTACATTGGAATGTCTAAGTTCAAGGTCCATGAACTTGAATTGGAAAATACTACAACTTTAATTCCACTCGCCTCCATTTCCTCAGTTATGAATAAAGGCAGCAAACTACAGTTGCATTCACAGGGCCAGTAGAAAGCAGGGCTTTTCATTTCCCTTCACAGTTGATGCAGATATCTTGAAACATTGTTTATGCTCATTTCTACTTAAAGTTCACAGTAGTTTATTAGGCTCACCCCTTGATCTTGTTATTTTAATGTGTTAGTAAAGAAACCCATGTATTGCAACATCACACACTTAAATATTTTCACAACTGTATTTCAACATAACTAGCTTCCTTTGTGATCCTGTGTTTTTTTTGTTTGTTTGTTTTTAATGCATAAGAAAATATTTTGAGAAGAGATCCATGGCACCAAAAATTTCAGGAGCCCATAGCCCAGGGGGGCCTTGTTGACACTCTGGCCCAGTGTGAGGGCAGCTGCCCAGCTGAGCACATGGCCCCACAGGAGGAACCAGGTGAGAATCCTACCAGGCACCACTCTTACCTTAAATCACAGGGTGGTTTAGGGATAATAAGGACAGAGGACTGAGCTCACTGTAGAATAAAGGGAGGGGAGCACCCAGCATTGGTTCTTAGAGAATTGTTTCAGCTGAATTTAAGGACAGAAAAGCCAAGTGTGGGGAGAAGAGGCACAGAGGGATTCCTCCCTCCCCAGCTCTGGCTGTAGCATGGCTCAGGGACACCCACACCGTCCTGGAGAACAAAAGCTATTTCAATGCTCCAGGTGAAAGTTGAGCCAAGCCCTCTTTTAACGGAGCCTCTAGCCTCTCAGGCTCTGATAGCCATGCCTCTCTTTTGTGGGCATTTCCTCCATCTCTACCCTCCTGTGTGCTGCCCCTCACTGGGAGCAGCGCTGCCCCCATTTCATACCAGTCTAGCCCTGCCCCAGGTGAGCTCAGAGAGACCGGCTAGAAGTGTGGGAAGGCAACCCTTGAATCCAAGTTTGGGTTGAGAGCCTTCGGCACAGAGGCTGCTCTGGTTCCAATCCTGACTTCACCACTTTGTAACTGTTGGTGTCTGCCATGTCTCTGTGGGGCCTCAAGCTTTTTCTTTTTCTTCTTTTTTTTAAATAGGCATTATTTTTTAGAGCAGGTGTATAGAAAAGTTGTGCCAAAAGTACAGAAGTTTCCATATACTCTCTCCCTCCCAACCTCCACCTCATGGTTCCCCTAATATTAAATATTAACACCTTGCATTAATATGGCACATTTGTTAAAATCGATGAACCAATATTGGCACATTATTATTCAAGAAAGTCCATGGTTTACTTGAGGGTTCACTCTTTGTGTTGTAAGTTCCACTAGTTTTGACAAATGCATAATGTCATGTATCCACCACTACATCATTCAGAATAGTTTCACTGGCCTAAAAATGCTCTGACAGCCTCAGTTTTAACGTCTCTAAAATGAGAGTGTGAAGCTCATCTGAAGCCCCTCAGTCTCCCATTGTAGGTTTCTAATTTAGGCCTCTTGACAAATTAAGTGGTACTGAAGTCCACTAAATGTTTCTCTAAATGTGGTTTGATATTAGAGTCACTGGGCTTGTGTTGAGGTGAGGAGGGAGGTCCTCATTCAAACATTCTAGGGTCTCAACCCCAGACCTGCTAAATCAGAATCTCAGGGGTGGGGCCAGGAATCTGCATTTTAACCAGAGCCTGGTGCACAGGGAAGATTGAGACCCACCATGTGCTCAGGGCAGGGACAACCAGGCCAGGCTCCTGACTGCTTGTGCACAAGAATTTGTTCTACTAAAGTTTTCAAACCTAAACCAAAGGATCCAATCCATTGTCAGGTTAAACCTCAGGAGAGATGTACAATTCCCAAAAGGGAAAGGAGCAGAACCGTTTTCCTGGAAAAAGCCTATTTCTGCCTTCTGCAGCTCCCAGTTAACAAGCCTGCTGTTGTTTCATATCTTGATTGCTGATCACTCACCCAAAATAACCTGCATGCAGTGTCTCACCAGCTGCAGCTCTCTCTGCAACTCCCTTAATTTAGCAGTCAAACCCATTTGGCTCCACAACAAAGAGGCCCTGGGAAAAGGCCCCTCCCTCATGGCCATCTGTAGTGGGTTGAATAGTGTGCCCTTAACATATACGTCCACCCAGAACCCCAGAATGTGACTTTACCTGAAAATAAGGTACTTGCAGATGTAATTAGTAAGAACTGAGATTATACTGGATTAGGGTGGACCTAAATTCAGTGACTAATGTTCTTATAAGACAGAGATACACACAGAAAAGGCTGGCCATGTGAAGACAGAGGCAGAGGTTGGGGTGAAGCAACCATAAACCAAAAAACACCAAAGATTGCAGGAGCCACCAGAAGCTAAAAAGAAGTCAGGTGGCAGAAGACCTAAACAGACATTTCGCCAGTGAAGACATACAGATGGCCAAAAGGCACATGAAAAGATGCTCAATATCATTAATTATCAGAGAAATGCAAATCAAAAATACAATGAGGTATCACCTCAAACCTGTCAGAATGGCCATCATTTAAAAATCCACAAATGATAAATACAGGAGAGGGTGTGAAGAAAAGGGAACCCTCCTACACTGTTGGTGGGAATGAAATTTGGTACAGCCACTATGGAAAACAGTATGAAGATTCCTTTAAAAACTAAAAATAGACTTTCCATATGGTCCAGCAATTCCACTCCTGGGTATGTATCTGGAGGAAACTCTTAATTTGAAAAGATACATGCACCCCAGTATTCATAGCAGCACTATGTACAATAGCTAAGACATGGAAGCAACTTAAATGTCCATCTACAGATGGCTGGATAAAGAAGTTGTGGTATATTTATACAATGGAATACTACTCAGCCATAAAAAAGAATTAAATAATGCCATTTGCAGGAACATGGATAAACCTAGAGATTATTATACTAAGTGAAGTCAGACAGAGAAAGACAAATACCATATATCACTTATATGTGGAATCTAAAAACATGACACAAATGAACTCATTTAGAAAATAGAAACAGATTCACGGACATAAAAAACAAACTTATGGTCACCAAAGGGGAAAGGGTAGGGGAGAGATAAATTAGGAGTTTGGGATTAGCACAAACTACTATATACAAAACAGATGAACAACTAGGTCCTACCGTATAGCGCAGTGAACTATATTCAATAGCTTATAATAACCTGTAGTAGAAACCTATAAAACTGAATCACTGTGCTGTACACCAGAAACTAGCACTACATTGTAAATCAACTATACTTCAATTAAAAAAAGAGAGACCAGGAGGGATTCTTCCCTAGAATCTTAAGAGGGAACATGGCCCTGCCAACACTTTTATTTCAGACTTCCAGCATCCAGAACGGAAGGAATAAATTTCTGTTATTTTAAGCCACCCAGTTTGTGGTGATTTGTTACAGCAGCCCTAGCAAATGAATACACCATCATTGCCAGAGACCCCTATCCCGCTTTAGCCCACTCCTCAGCCCCACTACCAGCATGAAGGAAAGGACCCCACACACGTGCTTTTCTCCAGATGGGTGCTTTAATGTGGCTGGTTATGATTAGAGCTATTTTCTCCCAATCAACAACTCTGAATTCTGCCTGTTTCCTGCACAAGGACAAGGGCCTTCTGTCCTCTGCTTGGAAGGCTACAATCCAAAACGGGTTGAAACTTTAGTAGCAACAAATAAATACTGGTCCCAGAGGCAGTGCCTGGCAGGTAGTGCCATGTGGTCATTGCCGGGCTCAGCGAGGGTCACTGTAGCTTCATGCCACTCCGGCGCCGAGAGTCCTTCCGGGCGATGGGGCTGAAGTTCACAACCTCCTTGTAGATGTGCTCTAAGAAAGGCAGGGTGGCTCAAGGTGGGTAGGAACTGGTGAGGGCAAGAGAGAGACCTCCCACCTCAAACATAGTGTGGAACAGGAATTCAGCTCAGCTCAGGAAGAAAAAAGTACACACAAGAGACAGTATCGGCTCAGAGAAGGAGGCGATAGTTTCCAGGAGAGCAGTGGGGCCGGCTGAGGCCAGGCAGGAAAAGGAAGGAGGCAGAGGAGAGGGAGGCTGCAGACAGAGAGAGGAAGGAGCCTGAGACCCCCAGCTCTTACGCTTCCATTCATCAACTGTGAGTTTCTCATGTTCTAAGGAATCATCAAGTGGCTGCTGAGCCTCTGTCTCCTCCTCAGGGTCCCGGAAGGGTTCAAAGAAGGGGTGGGTGAGGGCCTGCGAGGCCGTCAGGCGCTTGTCCACATCCAGCTCCAGCATTTTCTCCAGCAGATCTACAGCTGCAGTAACAGCGTGTAAGCCTCACATTGGAAATGGGAGAGCCTACCCGCTGGGACAGACTGCAGGCCCCAAGACTCACCCTGGGGGCTGGCACGTGGGAAGAGCTGAGAGAAATCCTTCTTGGGGCTCTGTGGCAGGGACTGGATATAGGATTTGGCCTGGAAGACGGAAAAGCATTGAATAATCCCCAGTTGTCAGCCCCTCAGGCCATGGGGTATAAAGCAGGGATTCCCCCAGAGCGGGGCAGATGGCTCAGGTCAGAATCCAAAGTGAGATGAAGGCAAGAGCCCTTGCCAGGGCAGAGGGGAGGTGCAGGTGGACCCACCGCCCCAAAGGTCTACAGCCCACCTGACCCTGATCAGCCTGGGCCCAGCTGCCACTCACTGCTTTGTCATTCAGCTTCTGCACAAACTCAGCACCCGGCACCCCGGTCACTTTTAGGATCTGGGTCAGCTGGTCCAGGTCTTGACATCAGGTTAAGGCTCAGCCTTACTCCTTGGGGGCAGGTCTGAAGGTGCCCTTCCTGCTGCCCCTCAATCAGGCCCACCCAGCACCGTGGACCATCCAGGCTGCAGACACTCACCTCCCCCTTCTTTCAGGAGGGGAGGTTCATCCTTCAGGACTCAGATCTCTGGAAGGCTTCCCACCTGCCAAGCTGGGTTAAGGGTCCCTCCCCACAAATGCTCCTGGACGTGCTGCCTTCCCAGCCTCATCTCACTCAGTCACTTCCATCCATTTCTTCGCATCTTGCCCCTCACATTCTGAGTTTGGCAGGGCAGACCCCACATCTTCTCAATCCCTGTGCAGCACACACAGGTGCTCAATGCCTATATGTGGTGCTAAAACTTCAAGTATTTTCTACATAGTGGTGGAATGACAGGTGACTTGTTTTCATGATTTTGCTTCTCTGCATTTTAAAATTGTTCCACAGAGAGCAAGTATCACTTTCACATTAAGGGAAAAAGAGATTTAAATAATAAAGTGTCTGTTGAAGGAATGAATCCCTGGATGGAGTATGGCTTTTGTAGCAAAGGATACAATCTTTCCCCTTGAACAGAGTTTTCCCTGTCAGCATCTCTGCCATGATACAGCCCACAGACCAGATGTCCACTGCAGAGGGAGGGGGAAGAAGTGTCATCTGGACCAGCTGACCAGGACCCAGCAGTCAGTCAACCCAGAATCACCAAGACGGCCTTGCGGAAGCTGTCAAAGAAGACCCCCCTCCCCCGGGCAGCTGACCACTGACCAGTCTGGTTGTAGCGCATCCAGCTGAGGATCACCTCAGGGGCCCGGTACCAGCGGGTCACCACGTAGCCAGTCATCTCCGCGTCTGCATGCCGCGCCAGCCCAAAATCCAAGATCTACGACTCGGGGGACATAGGGAGAAGGAGCTTGCTGAGGAGAGGAGGCTCCCGGAGAAGCTTCTGGGGCTCCCACAGAGAGGGGCCCACCCCATGCCCAGGCTAACCTGCCTGGGCCCGCTCACCTTCAGCTCACAGTCCTCATTCACAGCGAGGTTGCCTGGCTTCAGGTCCTAAATGAGAGGAGAGAGCGAGCACTGGGCAGAGGCAGAGATGGGAGCTGTCCCAATCGGCTGCCACCCAGTGTGGGACCTCAGCTGGCCCCTTTCCCTCTTTCTAGGTGTCAGTCTCCTGTGCAGAATGACGGTTGGACTAGGTGTCCTTCAGGGCCCATCCATGTTGCTGACTCTTGGAGCCTGAAATACCCAGCTCAGGGCTTTGTTTGCAACATTTTCCCAGAAAGTTCCCCAGAACACTGCAATTCTTCTGAGTAGACCTTCCTAAGCCAAGGTGGAGCCTGGAAAATCCACATTCCCTCCATTTCTCCCTGCCCCTGTGATGTGGAGAACCCTTCTAGGGGTGGGTGGGGCCTCTGAGGATGTAGCAGAGAAAGCACTCACCCTGTGGATGACCCCAGCTGAGTGGATGTACTGTGTTGGGGAGAGAGAGAGAAGGGTGAGTCCAGGTGAGCACCAGGTGTTGCAGGCTGACCCAGAGAGCTTCTCTGCCCTGTCACAGTGTGCTCTCCAGCCTTCAAGGCCTGGCCTCCCCAGACCCCAGATCTCAACACCAAGCCCCCATTCTCTGCCATCTTCCAGGGTCCCACCCACCTTAAGACCCTTGAGCATCTGATACACCAGGTACTGAATCTTGTCCTCACTAAACTCCATCCCCATGATCTTCTGCAGGTCCGTCTGCATGAAGGGCATCACCAGGTAGCTGCAAGACACAAGGGCTTCTTGAACAGTCCCAGCCCTACCCAGCCCCAGGTCGGAGCTCAGAGGAGGGGTGAGGGCCTTAGAGATGACCTCTATATATGAGAAGAACCAGCCCCACCACCAGCAGCCAGACTCCCATGCAGCGGGCCTCCTGGCTCCTGGCTCTCAGCCTGGCCCCAGAAGCCTCCCAGTTGGCAGAGCTTAGAGTATTTCAGCTGGAGCATGCTCAGGAAGACCAAATGGAGCAGTGTTCATCTCTTCAAAGGTGCCCTCTCCTTGCCCTCCTCCAAGCCCCACGGAAAGCCATGCTGTGAGTTAGAAACATCTGCCAGTATTTCTGCTTCTATACAAATATTTTCTCTCCCAGAGGGTCATGCCCCACTGAGATGGCTCCTCGACCATCTAAAAATGTCTTCCTCCACCCCTCGACCCCCCCGCCCCGCCACGAAAAAGGTCTTCCTTCCAAGAAGGAAACAATAAAACAGTTTCCAGGAGGGTGCAAGAAGGAAGGAGATAGCTGAACCACTGCACCCTCTTAATAGGATTGCAAAACAGATCAAGGTCAGCAAAATGTAACTGTTACTCAAAGCAGTAACAGCAAAGTCCAGAACAAAAAAGATAATGATTTTTAAAGGAATTTAAAAAAAAAAAAAGGATATGGAGACCATCTCTATGAGCCTGTCACTTTTGAAGTCTTCTTCCACCTGACCTCACCCTGTCCCCGATGGACCCTGTTCAGTCCCCTCTCCACCTCTGAGTTTCACCTTTACATGGACCCTGATTCTTTCCTCAGTTGACAAACTTGCTGAAGTCTCATGGCGCTATAACTACCTTCCTTTGACTTTGTTTCTTCAAGTAATCACTCCTTCTCCCTTTCCCTCCCTGATCAAACTCCTAGAAAGAATGCTCCTCACCTGTGACCCCACTGCCTTAACTTCCAGTCCCAGTCCTGACAATTGGTGTCTGCTCCTGCCCCACCGCCAGCGCTGCTCAACTAAGGTCACACACATGCACACACATGGCTCTCTTTCTACTGAACCTTTTGCAAAGTCTGACAGTCCCTCAAGATTCTCTGCTCTGCCACTTCTACCACTGATCAGGCCCTCTCACCTCTCCACCTGTTCGTCCTCTTGTATTTTCTCTTAAATATTGTTGTCTTACAACAGTATAGCATCATGTTCTATACTAACCTGTTCCTGGGCTTCGGCTATCATCCGTGGGTGATTATTCCAGCCCAGACCCACATCCCTAGCCCAGACCTTCCTTAGCTCCAGATTTATTTGCAATTGCTGATTAAACACTTGAATGTTCATAAGCTCTTCAAAAATGAAGTGTCCAAAATGGAGTTCATTATCTTTCTCTCAGGATCTGTTTGCCCTCCACCTAGTATTCCAAGCAGGAACCTGGCATCCCCTGTTCTAAGTCACCCCTCCCAGCCACTGCATCCCAAGGGATACAACATTCTGACAGTCCTGCCTCTCAATGGGTCTCAAGTCTGCTCTTGGTGTCCCATCACCTCTGCTTTATTTAGATCAAGGTTTGGGTCTCAAACACTACTCTCCATGTTCCCCACCTCCCAGAGTTGCTCCCCACCCCTTTCTCACTGCTGCCAGAGTGCATCCCCAAAATCTAATCTGACTACATCAGCTCCCTGCTCAAAACCTCTGTGGACTTAAGGCTGCCTGTAGGACCAAGTCCGGACTCAGCCTGACCAAACCAGCTGCTGGCCTCCACTAGCCACACTGAACTTCTCAGGATTGCCCAAATGGTCCAGTCTCTTTCATGCATCATGGTCTTTGTCCATGCAGTTCCTTCCACAGAATGCCGTTAGCCCCTTCTACCTCAGGCAAATGTCTACTCATCCATCAGGACTGAGTTCTGAGTTGCCTCCTCTCTGAAGCCCACTGAGGCAGCTTGCAATTCACAGCTCTCCACCCAGACCCAAAGCACTGACCACCAGTGTCGTTATTCACCACTGCCAGCCTCTAAAGGGCTGGTCCACTTTAAATTTCCAATGCTAAGCACAGCAGCTGGCATCATAGGAAAAATCTCCATTTAAAATCATTGCATTATATTGTGTGTGTGGGGTGGGTGGGGGGTGCATCCTAACAAAGAGACCTGCAGCTGCATTTGAAATAGGATTGGAAAAAAAAAAAGCCACCTTCCCAAAGGTTCCTAAATTTTAGACCACGTACTGCACTAGCAAAGCCATGGAACTAAAATTTTCCTTTCTTTGTGGCTCTGTCAAATATCACATCAGCCAGAGGCAGCCAAGGCTTCCTGATCCTCACTTTATGCTAGGGAAAGCCCAAGGTCCAGACCCACACCTGCGCCCCCAGGGAATGGTGTGGTAAGTTGACGCAAACCCTGTGGGGACTGGCAATAATATCTGGGCAATAAAGCTGGGTAAAGCAAAGCAGATGACAGACAGCTCCGTATCAGGCAAGCACCCCACAAGCCCCTCCCACTTCTTCCTCCCTCCATTTCTCTCCACCCTTGGCTTAAAGAATCTCTCCACAGCCCAAAGGCACAGGGACTCCTGGGGCAGGAAGCACCTTTACCCAGAAAAGAGAATCTGGACCCTCTCCTTACTTGCTCCCCAGTGGCAAGTAAGGCCTGCAAATGTCCTGGAACCCACGGCAGCCCGACTCACAAGTCATGGAAGTTGCGCAAGGAGGAGGCTGGGGTAAAGACATCCAGAAGCCCGATGACCTGGGGAGAGGTTGCCAGTGAGGGCTAGGCAGCTGCTGCTGCCCTCTGCTCCCCTCCTCTGGGGCCACAGCCCTGCACCTGTCCTTTCCAAAACACCATCTCCAGCAGGAAGCAGGTTCCCAGCCTTGGAAGCAATAAAAGGGGCAGAGGTGGAAGAGGAATTCCCCAAATTGGGAGGGAGTTTGCAGGGCACAGTGATGGAGAGTCAGGCTGGGGAGAGAGGGAGGTGGACATTCCTGTGCTTACTACACCCAAGTCTGGTGGTCAGGACAAGCAGCACAAACCCACTCTCAACTCAGGCTGAGAACCACAAGTGAAGAAGGGAAACAAGGAGGGGCTTTCCAGTCAGCAGGCTGCCTGCTCTGGACCTTGGGTATCCCACCATATCCAACCATGCCTGACAAAGGGCTGGTTTGGAGCTGGGGGCAAAATTGCCCCTGGCTGGAGGACATGGAGAGGGGTTTGCTGAAGAGCAATGGGACTTAAAATGTACACAATATTTTGAAATCATTATTTTGAATGTTTGCCTTCCAATCTAGGTATCCTGGAACAAAGCCTGGGTGCCAGGCCCAGCACTGGGTCTCTAGTTTTCCTGGCTGTTTCAATCAGATGGGACAGTCTAGAGGTTAGGCACTGAGGCTTGCTGCCATCTCTGCCACTGACTAACCATATAACCTGTGAGTCTTTTTGTGCCTCAGTTTCCCTATTGAAGTAATAGTACTTATCTTATGTGATATTGTGAGGATTAAACAAGTTCGTTTATGCAAAGTTCTTAGAATTGTGCCTGGCACAAAGTAAGTGCTCAATAAGTATCACTGTATTATTATTGTTGTTAACATTAACAGGGCCACATGTGAAAACAATATTAACTAGGATTCCAGCTCTTAGATCTAGAACAACTACAAAGTTCTTCTGTATCCATTTCCTCATAACAGTGAGACGGTAAGTTTGCACCTCACAAAGCTTGTTCTGCTCTCTTGCCAAAAATTCCCTTTGCACCCTTTCAGGTCCTGGCACCTGATTGTAATAATTAGGTGAGGAACAAGGGCCAGAGGAACAGGGAGGAGACTCCCCTTCTGCTGGCCCTGTCAGGAGCTCCCTGTACCCTTTCAGGCCATTTCCCACACATACGGAGGGGCCTGGTCAGGACCCTTTCTGGGGCCACCCTCGGCTCCCTGCCTCCCCAGAGCAGCTCCCAGGCCCAGCCTACATTCTCATGCTGCATGTGTTTCAGCAGCAGCAGCTCTCGATAGGCACGCTTGGCAAAGATCTCAGACTGGAAGGGCCGGCTCAGCTTCTTGATGGCCACCTTCTCCCCTGACCGCTTGTCGATGGCAGAGCTGTAGGGGCATAGGCAGGTCAGCAGGCAGCGGCTTCCTCCCTGGCAGCCCAGACTCCAGATCCTGGGTGGTATCTCCCAGGCCATCTGGGGAGTCACGGCCACCCTTACCCCAATCCCTCTTGGCCAGTCGGCTAGGCTAGGAAGAACTGATGCCCACCACCTGAAAAGTGAGGGAGAAGCTGAAAGCACAGTGGGGGGAGGAGGTGGCAGAACCTGAGAGACGTGCAGTGCACCAGGATCAGACACAGGTTAATGCCAACAGGATCCAGAGTCCAGAGGGAGTCTCACTCTATGCAACTTGGTGAATCACTTCTCCCTGTTTGGGCCTCAGTGTACCCATTTGTAACAAAAGGGATTCACCCGCATGAACTCTGGGGTCCCTTGTAAGATTCAAGTCCTGGAGAACCAGATCCAGTCCTAATTCAACCCACAGAGATCCTACCAAGCCGGTGAGAAAAGTGAGATCGCGCCTGGAGCGGCCCTGGGCCAGCCTGCACAGTCTGAGGCTTCTCGCTCCTACTCTACTTCGATGCCCAGCTTGCCGCCTCCTCCCAGCTCCAGGGCTCATCCCGGAAAAGCCTCGCGAAGTTCTTCCAAGCCCGCAGGGCTCTGGGCCTTAGGGTCCTCGATCAACGTGGGAGGCGCACGGCCCCGAGCGCCCAGTAGGAGAGGGGACACCGGAGGCGGGTCTGGGAAGGGGGCATTAATCGGGCCCCAGATCTCCGGGAGGCTCCACCGGCGTCCCGCCAGTGGTCCGACCCGACGCCCCGGGCGTCCCCCCGCCATCCCCAGCGGGCGCGCAGGCCCGGGGGTCTCACCACACGGCGCCGTAGGCCCCACTGCCTACGTGGGTCAGGGACACGTAGGTCTTGGGCAGCTCCCAGGCGGTCTTGTTGACGTCCTGCTTGTAGAAACCCCTTTTCCGGGTGAGGCTCATCCCGGGCACCCAACCTTGGCGGCCCCAGCACAGTGGCCGCGTTCGAGGCCCGCCGCGCTCCCAGCACCCGACCCCCGCCCGCGGTCCCCGCAGAGCCCGCCCCGCGCCGCGCTCCTCCCCCGCGCGAGGGCGGGGCCCCCGGCCGGCAGCGCGTCCCACCTGCCGGCTCGCCCAGGTGCGCCGCGTGGCCACGCCCAGGCCTGCCCAAAGGCCCGCGCTGGGGAGCCCCAGATTTCCGCCAGCCCTGGAGTGTGGGGCCCGGCCACAGACCAGCCAGCAGCGGCAGGTGCGCTGCCCTGCAGGAAGGGGTGCTTCCCTCCCAGTGCTAGAGTGGGGCTGGGGGCTGATAGACCCGAGGGGCTCCCGCTGAAGGCGGAGGACTAGAAGACAGGGCCTCCTAGCTCCCTCCTGAGAGGGACTCAGTAGGAAGAGCTCCTGGAGATTTTGAAGACAATTCTGGGAAAACAAAACAAAACCCCACAACCTTTGGATTATGGAAAACTTCAAACATGTACAAAAGGAGACAAAACAGCCCAGCGCTTCTCAATTTGGATGTGCATACGAATCCCCTGGGGATTTTATTTTATTAAATGCAGATTCTGATTCAGTAGGTCTGGGGTGGAGCCAAGATTCTGCATTTATAGCCATCTCCCAGGTCCAGAGGATCACACTTTTATAGGGAGGTTCTAATGACCCTGCATGGTTCCAATCCCACAGCTTCAACAACAGTATCAACTCTTGGTCAATTTTGTTTCATCTACATCCTTCTTCTCCCATTATTTTAAAGCAAAGCCAGGTATCAAATCATTTCATCCATAAATATTTTTGTATCTCTAAAAGATAAGCATTATTTTAAAAACATAACCACAATATCATTAAACCTAAAATTAATAACAGTAATTATGTAATAGCAACTATCCAGTCTAGGTTCAGATTTCCAATTTTGAACATAGTGCTTGCTGCTGGCTTCCTAATGCCTCATGAGGGCAATGACAAGCCAAAGCCTTCTGCCACCTGTTTCTGGTGACTTGTGCAATCTGAAGAAGATTCTGTGCTAAAATTGAGTCACAGATTCCCCCCCAGGAACAGGGTTGGGGGCAGAGAAGGGCCGCAGGAGGTCCAGATGCCTGGCCTGGTTTTCTGACCCCTAGCTGGCCTGGGAATGGGTTTATGAAAGGAGTGGGGACTACTTGCTTCACTTTGTCAGCAGGAGAGGGTGTCTTCAATAAGGAAAGGAACTTGCCTGTGGCCTACAGAAAGCTGGGGGCCCTCACTAGGGAGTGTCTGGAACCCGAATCCTGTGCCACAGCCCCTCCCATGCTGTGCTGCAGCATCAGGCACAGACTAGAAGATCACTGGGGGATGGGGGTCCAGGGACCCCACAGAAATGCCCAACAGGCATTGTAGGCAGGGAATCTGTCATATTCATATCTGGCAGGCAGTAGGATATCAAAAACTGCATGGAGAATGAATAGAAGAGTCTGCCCATTAGAAGTGAAAAATTCTTATTCAATGAGCACTTGTGTTTGCCATGTGCCGGTCATTATTCCCAGTGTTTTACATGTACTACTCCCCTAATCCTAGTAAGAGGTAGTAAGAGGCCTCTGAGTCAGTAGTAGTATTATCCTCATTTTAGAGATGAGGAACCTGAGGTACAGAGACGTTAAGTAACTTGCTGAAGGTCACACTGCTGGTTAGGGGCAGAGCTGGGTTGAAGAAGCTAGTACAGCCTGGTTCTAGAGTCCGCTCCCTCTGCTCTGAGGCTATGCAGCGTCTCAGGGTTGAGAGACATTGCTCCTCAAAGGAAGTAGCCTCCGTTTCATCTGCCTCACCCATCGTGAGGACATGACTACTGATCAAACCATGTCTCCCTCAGTACATCCTGCCCTGGGGATCTGACATATTCTCCACCCTCTCCCCGTCCCACCCCCTACTCCAGCCCTGAGACCCTGTGGGAGGAAAAGGGAAAGGACTACAAGCCTGGGAGGGTTGCAGGAGTTTTCGACCTTTAGGGTTGAAGGTGCCAGTGGAAGGCACTTGGATTCTGAAGTTGGGGTGGGATCCTGGAAGCCAGAGTCTAGGGCTGGGCACAGGCAAGAGAGTGGTGTCCAGGAGAGTCAGATTTCCTTCAGGGTTGAAGATCCAGTTCTCCAGGGTAGGGTCGGGACTTGAGCCTTTGTGTTGTGTCTCAAAAACCTGAGTGTGGCAGAGGTGAGCCCAGAAAGGTGAGAAATACCAGGGAAATGCTCATTGCCCAAGTGGGTGCAATCCTGCGAGGGCATGAGCTGGCCACTCAGGCTGTGGCTCTGGATGCCTCTTAAGCAACGGTCAGGAAGTGACTCAGGCCTCAGACTCTGCTGACATTGACCCCCTCCTCAGGCCTCAGCTGGACTGGTATTTACTCAGCAGCCAGGCAGCTTTGGAGAGATGTGCCATGGACGATCCTTTCTAGGGAGTCATTAATGGGAGAGAAAGAGGAAGGGGTCACTGAGGACATCCTAGGTGCTCCCCTCCCACAGCCCCAGGGTTCTCTTCTCTGAGCTCCAGGGCCCCTGAGCTCTTCTCCTGCCAGACACTGGCGTAATATTGTGGTGTTGGTTTCTGCCCTATTAACATCGAGTCAGGGGGTTAAACCAACTTTGGAAGGAGACCTGAATTTCCATCCTGCCTCTGCAGTACCAGTGTATGACCCAGGGCAAAGTTCCTTGCCCTCTCTGAGTTTCAGTGTCCTCCTTGTAAAATGGAAATGACATTAAAGCATGACGAGTATATTTGAAGAGTCTTGGGAATGTATCGTTCCAAGTGCAGTATAACAACAACACAGAGGTAGGGACTGTCAATGCCTCCAGCCAAAGATCCTCAGAAACACACCTGTGGGGAAACGAACTGGGTTTGTCATTCGTTGCACGGAGAAGAACATGCACACAGGAATCAGGGCACGTCTCGGTAAGAGGGTGTTGGAACGCACATATTATTAGATTTGGGCTTATGTTAGGTGACTTCGTGGAGGATATAAGGAAGCTGGACTTTGTTCTGGATTAGGTGCCATCAGGAAGTAGAGGTGATTCTCTGATTAGGTATCTTAATATATCTTACCTGGAAGGAGGGCCAACTAGAATGAGGAGAGAACCATAATTGGTAAAGTAGCAGCCTTCACTCAGAGTAGCTGCATGGGGGTGTTTGGTCATGTTTGTGGTCTGGACAATACTCATATTTTCTCTGTGCTCAGATGTGATTACAGAGTGTCTTGTTTTTGTCTTGATCTGTTGTGGTCACAGATGGTTTGTCTGCATTTAGCAGGAGCACGTAACATGAGCTGGGCCGGGCCAGCTCCGAGCAACAACAAGGTCCAGCTGATGGGACTGGGCAGTTCCTGGGTGTCAGGATACCACTGTTATCCTAGCACAGATGGAGACGCTGAGGCCCAGAGGCAATGACTAATTTGCCCAAAGTCATACATGACCAAGAAGGTGGTGGACACAGTCTTCAAACCTGGTGTCCTGCTCTAGAGTCTGACTGTTTAACCACCAGCCAGGCTGTCTGGGGCCCAGCAAGTGCCTGAGAAGTGGCTGTTCTTATAAGGTTGTCTTCCGAGTGAGGCTGTGAGCCTCTAGAGGGCAGGGACATGGTTCTGAGGATGGCTAACTAGCTTCTTAGAAACTGAGGCAAAAGCCCTACATGATGATGAGGCTGGCTGCCCATAATCCTGGCCACTGAGGTGCCATCTGGCCTCAGAAATCTGGCAGTTCCTCAAACACCACAGCCCTCTCTGTGCCAAACAGCCGGGCCAGCAACTCAAACTCGCATCTTCACTGGCTGTGAGACCTCTACAAAAGGAGAAATTATGACCTGCCTGGGGTCTCCTAGGGATGAAACAGCAAGGGAGCCCAAGAGCTCTGGCCCCAACTCTTGAGAGGTTCTCATGCTCCTTAGGGGTTTTCAAGACTCCACAAAACAATCAAAATTGTAAGGAGATGGAGAGATGCAGAGTGAGGGCATGTGGGGGCTGCTCTGTGGCTTGTTAGCCTCAGACAAGTTAGTTAGCCTCTCTAAGCCTCAGTTTCCCCATCTGTAAAATGAGAGTAAGTAACATTACCCACCTCATGGGGCTGTCATGAGGACTAAAAGAGATGACAGGAGAAGTGTCTGAGATTCAGGGCCTGGCACACAGTAGGTGCTCACCCAAGCTCCTTCCTCAGTGCTGTCCAGCTTTGCCCCCCAGGCCCGGGTATCCTGGCTGCTCTGCCCTCAGCCCCAGCCTTTTTGCTGTTCAGTCCCTGCCACAGCAGGAGCCCCTTAGTTGACTCCAACTCACATCAAACTCCTTTATCAAGTTTTTGCCAAATTCCCAGCCCAAGCATTCATCCACCCATTTATTCAACATTTACTGTGTGCCAGGGACTGATCTAGGTGCTGAAGATGTAGCAGAAATGCAACAGATAAAAATCGCTGCTGTGTGGAGCTGACATTCTAGTGGAGGAGGCAGATGAAAGACCAGTGAACAAACATAGTATTGGGTTGAACCCTCTGAAATTGCTGACATTTGACAATTTTATATGATTCAACCAAAGGTAATGTCAGGTAGTGTTAAGTGCTATGGAGAAAATACTGCTGAGTAAGGATATAAAGAAGGACTGTGAGTATGGTTTTAGGTGGGGGTGGCGTAGCAGGGAGGCAGGGAAGGTCTGTCTGAGGAGGCGACATTGGAGCATCTGAATTCAGGGCAAGGGAACTCTGGGGGATGAGCAGGTGTCTGCCTTCCAAACTTGTCCACTCTGTTCCCACATCTGACCTGCCTTCCAGTCTCATTCCTCCCATGCCACCCCCTCCCCCCAACTCCAACAGTCTCTGCTAAGTCCTCCAGCTCAGAACACCTGGGGCGGCTTACTGGGTCCATTTTTCCCCAGAACACCTTCCCCTTCCAGGGGACTCAGGGCCTGAACAGAACATCCATCCCAAGAGCAGAGTTATCAGGCGCCCTTCACCCTTCAGCTGTTCCCTCAGCCTCCCCGCCCTTTGCCTTGACCTGGTCCTCCCTGCCTGCCCTCAGAGTTAGCACCCCCTGGTGGAGGATAGGGGTAGGGACAGCTCTGCTAGAGCAGTACCTCCCAGCCAGCCTTCTTGGGACTCAGAATGTAGACCCCTCTTCCTCACATCCTACACCACCCCATCCTTCACACCCTCGCTACTCCTCCTCAAGACCCACCTCCTTCAACCGGCCTGCAGGACAGGCCCTCTGTCCTTGACCCAACCCTGTGAAGATGTGGCCAGGGATCCGTCTGGTGGAATATTCCAGCGATGTTGAGGCCTCTGCCCCCCTTTGATCTCTGCACTGTCCTTTGTAGCAATCAGCACGCTTTTAACTAGTCTGCGTTGCCCTCTGTGAGATGCCCATCTCCACCAATGAAGAAACCAGCTCCGTGAGGGCAAGGATAGTACCTTGGTCACTGCTGAGCCCCCGGCACTATTCTGGCTCACGCTGGGTGCTCAGCAAATATTTAGTGTGACCAAAGATTTTTGTGTCTCTTGTGGGTACAAGGGACAGTGCGGGGATGTGGTTTGAAGACACAAATGGTGGAAGTACAGGAACATCAGTGGGGGAATATGCTTGGAACCAGCCTCCTGGGAGGTGTCTGGGTTGTGTGGTCTTTGTCAGGTGGGCACCATCTGGCCTGGAGGTGTGGCTTCCACTTTCTCTCCCTGTTCCCTGAGGCAAGGCCCATGGGTATATGCTGTGTGTGCAAGTCTGGACCTGTGTGTGGTGGTAAAAGGCTCTTGGTTAAGAACCAGGGTGCACAACCAGAATTTGGGGAACTTTTTTCTCGCCAAGAGGTTGCACCAAACTTCATTACAAACAGGCCCCTCCCTGTCTACGGCCCTCACTGCTCCCACTGAGGTTCTGGATAAGCCAGACGCGCCACGCTTTGGAACTGCCCTTTCTTCCTGGTCTTTAAAGTTCAGCTCCAAACTCACCTCTTCAAGGAGGTGTTCCTGAGTGAACTGCAGACCTGCTCCCCTCAGGAACCCTGTACATACCCTCCCGACCCCAAGATCTTGGCTGCCTGCAGCCATACACCCCCAGGCTATGTGACATCCACGTTCTTGGATGGACTAGTACTTTGGTGAGCCAGAGGAGAGTAGCCGAGGACTGCGGGGCAGAACTGGGTTTGACTCTCACGCCAACACTTAGAGCTGTGTGACCTTGCACAGGTGAGTGCATGTCTCTGAGCTTCCTCATCAGTACAATAGGACAGCAACACCCACCTGGCAATGAGACTGTGGAAGCAAGGTTGCAGGCCTTGTGCATGGTGCTCCTTCCTGCCCTTCAGGACTGCCACACATCACCTCCTCTGAGAGTCCTCCCTGACCCATCACAAGCCCGGGCCCACCAGACTTTCCCGGCCTCACTTTCCTTCAAGCCATTGTGTATCTTATATATACACTTAACAAATGTCAGCTCTACAAAGGTAGGCATTTTGTCTATTTTGTTCGTTGCTGAATCCCAAGTTCCTAGAGCACTGCCTGGCATCCAGTGACTGATCGAATGGCAGGTACGTAGTAGGGGCTTTATAAACAGGAGCTACTATTATTACCGTACGTCTCTGTCTTGTTTGTTTGCAACTGATAGTTTGGTGGAAGTCACCTTCATGCCTGGGGCAGTGCTGGCTCAAATGACCTGCCAAACCTCGGTAATAGGGTCACTGTGCTGCCTGGGCTCCTGAGTGACCTGCCCCAGGCAGAGGCAGCTCTGTACCTGGAGGACACCTCAACAACCAGCAGTTCCAGGCCAGAGGCCACTGGGTCAGCCTTCTATGTACACAGCCAACACCAAGACACATGGATCAACCCCAGGAGTCCCATGACCTTTGTCAGGTCAAAGAAATCCAGACAAGACTAGTGGGGCTACCTGCCATGGCAGAGGCGTGGGCTCTGAGTCCAGCTCTGCCTCAACTCCCTGGGTGACCTGAAGTCACATTGCCTCCCTGCGTACTTCAGTTTTCTATTTTACGTGTTTAACAACTATTGACAGAGCACTAGTTACTTGTCAAAAGTTGTTCTAAGAGCTTATGTACATGTAACTCATTTAATCCTCTCAAGAACCCTTTGAGATGGGCTAATAATATCCTTCATTTTACATAGGACAAACATAAGTCACAGAGAGGTGAAGTGACTTGCCCAAGGTCACACAGCTAGTAAATAAATAGCAGAGCCAGGATTCAAGCCCAGGAGTCTCGCTGCAGAGTCAGTGTTGGTAACCGCTATGCTCAGCTGCACTGAATGGTGCCTGTGAAGGGCCAGTCTTTGCCTCTTAGGAATCTGGGTTTACTTCAGATGGTGGGTCCATTATTTGGCACACACTCATTTTCTTAAAGGTTCCAGTTAGCTTCCCTAAACAAGAATCTCCCCTCCTGCTCTTCTCCAAATTGAGTAACTGATTTCCCCTTACTTCCAGAAGAAAACAGCCAGTAGTGTGCCAGAAAACAGGGCTGGGGGACAGAAGACCCGATGCGTAGTTTGTCGATCTCTGTGGCATAAATACCCCCACCGTGGCCAAGTTCATGCTACCAATCTGATGTCACGGAACACGGAGTTGAGAAGAGGTGCACAAAATCAGCTCCCAAGAGCCACCACGTGCAGGCTCCAGCACGCCTCTGGAGCCAAGGTGCAGCACAGGAAGAAGTAAGGGCTCCTTGGGTACAAGCCACCAGCTGGTCCCCTTCACCCTGCCTCACAGGCCCTGCCGCCTTCCCTAACGCCACCCTTCCGCCCTTCCTAACCTGCAGGGGGCTGGGATTTAGCCATGGTTCCCTGGAGAGGGCGCACCAGCGGGGCACTTTGAGAGCAGAACTGGACAGGTGTGATGGGTGAACCAGCAGTGATTAATCTTCCTGGTTAGCGCAGCCTTGCCTCCTTGTCTTTTCGCTCCCGGCTGCCTGGGGGGTAAAGTTTAAACTTCTCAGCCTGTTGGACAAGGCTTGCTTTTCTTGCTAATCAGATCCTCCACGGAGTCTATGCACAAATGACCTCCATTCTAACCATCTCGCAAACATGCCTTACTCACCCCTGTCACCACACCTTTGAGCTGTTGCCCATCTGGAATGCCATTCCTCTGCTTTGCCAAGGATGGGGAGGACTCTCATGCCTCAAGACCTGGCTCAGTAGCACTTCCTGGGATCGGCTTTGCCAGGCTGCTCCTCCCCAAGTGCCCTCTCCGTCCTTTGAGTCCTGCAGGATCATAGCTCAGCAGTTGATTTTCTAACAAAACTAAACTAACTGTAGGTTTCTTGAGGGATGAGTGCCTTCTTTCTCTCCGTCCTCCATACCTCAGCAACGTGTTGTAAAGCTGTAATCCATTCAACCAAATTTTGCTGAGCACCTATCAAGACACTGAAGATACAAGGACAGATGTCATGTCCCATACCCTATGTCCCCAGGAAGCTCATGCCCTAGCGAGGGAGGCAGAGCAAACAAAGAAATCACAACATACTGTCACCTGCGGCTAGGAGTGTAAGTTGGTACGAGCTTTTAGGAGAACTGTTCGGGAATTTGTTATCAAAACGGTGAAAATGTGCCCCTCATTTCTCCTGATAATTCCATAGCTGTATATTTAGTCTACATAAAACAGCCACAGGGGGACACACTGTCACCGTATTGTTTATCTTTTGTATCAATAAAGAGGCAGTTCCAACATCATGAGAAATAAGTAAAAGAAAAAAAATAATGCCTGAATTCCAGATTTGGGAAATTGGTGCATATTATTCCCATATGTGCTTTTTACTTGTGCTACATATGCATGTATCTGTAGAAATGTCAAACTAGGTAATTCTGCGGTTTCCTTTGTCACTCAAGATTGTTGAGATCTGCCTGCGTTGATTTAGTCTAGCACAGGTTCCTCCGTCTGAGCACCAGTGACATTCACGTTTGGGGCCTGATAATTCTTTGCTTTGTGGGGAGGGGGATGCTGGGCTGTCCAGTGCATCACAGCAGCGTCCCCGGCCTCCACCCACTAGGGGCCAGTTGCTCACCGCCCCCTCTCCAGGTGTGAGAACCAAGAATGTCTCCAGACCCTGCCAAATGTCCCTGGGACACAGACAAAATCTGGGGGGAGGCAAAGTCATTCTACTTTATTTGTTCTCCCTGCTATGTACTATTTCGTCATATGAATGCACTACAATTTATCTTCCTATTCTCCTAATAATGGACTTTGAGGTTTGTTCCAGTTTTTTTTTTCTTCTTCTGCTATTACAAATAATGCTGAGAGAAAAGTCCCGGTATTCATTTCCTTAAGCCCATCTAGGAAAATTTCTCTAGAATAATTACCTAGAAGGAGAATGCAAGGTCATAGGGGTATATAGCTTCCACCCTTACTAAATCCTGCCTAACTGCTTCCAGTAAAGAAAGCTTTATCATTTTTGTGTAGTCAAATTCATCAGCCTTTCCGTTACGGTTTCCAGGCTTTGCAACATGCTTCAAGTGCCCTTTTCCATTTAAACCGTTGATTTGTCTGGAAAGGACTTTGGCTACAAGTGAAAAACAGATGTCCAGTTGTTTCAACACCATTTATTGACACAGATGAGTGAATAATAAGCATCTGTTTTTATAAAAGTTATGCATTTTTACAGATTTAGGAAATTTTCTGGGAGTTAAACCAACCTGTCAAGAGCTATTATTTCCAGGTAGTGGGACAGTGGATGTTACCTAGCTACACTGAACATTTTTTTCAACAATAAACACATTTTATTTGTATCATGAAAGAAGAGTAATATGTAGTTAGAAAAAGTAATGTAGTAATTGCTTTGACCCCAGTAATCTTGGTGCAAGTTACAGAAATACCCGGAGTGGGCACCTGACTCCAGCTGAGGCTGGGGAGAGGCTGGGTGGGGTGGGGGTGTATCCTAACTAGGGATCAGGATGAGGCTTGTTGGGGGCAGAACAGCCTCCTGTTGGGGACACTCCCCACCACAAGCACTTTGTCAGCAGCCATTATCAAATAGTCACTGCCTGTCACCCGGCAGAGCTGTGGGTGTGACCCTTCCGTCTAGGGCTCAGACCATCAGCTGTGTCATGCCTGAGCAGTGATGGGGCAGGAACAAGCCTTTGTGTAGTGGCAGCAGACGATGATTTCACACCTTACAATCAGAAACAGACGGCTAGTCGGCAGCCCTGCAAGTGGAGCCAGCTGATCAGGTCAAGGTAACACCTGGCAGGACACACAGGCCTAGGACTCCCACAAAAAATCCCACTCCCTCTCTGCCAGGCACCAGGGAGGTGAATCATGGGTGCATGTGAAATGGCCACCAGCACCGTTTGCTGAGGTTCTGCCCTACAGTGCCAGGGAAACAGCAGTCACCATTTACAACTGTCTCCCCCTATTAGAACATCAACTCCAAGAGGGCAGGGATCTTTTATGTTTTTTTCCCATGTTCCTGGTGTCTGACACATAGAAGTTACCCAATAGCTATATGTGGAACAGCTGAATGAGGCTGCAAGCTACCCTAGTGATTTCCAATTCACCTTTGTTTTCCCTGGTAGTTCCACTTTAAAATGGCAGATGGATGGGGGAACAGTAGGAACTATCTGGATCATGGCCATCAGCCACCATTGATAATCTTTTGACCCTTGTTTCAATTCATTAAATTGCTGTGCATCCAACTTGAATCACACAGCAAGATGGAGCCAAGAGATTCAACCTCTTAACACTTGTCTCTTCTTAAACTGGGAGCTTTCACACAACACCTTATTCTATAGGGTGGATAACCTGTACATATTTGGTTACTTTCTTTCTTTAGATGGTCTTTGCTTCTAAAGATTGTCGACTGTAAAAACAGGAAGCAGAGGACAAGATGATCTGCCAGTGATTAAAAGATGATAGTCACTCACTGACTCAGTCAATAAAGGTTGGATGCACGTGTGCCAGGTAGGTACCATGCTAGGTGATGGGGACAGGATAGTGCACAAGACAGTCTGTGCCTTCAAGGACGTACAGCCCTGAGCTAACACTTATCGAGCACTTACTGTATGCCACAGGCTTTACGTACGTTGACTCATTTAATTCTCACAACGACCCTGTGAGGTAAGTTCAGAGAGATAATTTGCCCAAGATTGTATCACTGGGAGATAGGCTAGGATTTGACTCAGATTGGTTCCTGAGCCTGCATTCTTAGCCTTCATGTTTTTTCTCTTGAGCAGGTGATAACAAACACCAGGCAATGACAAAGCAATGTGATAGGTGCCGCCTCTGGTCAACGCCAGCGGGTGAAAGCAGCACACAGGAGGCGCACCTAAAGCAAGCTTGGGGATGCTCGGGGAGGGTTTACAGAGTGACACTGGAACTTAGCCCAGAGGAGTGGGGGAGGAGAGGCAGGGCATCCTAGGCAGAGGGAATGTCACGCACAAAGACCAGGAGAGTGAGAAAGCAAGAGCACGGGGAGACACGGTGCATTTAGAGCCGAGCCATGGAGAGGGAGAGGAAGGGACGTGAAACTGCGGAGGGAAGCACTGAAGGGAGAAAAGGTGGCTGCCGCAGCCCCTCATCAGCCTGCTTCTCTCCAGAGGCCTGGAGGTGCATTTCTACCCCACATGATAAGGAAGCGGGGGGTGGGGGGATGCTGGGACCTGGGCAAGAGGCCCAGCGTGCGCTGAGCGAGACAAGGCACTAAGTGCCCAGTGGAGGCTGATTTGGACTTTGGTGCCCTTTTGACCCCTCTTCCTTGGCCAGCAGCAGCCAGCAAGTCCTTAGGGAAATGATGCAAAATAAATTGTTCAGCGTTTTTAAAAAAAGAGATCTATCAGAAATTACACAAAAAGTCAGAGCCTCCTATAATCTATCACTACCCAGAGATGGTTGCTAAGAGTTGGCCACCTTATTCAATCAAGTCCTTGTTGACACATACATGGGCTACTTCCAATGTTTTGCTATTACAAAGAATGATACTGAATAGTCTTACTTTTTCGTTGTGTACTTGTGAGGCCTCTAAGTTCTGAGAAGTATAGATGCTAAGTTCAAAGAGTATGTATATTAAAACATACCTGAACTATAAGTTAAAAGGTCTTCATTATTTGCATGTTCATTAGCCAAGTCCTGTCGCCATGAGACTGCATTGAGAAGTGAAAGTCATCACGTGGAAACCTTCATTAATGGACAGACTACTTATAAAAGTAGCCCCTCCTTGCTTCGTAAGTATCTGAACCCAGAGTGTCTGTCCTACCCATTCTAGGCTTCTGTTAGTCTCTAACTGATTATATTGTAAACATATGACAAATGACACATATATAATGCAGATTAATTGCAAATCTTGCAAGACAGTGGATCTCAAACTTGACAAATAATGCTATAAAAAACTGCTCAAATCTCAAGCAAACACACTGAAAAATGTGGACCTGGCAGACTCAGACGTTAACAATAAAGGGAGATGTGATAAGGTGGTCACCTAGAGATACTTATAAAAAAGAACAATGTGAATATCAAAAGGCTGAGGTCCATAAAGAAACTGAGGAAGATCTCAAATATTTCTGCAAAAATTCCCTCTAGATTATACTGCAAAAATCAAACAGTAAGGATACCATAGGATACTAAACATGGTTTCACTCAAAAGGCAAACGTGATTTTTTCTTTGTTCATTATAAGAATATATTGAAATTATGAATAAGCTTTTATAATTTCATTCAGTTTTCATGATTAAAGTCCCCATCAGACTTCCTCTCTCCCCAAATCCCCAACACACCCAATCAGATTCTGGTCCCCATTTTAAGTGGATTCACTTCAGGTGAGCTTTTCCTGGTGTCAACTCTCTCCTTGAGCTGAGCAGGCCCTCTGCTCTCTGAAGCCAGGTGGAAGGTTGCATCATGGCGCTGACTCCGTATGTGGAGGCAAACTATCTCCTACAATTGTCTGATCCCGACAGGGGCTGGTGTACACACATGACTGGCTCCCTTTTCGCTCATCCCCTTAAGAAGTCACCGAGGACAGGATGAAGAGCCTGTGCCTGGTTTGCCCCTATCCCTGCCATCACTCCCAGCTGCCAGCCGGAGACCAGACAACACAGGATGAAAACCCCCGCCGCACACTCCCTATACCCACAGGCGGGGGGCCTCACCACCCCCAGACACCTGTCAGCATGCCTGGGCCACAGAGAAAGGAAGGACACCAACACTGGCCCCAGAAACAACCGTGAGACCTTGTGGCTCTTTAACCTTGTGATGCAATGCAGTAGTTTTGAAGACGATTGCAAGGGTCATATGATAAAAGAGTCACCAGATACGTTTGCTCAGAGGTCTATAAACCACATACACAATCCAACCTTGTCTCCACAATTTTAACATAAAAGTCTAACTTTCTACACATAGTCTTAGAATGTCAAAGCTGAAAAGGACGCACATATATTTAAACAAACTTCATTTTTCAGATGAGTAAATTGAAATCTGAGGCCAGGGGTTGGCAAACTATTTCTGCCCCACCATAAAGTGTACAACTAAGGGGCTCTACAAATGTTTTCCAAATTTTAGGAGTAATATTAAGATCTGTCAGAAATGTATGCCAGGCCACAGCCCAAAGACCATTAGTATAATGCCATATTGTGCAGTAGATAAAAACAATAAAGAGAAAAATATAACAAATTTGAGAAACTCAATACTTTGAAAAATAGGCTTTATTTTACCCAGTGGTATTGTATGACATCCTATATGGCATAACTGATTACAGCCAAGTTCATGAATACAAATAAAATAGCATTTTCCCTCATTCTCTCTCTCGTTTTCTGTTCAGAGAAATCAGGAAATGGGAGCATTATGGTCAGAAACCAGGAAGCTCTTCCACAGGCTCCAGCTGAGTCCGGGCTCCTGGAGCATTAGGCCTCCTAACACGTATATGGTCTCATGTGCAAAGAAGACCTTTATGAAAAAAATATTCAGAGCAATATTTCTGTAGGAAATCACACTAGCATTTACAACAAAACATGGCTGATCAAATTCATCTTGCTGTGGATTATGAGGATGTGAACTGCATATAAAGGAGATGAGGCCTTTGTGTTCAGTTTCCTTTAAAGAGGGGGCAAATCTTGGGTGATGTGTGATCACCATCAGCTGCCTCCTTCCTTCTCGCTCCAGTTGACTTGGGGGTCCTACCCTGTCCCTCTGGAGTGCACATATCACTGCACTGTGACAGAGAAATGGAAACACCTTGGCCCAAATACAAGACTTGGACACACAGCCAACACTGGACGTGGCTCTATGCTTTCTTATTTCACAAAAGGTTTAACTATACGGGCCCTTATGTAGCACAAGATGCCTGAAATTCAGAAAATTATGAAAACAACTCTTCTCCACCCCTGAGGATATTTCATCTTTATAAAGTTGAAAATACAAAATATTAAAATAACTTGCCCTTTCTCCCCATCAAAAAGAATCACATTCTCATACGATTCCTGCATTATACAAAATTCTGAAATAAAATTTATTTCTCCCCAAACCAAGACCAAGAAGTCAATGTTAAGCTGCCAAGAAGACCCTTTTCCAAAGGGTGGAAAAAAATACCTCATTACTTCTTCTTCTTTTTTCTTTTTAATAACTATATTTAGACAAAGATGGCAAAAGGAGTTTCTGGCCTCATGAGCTTTTTATTTTTCACTTTGATTTTCAGCATTTCTTAGCATTGGTTATTGGACGTGACGAGAACTTGTTTTCCAAAGTCTGCGATATTCCTGGGAAAAACCCTGATCTTTTCCGGTTGACGGCTCCCCCAAAATAGTTTGTTGAAAACCAGATGGCAAGAATGAAAATGCTATACATCCATCTGTTTAATTTCTTCATAGTTTTCACATCAAAAGCACCTTGAATATCAATTGTGTTCAACACAAAATAGCACTGGGGGCTGAAGAGAGGGTGGCATCACCTGCCCACAACATCTGCCGAGGTGACATGGGTCCTGAACTACCCACGAAGTCTCCACTGGCAAACTCGCCTGGCACCAGGGCCTCCCGAAGGAAACAGGACAAGCAGCTGTGCATGCTCAAATAGCAAGACGTGCAAAACACATCCTCATTCTGCTGGGAATAAAGAACACACAGGAAGTACACAGACAGCAAGAACCAGCCTCCGACTATGCCAATACTGAAGGAACCTCTGCACTGAAGTGGGTGAGCAGAGAAATGGCAATGACACCTGGGGGTCGGGGCGTGAGGAAGAGAGAGAAGTACATATACGCATGCTCAGACATGCACACACGGTGCCTCCGAAGGCTCGCTGGTGACTTCGGCTTCACAAGTGGCCGTCCGACAACTGACAACTTGCCTGCCTCAGAACTTCATCTGCTGTACCCTCCTAACTAACCACACCTTCTTCTCTCTTTTAAGGCACAAACATATTTATAGTTTCAGGTACACCTGTTGAGTTCTGAGAGTCACGCTTAGCAGGTTCATCATGGACTAGTGCACAGAAGCCAGTTGGTCCTTTTTGGCTGATGCGTCACTGAGGGACGGCTTCAGATGTGAAGCAGCCAGAATGGGTGAGCCTTCTCCCTGTGCCACTCAGGGATGTGGTCAAGACTAACCCCCACCTTCAAGGTGGGGCCACAGGAGAGGCCAAAACGGCCAAAGCATGACTGGGGTCTGGGATGTTTAATAGCTTTTACTTTGCATTTAACAAACCCTAACACGATGGCAGCTCCTGCCTGCCCAGCCGACTCACACAAAGAGCAAGCACAGACTGCCACACAGAGACCTGTGACTCCAAGTACGGTCACCGTGATCACAGTCCGCTCATGTTCTCCTGCCCGCCTGCAAAGTCAGACACACACACGAACACACAAGAACACACACGCATCCACACACACACACACCCCTTCCACCACGGAGGAAATCTTTGCAACAAGAGGCACTTGGGCACTTGAATGATATTTGGAGAGTTCCCATGAAAAGGCCTTCCCCTCACAGTGAAGTGGGATCAACAGAACAGAAACCAGATACTCAAGACTCCATCTCTTCTTGGTCAAGGGGTGGCGGCACAAAGCTGATGACTTCATCATAGGTCAGGCCTAGAAATTGGGAAGGAGAAGCAGGATGTGAGCATTTATACACTTTGCTGGCAAGCACCCTAACTTCTAAGCTCAAGATCCTTCCTCCCTGTCTGGGCTAGTGGTTCGAGGGGCTACTTCAAATAACTGCCTCATTGCTTGTATGTGATGATGCCCTAATGAAACATGTGATTACAGAGATGTTCAAGGATACATGTAAGAGGGGAGGTACAGCTCAATGGTAGAGCATGCTTAGCATACACGTGGTCCTGGGTTGAATCCCCGGTATCTCCATGGATACATATAAAAGAACCATTTTTTCTTATTTCTTTCATCACTCAGGGCCTCCTCTACAAGCTCTCTGGAGAAGATGCTCAAGAGAAACAGCATTCCCATGCATTATAGCAACAGATAATCCTGGTTTTGGGGATTTAACTGGAATTCTAAATTTGCATTTTATGGAAAGAATATAAGATTGGGCCTGAGTTCCATTTCTGGCTGTGTCCTTAACTAGGTCTGAAGGAAAAATAGGTAAGATACAAACTCCCTTTGCCCCAGTTCTATCAATTATAAAACTGTAAAGATACCCTATTCCCTACTTATCTCAGACAGATGAAGTAAATGCAAAGATTCTGCGAACCTCAAAGCTCTATGCAGGCATGAGGGGCTATGCACTAAATCAGACCAGACAGAAGCATCTCAAAGGTCCAGAGTGTCATCATCTACAACAGACAGTTTTCATCAGATGAACATATTCATTCTGCATTAGAGACCCTAATTACAAGTTTTAATTTTTTCCCCCCACGGCTTCTGGTTAGTGGCTCACTCAGGGAAGATTTTAAAATCTAAGTTCTCAAGCTAGATGTTAATTCTGCCCTTATGACTTACTTTTCCACTCATCTATAAGGAGGTCCCTGCTTTCAAAAGACTGATCATAAGGATCAGCCACGGGTTCATCGTCAGGATCGTGGTACTGAGCAAAGTAGGCATGTGCCAGGGCTTGGGCTGCGGTAATCCTCTTATCTGAGTCCAATACGAGCATCTTCTCCAGCAAGTCGACAGCTATCAGCACCACAAGTTGGAAGGAAAAAGAAGAGTTTTTAACATGTTACCAAAAATTTAGGCCGTACTAACAGCAAACACACAGATTTGACCCTTCATACCCAAAGAACTCTCCACCAGAGCATGTGCGCTAGGCTACGTTACTCCTTTCCTCTTTTACACGTATACGTGTGTGTGTACGTGCAAGCCTGTGTGTGTGTATGCATGGATGGATGGATGGATGGATGGATTGATTTTGTATTTTTTAAGAATACATTACTAAAGAAGAATTTTTAAAAATAACTGAGATTGTGTTTGAACAAGCTTTTGTGGAATGTCAGTGTCAAACTGCTACCACTGCAGTCAAACTGTCAAAACGAAAGCTCGTAAGTAAAACGATCTAGAAGAGAAAGTAGAGCTGAGTTTTTTCGTTGTTGTTTTTTACCTTTTTGTCCCCCTTCACTGTTTACTGACTAACATAAGGCAAATAAATATTCATCAAATGGATCTTCAAATAATGAACTGAGGGTTTTATATGGGTGTGTGGGTGAGACATGGTATCTGCATAAAAGAATGAAAAATGTCAGTATACAGAACAATAGGACAGTGAATATGCATATGCCTACCATCCATATCCAATAGTTAATCTTCTATATTTATGTATATATTTTTTGCTGTCTATAATTAAAATTACAGACATGACACTTTACTGCTAAATATTTCAGCATAAAGGCAGCTTCCTATACAATCATAAAACTACTACTATATCTGACAAGTATGTAATTCCCAAAAATCATCTAAAATCCAGTTCATGTTAACATTTCACCGATTGTCCCAAAGTTGTCTTTTATACCTAGTTTGGTCAACCCAGGATCCAATCAAGGGCTATGCACAACATCTGACTGAGTTTCCTTAGTATCTCTTAATTCTAGAATAACCCCCCAACCTCTGGATGCTATTTTCCCCTAACTTTAACCTGAAAAGACCCTCCAGTGGTCTTGAAAACACTCATCATTAGGGATTTGTCTGATTGTTTCTCTGTGCTATTGTGTTATCTCTGCCCTTGTTTTCCTCTATCCCATGTATCTTCTGTAAACCATGTTGGATCTAAAAATTTTGGCAAGAATATTTCACAGGTGATGCTGTGTACTTTATGGCAAATTAAGGCCATCTGTCCCATTAATAATGATACTGAATTTGACCACTGGGTTAAGATGTTTCTTTTTTATCCCAAACAAGTAGCCTGTGGGAGACTTCAGCACTATGGTGAGTATCAGTTTCTTTCACTTATGGCTTTTACCATCCACTGGCTTTCCTTCCTAGCAAGTACTTCATTAGGGGTCACAAAATAGTGTTTTTTCTAATTCTATCTTATAAATGCTCTGAGTTTCAGAATGGTGGCACTTTGGGAAGACAAATACTGCCATGACCACAGTTATCACTTTGCTGAAACAAAGGCATCTGAGGCTTTACAAACAGTTCCTTAAAAGTGGAAGAGGGCAGGGATGGGTGGTGAAGGGGAAGACTGTTTCCTGAAAAGATCTATGCTGCATACACTGCAGGCTGTAAGAGACCCTTGTCCTGCAGCCTGAAATCCAGAGTAATCCAAAGGAGAGATGTAGGTTTCAGAGAGATACAGAAACAAAGTGAATATTTATGTGTCAAGTCAAGTACGTAAGTTTACACTTTAAAGCACTGGGAAAATCGCCTAGATGTACATTCTTCTCTTCATGAAAAAATAACCTTATCAGGTGTTGTTTGGATCATATGATGGGTCTTTGCCATCCCCAGGGTAAAAAGGACCATGTCCTTATATCCAATACCTTGATTAAAAAATAAGATCAGGGTAAGAAAAAGATTCCTCTAAGATCCTGACAGATACAAATACACAACATCAAAGGGCAATTTAAGTTTTATTTCATATCTTAAGAACAATGGTGAAACATGAAGTGAGTGACGGACAAAACAGAGCCATCAGTATTTACATCGTTGGTGCATTCCTGCTCAGTTAATATGCTGGGCACAAGTTCTTGGTCAGTAACACTGTGTTCTGCCTGCAAGAAGTGACTCTTTGTACATCACTGTCAGGCCTGTTTAAATTCTGAGAACTGCCGTGCTGAGCAGCAGATAGCCCAAAACCTCCTTCAGCTCACTCGCAGCCTATATTGCCAAGTGGTATCCAGTTCTTTTGAATGTTTACAGGTCATAATTCCAAAGAAGGGGGACATCTATCAGGATGGATGTGACCTAAATCAGCTGCTGGGACACACACATATTTCCCCTTCCCCAGAAAAATGTATGAACAAATCTCTCTGAGTTGGCTATCAGGAAGTCAGACAGTGAGCACTGCCATGTCTAAAACATGAGCTGATATGATAAAAAAAATTCATAACAGAATGACAGACAAGAAAGCTACCAGCATACAACCTAATTTCCCAACATCCTATAGTACCTACGATGCAAAGAATGCTTCTCACAGACCCCTGAACTAGATAATACGGCACAAATACATCACACAAAATCAATGAGAACATACCAGGGCAGATGCGAACCTAAACCAACCCCAGTAGAATTCTGTACTCCTCTGATGAGTTTGTGGATTTATTCTTAGATGTGAGAGTGACCCAGCTGAGATCTGACATACTCTCCACCTCCAAGGCCAGCATGGACTCATACATAAATGCCCTACACTTCAAAGAACGTGAGTGTGAGCATCTCTGCCATTGTAAGAATTATCACAGTAACACTGAAACCGCTCTCAGCAATCACTATGGATGAAGTACTCAAAAAGGTAAAGCCACTTGGCCCTCACTCCAACTTCTGAAGAGGCTGTCATGGCTGTCAGCTCTCAGGAGGATAAAACTAAACCTGGAGCACAGCTGCTGGGACCCTTCAGCAGAGGGATGATCCAAACTGGGATTTAAAAACATACCACTAAGATACAACCTTCAAAAAAGTGAGAAGGTTGATGGTACCATTACCATAGTGCTGTTCCCCTCCCCATCACAGGGAGGTCCTGTTCTGATTTTTCTGTCTCCCATGAAATAGCACTGTCCCTTGTGTTCTCCTAGAGTCAGGGAATTAGAGCCTCAGGCAATGCCACTTTTGGGGGACCAAATGAAGTACACATCAGCCCCCAGTTTTAAGGGATAAAGCAACTCCTTTTTTAGCCCAGGCAATACACCACCGAAGCTGCCACTGTCACGTCCCTTTGCCAAAGACCCTGGAAGTGATGGTGGGGGAAGGAATATGGAGCCATCCTTAAAGTCTGACCTGCCAAATTAGCTCCACAAAGAAGAGAGGATGGCTAAGTCTCTGAAGGGCCCAAGGAGAAGAAGCAGAGGGAGAAGTACATGAGGATGACAGGACCTGGGCACTGGGAAGCGCACTGCAGGGAGTGCCCCGGTGGGTCCACTGAATACCCACCTGTGCTTCAGTGGTTTTCACCCTCAGCTGGGACAAGGTACGAGTGAATGAGTCACAGGCTTTCCTCTGCACCTCTTTCTTCCTGTGCCCCTCAATCATTTCTCCAACATTCCCATTACTTTCTCCCCTGTACCAGCCTATGTCCCTATCAAATTCTGTGATCATAGAAATACATAAGTAGGTCATGAGATTAATGAACATGGATATTAAATGGCATTACTTACTACCTTCCAACATTTAATTAATGGCACTATATTTAGGGATAAAATATAGGGACTAAATAAGGGAAAAACTTCCTCAAATCCCTAGTTTATGTCATAACCAATTCAATATCCACTGAGATGAGGATATGGTCAACTTACCCAAGGGATTGGCACCAATAAATACATTTGCAAAGTTCATCTTCGGCATCTGAGTCAATGATTGAATGTAGTTTCTTGCCTACAAAACAAAGGGTTTTCAAAATGGCTCTTTTCAATAATATTACTGCTGTCAAAGAGTCTTGGTCCTGTCCAGGAGCAAGTGTTAACTGACAGAGTCCTGCAGCTTCAGTGTCTATGAATGTCTGATATTCATTAAAGACTCCTCTCTGACTGCCATCCTAACTGCCTCATTTCTGATCATCACCATTACTTACCCCTGCCGTTCTTCTCTCACAGTTACATCTCAAGTGAATGAGAATGCAAATCAATTAAGTTCCCTTTCATTGGCATTCTAGTCATAGGATCAGAAGTTTAAAAAAATGAGGCCAAGATATCTAAGGAGTAGCCCTTTCTGAGACAGCCTTCCTAAAAAAGCTGAAATTGGCATAGGGACTGGTGTTCCTAAACAAAGTCTAGGACCAACAATCTTTTTATGGTGCTAATCTCAGTAGGTGTTCTTAGTGTATCAAAAGGATATCAGTATTAAACCTTGCTAACAAAATGCTCTTGGTAACAAGAAAGTAAACATAAGCTTAGTATATTATTCTGAGAGGTTCGAACACATTTTTAAAAATACTAAACTAACTTAATAAGAGTAATTAAGAAGAGTGGATTATAAGTTACATGGCCTAGACAGAAATCCTTCCCCTATCACTTATAAGCTACATCTTCTTGGGCAAGTCTTAACTAGCATATCAATGACCTAACTGGTAAAGTATTAGTATTAGATCTTAGTATTTGGCTTGCCTATATCATCTGGTTATTGTGATATTCAGGTAGATAAAAATCATCAAAGAGTTTCCAACTAAAATTTTGAAACAAAAAACATTTATACTGCCAAAATAGTTTTTATAAGTTGGATCCCTGGGGTGGGACAGGCTTGAGTTTGAATCTTGACTCTATCACTTTGGGTAAGTTACTTATTTTAAGTCTTGAGTTTTTCATCTGAAAAAAGGGCTTTATCTATCTACAGGGCTGGAGTGAGGATTAGAGAAACAAACCAATACCTCCTTAGGACAGTACTTGGTTCAGAGCGAGATCAAGCCGCTATCTAGCTTCTATTACTGTTGCCTTTAGAAAGGGAAGCCTGCTCTCATTTTCTAAGGATGTTTCAACTTGATTATTTCTGAACTTCATTCTAAGGAACTTACAGTGCTAAACACTTTCAAGGACTGATAACTCTAACCAAGGCAAAAACAAAAAATGGTCTTGAGAATAATTGTATAAACACAAATGTAACTCATACATGCATGCTTCAGATATTAGGTATTAAACCATGTCTATGTGACCTTCCCTGTTTCAAAGAATAAACCCCACTATCAGTCCATCTGAGTAGTTGAGATAAAACTTCTTTGAATCTATCTTAACTACCTCTTTAAAATTCCTGTTTTTAATACAGCTCGATGGTAAAGATATGCATGTGTGTATATGTATGTATGTATGTATATATACACACATACAAGGTTAGGAAAAGTTATGGCTGCTAGGGCAACTTTACCTTCTTTATCCTTTATTTATATAAATTCATAAATGTATGTAATATAAATTTATATAAATTTTTATATAAATTTCTGATCTGAAAAGAAAGCTCTAGGAATTGAGTATCAGTATGGCTGTAATCCCTTCTTATTTGAGAACATAGATAAGAGAATGAAAGGAAAACAGAGGTAAGAGAGACCTGTCTCATGCAGAGAACAGTCATCCCTCTAATAAGGTAAATAAAAAGACTAGCTGAATACAGCTGACATAGAAACAAAGCTGCTGGGAAGGGCCTCTGTGTTGCCAACCTGATTCCCAAAAAGATTAAAGGCACCTTAAAAAGAAGTGCCCCAATCATCTCTGATGATAAAACTAGAGTTAGATTAAGTAGTTAATCACTGGTAAAGAAGGCACCTAACCTTACCTAAGTGTTCTTATGTCTCTTATATTATTTGTGTATTTTAAATACAGTACTAATAGCTTTGGATATTTTAATAGTTTTTTTTTTTTTTTAAATGAAGACTCCTCTTTGGTCATTAAAAAAAATGGCTGAATAGTAAAGCAAGATAAAGGCCATCAGCTAATCCAAGTCCAGCCAAAGGTGATTCGACGGTAGCATACCCTAACTGCAGGCATAGAACCTTAGGAAAACACGAAACTCCTCTTGAGCACTAAATTCATAAAGCTCACATATAAAAGTAACATCATTTCCTATGTACAAGCCTATAAATTAAACTCTCAATCCACAGGATTGGATGACATTTTATCCCAAATGTCAACGTCTTGTAATAGCACATAGGCAGTAACTGCCTTAGTAGCCCCCAAGGCACATGCAAGCATTCGGTGACATTAAAAACTGTGTTGGTTATACAGTGACAATAAAATGAGAATGTGGCCTTCTCAGTTAGATATCCCTGTACAGTCTATTTGTTCTCACCTCATGGCTTGGCATCCTGTTAATGAGATAAGCAGGGGGAGTCCCCGTCAGACGCATAATCTGCTGAAGCTGGTTAATATCTTTAGATGCCTAGTCAAGGGCATTGTTAAACACACAGTGCAAAATATAACTTTCAACTCAAGTTTTTAAAGAGGCCAAAAAGCCACCCCCAAAACAAACAAACAAAAGAACCCGACTCCCCACCCATCCCACCCACCCCAGGCCAGAGCCCAAGGCCACATGTTAAAGCATGCTTCTGAGAATGGCATGAAAGTTAGTAGGCATATAGCCAGTAAACGACCATGCAGAGAGGAAAAATTTTCTTTGGTTTTAGCATCATCTTTAACATTAAATATTTTAGGCTCCCTGGAAAGAGACTGCCCCTTGATCCAGGATGCCAGCCAGAGAACTGTTTTCAAGCACTGATGGCCAAAATCTGTTTGTTTGTGGGGTAAATGGAGATAATTCAGGAAATTTTGACTCAACTGTGGACAAAATAAAATGTCCAGTATATTCATTCAAAGGTACAGGTTAAATTTTTGTAGCACAGATTCTGGTGATTCCCCAAAGTACCACCCCTTCTAATGTGAGACCTAGGTGGGTGTGTGGGTTGATAAGACATTAGTAGCAGTACATTTAAAATACATGCCACAAACACGCAACGATAAGTGAAGAAAGGGGAGATGGGGGGAAAGTTAGACGCTAATGGCAAAGACAAAATAGAAGTCACCGGCTGCTGACTGTATTATTGCATGCCACAGTGATTTCTACCACAAGTCTCTTTAATGAGTTAACAGACTGACTCCACTTAACAACAGGTGGGAGGAAGCTGGCAAAACACCCTGCAAGATCTGACAAGGGCAGAACTATGAGGTCTTCCAAATATACAAGCATATAAGGAAGCTGTACTCCAAACCCCTCTTTTATAGCTGTCCCATCAATTTGAACACATCCCCCTTCTCAAACATTACAAGAGCTGTTAGTTTATTATGTGTTCCTATTAAAGCAGAAGTAACTGGATTTTTAAAATCCTCAACACAAGAACCTTTTCATACTCCTTCTTGTTACCTATTAATCCCTCCTTCAGTTGTAGATTCATCTTCAGTAAGTACCCTAATCAAGCAGTTCCACTAGTTTGTGGCTCCCCACAATAATCTTTCTACTTAGCTCATCCCCTGAATGCAAATTTCCTAGAGGCCAGATTACTACAAACACATGTTTAAGGCTGGCTCTGAGGAAAGGGTAGGGACCATGAGCTCCTCCCAGCCTTTCATGCTCCCTGGGCCCAAAGACAGAGCCCAGCAAATGCAAAAGGTGGTATAAAGTTTTTTTTTAACATTCTCACAAAAAAGTTTAGATTTACCTCTATGTAAATTACATAACAAACAGTACTTAGCATGCCCAGAGAGAGAACAAAAAGGGGTCACCAAGTAAACCAGCAATAGCTGAATACCAGTTGGGTTTTAAAATGTTAAAAATCCTGCCACCTCTCTCTTCTTTCCTGTGAACAATACCTTGGCTGGTACACTTTCTGTTATTGTCTCCTTCAGTCAAATAGATTACTATATCCCCTTCTTGTCAGGAGGTTAGGAAGAATATATTTCTAGAGAAGAATGTAAGAGTGGGTCAGTGAAAGGGCTTTTGCTTTCTTAATATGATTTTTTTTTTGTCCTTTCACTGATTACTATAGGTACTGAGTAACCAACCTAAAGAAAAAAAAAGTTCTCTCTCCTTACCCATCCATCATGACCCATTTATGCCCTTTCTCATGGCACATGGTAACTTGTTCTCAGTCTGTCCATCTATTACTGCAATCTATTACTCAGAACGTCCTACTGTTTTTACTGACTGAGTTTCTATCAATCAATAAATAATGGCATCACTTCTTCACTACTTCCCAGGAGTAACGAAGCCTACTGGCTTCCTCTGTTTACTACATTCTTTCACTAATGAATTTTTGTTTTAATTTTTAAAAGCTTTAAACAATTTTAATCATCTGGCTTTGCTATTTACACATCATGTGTTCCACACATCATGTGCTTCAAGATAAACTGGTATTTGGTATTTCACTAACATGAAATCAATTTTGTCTACCCCTTTGACTGTTTAAACTACTTTTATGCACTTGCCATAACTATGTAGGGGGGGAAATAAAACTCTTTTTCCCATACTCAAAACAATGTTATGTGAGTAAGTTCTGTATGCTGGTACTCAATTTTATTATGCCCAACTCGATACTAGAGCTGTTGAAATAGGTGATGTGCCTTATTTCACATAAGATATAGACATTTTATTATAAGGTCAGGCAGTTAGTGTTGTTTCTTTCTTAAAAATAAATGATGGATTAATGATAGGTAAATACTATCCTTTTACCCATACTTCTCCTTTTAGAAATTCTTGTGACTAACACACATATCTACAGGGCAGATGGTTGAGGGTGGGTGAGAAGACTGAGAAAGAGCTGCTAGTAGCCATCCCAGTCAGGGAATGGAGTTTCTATCTTGGTCTCATAAGCACCATCCATTATATTCATTACTAAACTGAGCTCCTTCCCAGCCCCACTATCTTGCCCCCATGTCCTCTCTATCAACCAATCTTTCTAAGCAAATGGATTTAAAACAAAAAAGCACTGTATTCTCTAGGCATCACCCCACATCTTCCTTGATTCACCCCAACTCAGCTTCTGCATTTCATAAAGCAAAAGAAAACACTCCTTCAGGCTGACATTGTGGTCAATAACTCTGACAATGACTTTCCAAACAGTGTGCGATCGCATCAGATTAACGTTTACCCCATATTATCAGAACATCTGGGATCTATGCTCAGCTCTGCCAAGTGACTCAGTCCATGACTCGGGCAAGTCACAGCCTTTCTGTGCCTTTGCTTCCTCATCTTAAATAAGCAAAGAAACAAAACAAAATAGAGCCAGCACATTTTCTTACATCTGCCAGAGTGGAAATTCCTAAGTATACTGGGTTTTGTGGTGCTTTTAAGGAAAGTATGTAACAAGATGACAATAATCTTTATTTTGTCAAAGAGATTATGAACTGTTCAAACTCACCTGCTCAAGCCTGCTTCTGGCTACTGGGCAAAGGGACCCCTTCAGTCAGAAATGCTGGGAGGAGAATCCAGGAATGCACAACTGGAGCTTGGCTCCAGAGCTCCTTTTCCCTTTTATCCAACTGCCTGGCAGCAGACAGAAGGGAAAAGGGAGAAAGACTGGGCTATTATGATCTCAGGTCTCTGGCTCAAGAAAATGACCAACAGCAGGAAATAAGAACCAGAGTAAACCAGAGTCACATTCCCATGGCTTTACAGGGATTTACAGTCCCACTCCCCTGGATCTGAGATATCAGGAGAGTGGGGCTGTTACCTGCAATAGTCTGGAGACTGGTAGGAGGGGCCCCTGCTAGGACTAGACACCTTACACAGGATGTGTGAGCTGTCTATTCTAAAACAATAAAAGGCAAGTAACTTCTGGAAAGGGCACTAGAGTGCAAACAACGCACATTTCATTCTTCTGGCGATAAAGCTTATACATGGTGAAGCTCATGCTCTGAGAACAAACACTAACCAAAAAGTGAAAAGAGCCTTTGAGCTTATGTGAAACTTTGAGAAAGATGAAGTCAGGGCTGGAGGATAGAGACAAGAAATTTTCCATTAATCTCTTGGAATGAATTAGAATCTCAAATCTCATTTATTAGAATACTATAACCCAGTACAAGCTCCATGATCTAGTATTACACACCCAGATAGAGAGGAAACAAAACACACTCATGCATGTGAGCAGGCAGGTAAACACACACACACGCACACACATACTCTTACACTTCATCCTGGAGGTCAGCACACAAAGGGCACACATGCTTACAAACATACCCAGGCCAAAGTACAGACTGACGGAAGGCAAGTGGCAGAGGCTCCCAACAGGGCAGATAATTACAATCAAAGCATTAACTCACAGACTCTGAGGAGATTTTCTTCAAAAGCTCAGCCCCTGGGGTTCCAACGAGTCTTAAAATGAGCTTCAACTGATCAATATCTAATGGTGGACTATAAAGGAAAATGTTGGGACAAAATAAAAATGAAAAACAACAACAAACAAAACAAACAAACAAAAGTACCCCAATAACAAAAATTAAAAACCCCAAACCAAGCCAAAATGGTGAATTCATCTAGGTCAAGGCTTCTGCAGGACGGTCACTTCAAGTAGAACATGCTCCTCCTGTACAAAGATTCAAAATGCTACCACACACATGTCTGGCTTATATTCATTTTGTGCATCTATCAACACCCCCTATCAGTAAAGTATAGCAACTGTAGCTGGGTACTTAGCTGCCAAAGACAGCGTGTGAAAACACAAAAGCTTCACACAGTCCATATGCTCAGCTCGCACCTACCTCCTCACCATCCACCAAAGCATCAGTAGCCAGTCAAGCAAAGAACACTGGTCAGCAGAGGGCCACAGAGAAGAAAAGAAGCAGAGAGCACAGGAGCCAAGGATGTACAAGCCTACCCGTGAATGTTCTCCTAATGCCTGACCTTAGGAGCCTGTAATATGACAGGAGTCTGCGAAGATCCCGGGGCCCAACCACTTGAGCATGTCCTCCAGAAAACCTCTCCATCTAAACTGGCTATGTAGGCAGAGAACTGTGAGCGACAGCCAGCCAGCAGAGGGCCCCACTACCCACTGCATCTGCACATTCTTTAGGAGCTCCATAGTAACACAGTTTGCATGCGGCTTCAACCTTATAAATGCACTGACAAACCTCACATATCCCCAAAGCTCTAAATAACAGGCCACGATGCCCAAACCTTTATTGTGGTAGTCAACGCTTCTATGTATATTAAATATGTGCATGTATTAACCAGAAGACACAAACTTTCAATTTGTTCTTACTGCTTTTAGACTTGCCTAAAAAGCTAAGAGAAAAAAATCTTATCAAATAGCTTTCAATATTCTCTGTGAAAATATGAATAGTTTGTCCTTGTCTGTATTGATATTCAGAGGGAAAAGGAGGAGAGGATGACTATCTTCTGATTCCTGAAGGATCAGATCCTTCTCAATGTCAGGTCTCAGCTTAAACTTCACCTCCTCAGAAGGGCTTCCCCACGACACTCTACAGAAGCACTGCCCTCCGGCTTGGCTTCCCTGCTGTTCTCTATCGCCACACGATGCTGGAAAACATCACCGTGCTCATCACAATCTATAATTACTTGGTTTGCTTTACTGTCTGTCACCTCTACGAGGAGACAGGCCACTCTGCCTGGTCACCACTTACCCTCAGTGTTTAGCCTAACATCTGGTACATGGTGGGCACTCAAAATATTTGAGAAGGTACAGCAGGATAGAGAGGGGAGAGAATGGAAGAACATATTTCTGTTTATGATTATACATACGAAGGCAGGACAGTGTAACTTAAAAATAATGGCCTCTGGAAGCCATAGTTGACTTAGTTACAGGAATTAGTTATGCAATAGTATCTTGCCCCAGATGAAATTGGCTTAAATGGAAGAAAATTCTAGACAGGAGTCAGCAAACCCCAACCTGCCGCCCATTTTGAAGATAAAGTTGTACTGGAACACAGCCACGCCCACTCGTCTACGTGCTGTCTGTGGCCGCTTCCATCCTACACCACAGAAATCTTATGGTTCCCAAAGCCTAAGATTTACTATCTGGCCCTTTAAGAAAAGGTTTGCAGAACCCCATCCTAGACCCAAACAACTTAGGCTCTACAGGAAACAAGGATAAACTAAAGCAAGTCCACTCACAGAACTTACTTCTGAATCAATAGTAGAGAATTTTGTCATCTGCAAATGGCAAAAATCAACGTGTCCTGGAGGTTAAAATGTCAATTTTAGTTCAAGGTGTTGTCAAAAAAAAGTTTTAAACTGGACCACTGAAATTCTCAAATATGTAGTTTGACAATATATATATCAAATCTAATCTCCTAGAAATAATGCTGTTGAGATTGGTACTCTTGAAGAGACTTCTGACTGCTGAAAATGAGACTCAAGTTTTATACTCCCTCTGAGGAAGACAGAAGACTCTGGGCTGTGAGTTTCTCAACTGCCTTTCTCAACTTTACCCCAACATACCCGAAAAGTATGCTACCCACCCGGGTCACAGTGGGCACTACAGCAATGATTTGGGGTACCCCATGTCTTTCTCCCACCTTAGCCAGTATGAAACAATCTCAGGCCTGAAGAATAAAGCACCAGTTCCTGAGCCTCACATTCATGGTCTTCCCTGATTTGGCATCAAGTCTCTTTTCTGACTCTCTCTCAGACTAGTATTCCTTAATGCACTCAGTCCTTCAACTCACACCAGATAATGCAGACAATTTTAAGCTTCCAACTTCTTATTTATTCAAGCAACAAACAGGAATACCCTCCATCCTCCCCTCCTACCAAATCTTTTCTCTTCTTCTTTATTCCTCAATGTTCTGTTCAAACAAGAACTCTCTCATGAAGTCTTCCTGGATATCTTGAGTTTGAATTATTCTCTGCTTCTTCTCAATAATCTATTTACACCTCTATTATAGTATTTTTATCACTCCATCTTGTTTTATGATCAGAGAGTAGACACTTGTTTAAGTAACTCCTAAAACACTTTCCACTGAGTATGATCATTCTGGTTTGGAGGACAGGTACCATCTTATCTCCAGTACCTTCCACTGAGTAGCTCAATAAATGCTGATTAATTTGAAAAGACTTCCGGTAATATGTGCTTTTCAACTCAGCTCCACCCCTCCGCCTTGCCCTCAAAAATCTAGAATGACTATATTGGAAAGTCTACATACAAAAAGAGAAGTCAAGAAAAGTTGTTTCATTTCATATGCAAACACTCCATTTGAAGTATTTACGCCATAAAGAGTGTACAAAATAGTGCAATGAGTGTGTAAGGGCTATAGATAAAGAGAGTTGGTACAGCATGACAGCCAATACTTAGGAGATTAGTAAACACACAATGCAAAATAAAAATCTACTCAGTAGTTAAAAGCACTTGCATGAAGGAAGTCAAAGCATGCAAACCTCAGAAGAAATCACCATAGGTTCTCCAAGAGCTGGCAAATCCATTGAAATACAGGTCAGTCTTCCAATAATACCAGCTACTGTAAGGCCACTACAATTTGTCCAGGCAGTTAAGGCCAGAAGGAGCTTCAAGTAGCTATATAAGCAGAGCAAAGCAAAATTTACCACATTATGACAATTAGTTATTTCCACAGCAAGCCATCGTTCTTTACAGGTTTAACCCTGTTTTTTCCTAGATAGCATATATTTTTACTGTTAGCTAAAAATGTGTTTTAATGATCACAATGTCAAAATTAAAATCATAAATCTCCTGATTCTTCCTAAAACAACAACTTAGGCCTAAGATTACTCTACAGATTAGGTCTTTTGTAACAAAAAAAGGTAGCCAGAAGGAGTTAGATGAGGAAAAAAACTTAAAGGTAATGGGTATTTAGAGGGAAAGTGAAAGAGGGATATTCTATTCACTTCTAAGTGCTCTAGGCAACTCCTAGAAAACCCCTGCAGGCTGGAGGGCTGAACATGGACAAAAAAACCATATGCAGAACCTGCCTGTGACCAATGCTGCCTGTGTGCAGCAGTTCTCAATTTAAAAAACCTACATGGGGCAAAGCTGGAACACTGACCTGTGGAGGGTTAGTAGACCTTCCTGGTGACAGACAGGATGGACTAGAATGGGACTCAGCCTACTTCCTTCTCTTTTTGCTCATTAAAACAGTCATTTTCACTGTCACACACAAAAAGATTTCTTAAGGTACTTTAGGTTTGTGGACAATCCTGAGATTTCTAGCCTTTTCTGGGGAAATATACTGTCAAGTTAGAGAAGAAAAGGCAAACGATCTAATAAAATATTTTTCTTCTCCAACATTTATTAGGACACTTGCTTTTAATGTGTGGAGTATGACTGATTTTTAAAAATAAGAAGAAATGGATAAAGTAGAATTAAGGAGCAAATTTAATACACAAAGAAAATTCCTATGGAGTAGGACAACAAGCTGATGGCAAGCGCCTCATGATCTTCTAGTTAATATCTCAGGAGTACTATTGCTATTAAAATGAAAGGAAAAAAATTTACACAAGAAGGAAATTCATTTGATTACCTAGAAAAGGAAAATAACAGTGAGCCAAGGCTGAGAACTCTGGAGGAGAAAACAGTATTTGATGTGTAACAGGGCTACAAAGCTCATTTTCTCTCTTCCTTAGCCTGCAGACTGTTAATTGTTAGTAATAACATTATCTAATTGGCTCATTCTTTTCAAAACCAACAGTTTTTGAAATAAGTTAGCACTGTACCTGAAGAGACATTCTGTATCCTCACTCTCTTCGAATGTAAAGCTCTCTCTGATGTGTCCACTTGATACACACACCCTGTCAACCAGACTTATAAGGAAGGGGTCTACTTCAAAAAAAAAAAAAAAAAAGTACTATTTTTGAGCTATGTGGAAGGTTTTTGCAAAGTTGCAAACAAGAATAATTTCTAACTTTAATAAATATAATTGGCTTTAAGACAAAAGAGTGTATCTCCAGGGGAACTCCAGGGATTGTTAACAACTGGTTAACAAAAGATTCCCTCGGGAAGACTAATCACAAAAAAATAAGACAAAGGTAGAATAAGAAGGTTGCAGAGATTAAAACTGCATGGTCTAATACCATACCAGTAATCACATGAGATTAAATTTAAATGAAATCTAAAGAATATGTAATAAAATTTAAAATTCAGACAAACACATGACAAGGCTGCCCACTTTCACCGCTGCTAATCAGCAATGAGCTGGAAGTTCTAACCAGAGCAATTAGATAAGAAAAAATAAATAAAGAGAAGCATCTAAATTGGGAAGACTTTCTCTATTTGCAGATGACATGATCCTACATACAGAAAATACCAAAGAATCCACAAGAAAGCTACTAGAGCTAATAAACAAATTGAGCAAAGTTGCAGGGTATAAAGTCAACAAACAAAAAATCAGTTGTGTTTCTACACACTAACAATGAACAAACCAAAAAGGAAATTAAGAAAGCAATTCCATTTAAAATAGCATCTTAAAGATGTTACGAAAATACCTAGGATATTATTTAACCAAGGAGGTGAAAAACTTGTCCATTTAAAATTATAAAATATTGCTAAGAGAAATTAAAGGAGACCTAAATAAATGGAAAGACGTCTCATATTCATGGATAGGAAGTCTTAATATTGTTAAGATGTCAATATTATCCAAAGTAATCTAAAACTTCAATGCAATCTTGATCAAAATTTCAACAGCCTTCTTTGCAGAAATGGAAAAGCCCATCCTCAGATTCACATGGAATTACAAGGGAGTCCAAAGAGAAAAAAAAAATCTTGAAAATGAGAACAAAGTTGAAGAACTTACACTTCTTGATTTCAAAACTTAAAATAAAGCTACAATAATCAAAGCAGTGTGGTACTGCTATAGGGATAGCTATATAGACCAATGGGATAGAACTGATCTTTGACAGGAGTGCCAAATCCATTCAGTGGGGAAAGGACAGTCTCTGCAATAAATGATGCTGGGACAACTTAACTTCCACATGCAAAAGCATTAAGTTGGACCCTTAATTTCATATCGCATACAAAAATTAACTCAAAATGGATCAAAGACTTAAGTATAAATGATACATCCATAAAACTCTTAGTAGAAAATACAATAAATTTTCATGACCTTAAATTTGGTAATACTTTCTTAGAAATGACACCAAAAACATGAACAACAAGAGAAAAAAAAACAGATAAACTAGAATTTCATCAAAATTAAAACTTTTGTGTATCAAAGGACATTAACAAAAAAGGAAACAGAGAGCCCACTGATTGGGAGAAGATATTTTGCAAATCATATATCTGATAAAGGCTTAATAACCAGAATATATAAAGAACACCTAAAACTCAGCAACAAAAAGACAACCAATTAAAAGATGGGTAAAGTATGGACAGAGGAAGGAAGGAGGAAAAAGAGAAGAGAAGAGAAGAGAAGAGAAGAGAAGAGAAGAGAGAAGAGAAGAGAAGAGAAGAGAAGAGAAAGGAACAAGTGTTACCAAAGCTGTGAAGAAATTGCTCATGTATCACTGGTGGGCATGTAAAATTTGAGAAACTGCTAAACAAAACAGTGACTGCTTCTCAAAAAGTTAAAGATAATAATATGATCCAGCAATTCCACTTCTAAATATATACCCACTAGAAGTTAAAATAGATACTTGTAGGCTAGTGTTCACTGTAGCACTATTCACAATAGTCAAATGGTGGGACAACACTCCCAGTATCTACGAACAGGAGAATCTATAAACAAAATGTGGTTTTCCCATACAGTGGAATAGTATTCAGCCACAAAAAAAGGAATGAAGTTCTGATACATGTTACAACATGGATGAACCTTGAAAACATGCTAAGTGAAATAATCCAGACACAGTAGCACAAATATTGTGTTATCCTACTTAACAAGAATAAGCAAATTCATAGAGACAGAAAGTAGAAGAGAGATAACCAGAGGCTGTGGGAGGGAAGAATGAGGAGTTTTTGTTTAATGGGTACAGTTTCTGTTTAGGGTGATGAAAATGTTTGGGATATACTCTGATAGTGGTTGCAAAATTTTATGAATGTAATAGTGCCACTGGACTGTATACTTTAAAAAGGTTAAAATGGTAAATTTCATGTTATGTTTATTTAACCACAATGAAAAAACAAAGTTAAAAATGGCAAATTTTATGTTAATACACTTTACCACAAAAATATTTTTAATTCAGTTTCTAAGTTCCACAGGCCACTTTTATTTTAAGTGCTCAATAGCCATATGTGGCTGGTAGCTACCAATCACCATATTGGACAGTACATACATAAACCATTTGCCAGACCACAGAAAGTTCTTATCTGAAGCTAAAACCACCAGTTTCAAATGCAAGATGAATAATAAATCAGGAGAAAAGGGAGAAAACTGTCCACTCAAATAGAGCCTGCAGCTGCATTTTTAACCATAAATAAGCAGTAGCTGCACGCCTTTCTGGGCAAAGGAAGACTGTGTGGGGCCAGCACATACTCCAGAGGTTTTAAGAAAAGGAGATTCAGAAATAGGAATTGGCAATATAGATATTGGAAAGAAACGTGACCTGGGTCACAGATAGTAGGCTTGTATCCATCTTTTCTGGGTTCTTACCTTCCTCATCTATAAAAACAGGGAGCTCGATTAGATGTTTTCTAATGTTTTTTTTAGGTCCCCAAGTGGATAGTTCTAGATTCTTAATTTTTCTGATCTCACTGCTACCTTTAAAAAAAAAAAAAAAGGAAAAATTGCTAACTACCTTTCCAGAATCAGCCTGAAAGGTTAAAACTAAAAGTCAACCAGGTTAGATTCTAGTTGTACTCAACATCAGGTGCACACTAGACTCAGTGGAGGATTTGAATACATCAAAGCCTGTGCTCTTGACACACAACCAACTGAGGCTGAGTCTCTGGGGTGGTACCCAGGCATTTGGAGTTTTTAAAGGTTCCCCAGAGTATTCTGATGCACAATGAGGGCTAAGAACCAATATGCTAGAATATAAGCACTTGTACACTTCAGGCAAGAAAAATATAGAAAACACTTTCCTCTCCCCTTGTCAGGCAATCAAAGCTACAGCCACACAGATGGCAACTGACAAGAAGAGAGTTATGTATAATACAAATACAAATCCTTGGAATTTGAGTTTTCTGATCCAGGAGAACATCTGTCTGAAAAAGAGCCAAGTAGAAAAGAAATGGTGTATTACTAAAATAAGAAGTTTGACATGAATTCTCATATATTAAAAAAAGAATCCCTCAGTAAAAAGTTTAAATGCTATTTTCTATCTAAAGCTCATAGAAGGAAAAGAAGTACACATAAAAGGGAAGAACTCTTAGAGGCTGAGAGTTGGCATTTTAAAAGGGCCAAATCATCTGTAGGCAGTTATCTTTGAGACAGGACCAGAGAGCACACACAATTGCTTTGAAACCTTTCTACCAGTAGCCTGCCAAGGGGATTCACCCTTTACTACCTGTTACAAAATTTAAATAAAACAAAAACCAGCCTTTATTGATTCATAAGTAGACAATAAAGTGGGAAGATGAAGGGAGAAACAGCTTCCCAAAGATCACTGACGAAGATGATGGTTAACATTTGCTGGCAGGCTCTGTTCTAAGATATCATCTCACTGAATTCTCATAACCACCTTGTGAGGTATGTACTGTTATAGTATTTTATAGTTAAGGAAATCAGAGACAGAAGTTAGACAACTTGCTCAAAGTCACACAGGTGGGAGTAAAAGAGCTAAGTCGGATCTAAACCCAGGAAGTCTGATTCCAGAGCATGTGCTCTGAAGCAGTATGCTCTACTGTCTGTCTCTCTCTCTGTGTCTATGTGGGTATGAATATCTATGACTGACTGAAGGCAGATGGAGGTACGGAAGAGGCAGGGGCAGGGGAGCAGAGGATAGCATCAGAGCAGTGTGCCCAGGAGGACAGACTAAAGAATGGGACTCTAAGGTATGCACCTGAAAAGAAAAAGGGAAATTACAGATTTCCTCTAATTCTCTTAGCTTGGACTGTTATGCATATGCCAAATTTCCAAGAAACAGGTATAAGGTAAAGGAAGCAAAGGACAAAGGAGAAACACTAGGCATTAAAATTAGAATCTGGGGATGAGGAGGAATAAGGTGAGCTAAGTATAAGGAGACTGTACTCCACATCAATCTGGGAATGTTCAGAGGGAAATACATGGCTTTCCCTGAGGGAAGAGGTTTTCAGTTCATTAAGAAAGTACATTTTCTCTAGTGGAAGATAGTTAGAATATGTGGATAGACAACATGAAAATCAGTCACCACTCAACTGTAAGTAAGTAAACTGACATTCAGATTTATAAACTCAGTGAGTTTGCTTAGGTGAAGGGCTAAAACAGCATTCAGGTCTCTGACCATGATAGAACACAGGCACTTGTGGCATCTCTAACAGCTTAACCAAACCCACTGAGGGCTAGTCAAATGACTTAAAAAACTCTTCACATCTAATTATAGACATATATTTCAAAATTATTTCTTGCCCAAACATCTTCCTCAAGTGGAACTGATGGGAGTTACAACAAACCACATTTTGATGGTATTATTACTAAAATGTGAAATAGGCATGCAGCAGACAGGAAAGGGCCATGAAAAAACTAAGAACTCGACAATAAATCTGAAAGTAAATTAAGGTCTGGCTACCATCTGGGATAAAAATAAAGTTGTGCTGAGGGGGAAAAAAGGTAAGCGACGGGGTAACCTTATCACTTCTTGCTTTTATTACATGTTGTTAAACAACAAACATAACAAGTCAGCAGGTATATCATTACAAGGTCCAAATACAGCCTTTTTAATATGTAAACTAAACATAAAAGCAAGATATCCTTGATTTATAAATGGGCTTCTTGTGCTCACTGAGATCAGTCATGGAGATCTAGAACTTCTCAGGAAGACATTCAGGTCACAGAACGGCTGTGGGAAGTTAATATAAGGGATTTGCTGCAAAAAAGATGGCATATGAAAGATTTAAAGGGTTTTCCAGATTGCAAGGAATTTTTCTGACTCACAAAAGTAAACTGAAGCCTCTCTCTTGGCAAGGCAAGATACTCAGCAAGAGGGCAGATCTCACATTGCATATCTGGACTCTAAAAGCAAGTAACTGAAAGCCTTCCTAGAGAAAGGTAAAAGTAATATACTTCCATGGACACTAAAATACAGACAAGAAACGGGAATCCAAAACTTTTTAAAGGATACGGTCTGTACCAGGAAACAATGTTCTTCCAGTCAACAGCTCAGCCATGATACATCCAACTGACCAAATATCAACTGGCAAAATTAAAGAGAAATAAAAGTGCACACAGTGTCACTATAATCAGACTTGGCTACAAATCAAACTATAACTAGGGGTGAAATACTCAATTAATATTTAAGGCATCTGAAGTTCAACAAACATACGCATTTTTATAGAAATACATAAGCTTATTAACACCTTCACCCCATTAAAGGGCTTCACAGGTGGGCTAAGTCAGAATAGTTATGCTGAGAGAAAGAAGCTGTTCACAAAGGGGCAAAGGTTTCTTATCAGTACAAATGGTGGATTCTCCCAAGCAATATTGAGAGGTTAGGCTCACGAACCCAATGTCTTCAGGTAAAAGTACTTGGAGAATATGTTGAAAATATGAATAAGTATAAAGCCGATTGCTAAATCACAAAATCTGAAAGCTGTACACAAAAACCCCATTTCTCTATCTGAGCAACTGACATATTTCCCATTTGTGGACTTCAAAAGGATCACTGAGGGAAGAAAAAAATGTTTCTTCCCACTCCTACCATCTCTACTTCTGAGAATCCCAAATACACCCAACACAGTATTAGTAAGGCCCTAAACAACAAATGCAAGTAGTACCTGTCTGGTTGTAATGCATCCAGTTCAGCATGATCTCAGGAGCCCTGTACCACCTAGTGGCCACATAGCCTGTCATTTCATCATCTGTATGCCGAGCCAGTCCAAAATCCAAGATCTAAGGGAGAGAAGAGAAATCAGGCTCTGGAATAGTCAACCTCCTAAGACTTACCAAGCAGGAGACAAAAAACTCTAGTGTCTTACAAAACAAGAGAACAACATAGCACTTTCATAAACATATTTCCTGGTCCATGCTTAGCATGCACACTGAACACAGCGAGAACTTTAAAAAATAAAATTACAGAAAGGAAAACAAAAGTGCCACTGCTAGACATTAACCCAAGAGCAATGAAAATACGTGTTCCACACAAAGGCCTGCACGTGAATGCTCAGAGCAGCTTTATCTAGCCCCAAACTGGAATTGAAGCACATGTCTATCAACAGATAGATGGATAAATAAACTGTGGTATAGTCATAAAATAGATCTACTCAGCAATAAAACAGAGTGAACTATTGATACATATAATACAAATGGAACTCAATATTATATTAAGCAAAGTCAGATATACATACAAAAATACTTTATGAGTCTATTTATATGAAATGCCAGAAAAGATAAATCTACTCTAAAGTGTCAGAAAGCAGATCAGTGGTTGTCTAAAGCCAGGGTTAGGACTAGAGGGGTAAGGACTGGCTAGGAAGGGGCACAAGGGAACTTTCCAGAGTGAGGGAAATATTTTTTATCATAATTGTATTGATGGTTACATAGATATATAAATTTGTCAAATGTACACTTAAAATGATGCATTTTATTATATGTAAATTATGTTCCCAAACACAGCCACACAAATTCTATAGGATGCAGCAAAAGTAGTCCTAAGAGGGAAGTTCATAGGACTTCCTTAAATTATGTTTCCAAAAAGTTGAGTAAAAAAATGAAATGAAACAAAGAGAAAGTTGCAGAGCTGCTTGCTCTTTTATAGACAATTATCTCTTATTTGAATTATTCTGAATGAGTGGGTTTCTGCCCTTTTTTTCTCCTAGAAATCAATTTAAACTAGTGATTATCTCTTGAAGAGGATTGCTTGATATTTATACTGTAATTTTCCTTTATTATGCCTAACATATTAAATTTTTAACTTAACTTTTAGAATGAAAACAAGACCCCTGATGCTACTACCTTCAATGTCAAACTAAAGCTTGCTAAATCTATGGTTTAAATTTCAAAGTCTGATGATATTCCTAAGGACAACATGAATTTTTAGATAAAAAAGTCATGGCTTTATAAACCCATTCCCTATATAAATTTGCCTGGTTAGTCAAACATAATTACATGGTGAAACAAACAATTACCACTGTCACTTCATCCTACCTTCAGCTCACAGTCTTCATTCACAGCTAGATTACTAGGTTTTAGGTCCTAGGAAGCAAGTACAGAGAGAATAGGATCAGCTTTATGGTGCCTGGTAAATCCTTCCCCTAAAGGTAATGATGAAGATCCAAACATCAAAGTAAGACTTCATCCAGCTATAAACAGACAATCTCCAACCTACAGTCACTGTCTAGTCCTAATTAACCTTAAATAGGTAAAAACTATACATCTTCTTTCTTTAACTGGTTTAAACCTAGAGCAAAGCTGCAATCAATCAATATTTCAATGGCTAAAATTAGCTTAGATTAGGATCTTGGCTAAATGCCAGTCTCCCCACCTTCACCCTCCCCAAAATAATTCAATAGAAACACAAAACATACCCTGTGAATTATGTCAGCTGAATGTATATACTGTGAAAGAGAAAAATGTCAGTTAAATAAAGTTATCTCCAACCTCCTATTGTCATATTATATGACATATTTGAAGTACATTTTCATGCATCACTAAGAAATGCTAGTATTAACAGTGTTAGAAATCATAACAAGTGATCATCAGTAGTCTGTACATTTATCATAACTATGATTTCCATACCATCAACTCTATTCATAGAGCTGGAGTATGAGTGAAATAGAGCTTTTAACCTATTTTCTGGTTGATGCTCTGGAGCACCAATAAGGACTCAAAGCTGCAAAATATCAAAGGTGGTTTCATTATAAAACACTATTTATTTGCCCCTGCCACAAATAAATTAGCCTCCTTGAGGATGTTTTTAAAGTTTCAACATGACAATGACCAGATATGAGACTATATCAAGAAATTATTATTGTGTAGACGTAACAATGAAGAGTCCTTAACTCTCAGATATGCATACAGAAGTATCAATGGGTAGAATGATAATGATGTCTAGACTTGCCTTAAAATAATCTAGGGTTTGGAGGAATACGAAAGAAACATGATTAGCCATGTATTGGTAAATGTGGTTGCTGAGTAAACACAGGGGTTCATTATACTATGGTTGTACTTGTGGTTTTGTGAGTACTTGAAATTTTCCATACGAAAAGTTTTGTTTTGTTTTTCCTTAAGCCCTAAATCTGAAGGGAAAGATGGGGAGAGAGAGGGAATTTATTCCTCGAAATTATTACTAATACTGTCTGTACCTTGAGACCTCGGAGAATTTGGTAGATGAGGAACTGAACGTGGTCATCCGTAAGCTTCTGACATTTCACAATGTTGTTCAGATCTGCCCCCATGAGATGGGTCACCAGATACCTAGAAATTAATGGAGAGTTACAAAATAATCCAGAACCCCTGAGAAAGCTCTGATCTTCCTAAGACTTTTAAAAGTTTTTAAGAAAAGGCCACTCAGTAAGTACCAAAGTGACAGCTAAAAGCTTAATAACTACTCATGGGGGGGGCCCTCATATAATCACTATTACAACTTTAGCATTTGCCATCTATTTTTCTAAAAGTTTTTATACTTGTTCCTACTTGACATCTTTTCTTAGATTCTCTAGAGAAAAGAAAAAAAAGCAAAGATGGAGATTAGACTGATACATGTGTTCATATCAGTTTTCTAAAAAATGTTATTGCATACGAAGTATACAGTATAACTAAATGCATGGCCATATTTTTAAATCCACTAATATAATTTCACCTCATTTTATACCCTCCAAGTTGTAGGTTCTACAATAGGAGTATCTTTAAATTTTCAAATTATAACTCTCTTTTCAGAAATGACTGGTAAAAGGATACACTTCACTGACAATATTCCTGCATTTGCTTTAAAGGAAGGAGGAACATATTTTATCTGTAAGCATGATGAGCAATTCTAGAACTTCCCCTCACAGGTGTGGTGCTGGTTACTTATCCTGTCCTTACATCGTAAGATTAGGGAATGATTGCATTCAAGTCCAACAGGTTCACCATGGATATTCTAGATGCAATGCCTTACCCACTTATTACTGTATTACATGGCTATGGGAACATAGAAACCACAATCAGTACTAAAGAGTGCGCAGTTTTAAAAATTAGGTTAGGTTTTATCTGCTGTAAGAATCATTACCCATTCCTGAGCCTGAATAATGCATATCAGCTTAGCTATATAAAATGCTGATTTCACTTCATTTCTATTTTTTTATAAATTTGGAGGAAAAGAAACCAAGACAGTAAATTTAAATATACTAGTATATATGTGTATGACCTCTCTTTATACATACACATCACTATATTTATTACTTTCTTTCCTCAAAGAAGAATTAAAATTTGTTTCTGTTTCCTAATTTTCCTTTTTGGCTGCTATGGCCAGTTCTCAATTTCACGAAGATCAATAGGACTTAGCCTAGATGTAACCATAAATGAGATTTTAGCACTTCCTATTTTTAAAACTTGCATGTTTATACTGCCTTGAGGAAAGGGTAAGCTCTAAATGTCATTTAGAGAGTATACCGGACTTGTTGAAATGTTTTCATAAGGGTTGTTCTGATTTAAGAGATTTTTCCAAGCTCAACATAGCATAACCATAGGCATTAGTGCTTATTCAATGCCATGCACTGTCTCCTATGCCCACGTCTCATATACTCTTCCCAACAAGTCTATAACATAAGTCCCATTAGTATTCCCATTTCATTGATGGGGAAACACAGAAAAAGGATATGTAACCTGCTCAAGGTTAAAACAGTGATAATGTCAGGGGTTGAATCCAAAACTGTTTGATCTCAGAGACCATGATCTTAAATCACAGCCTATACTGCCTCCAAATTCTTCCAGCTGACACAGAATTTAAATCAAGAGAATTAATTTTTTTTAATTTTATAAATGTTGCAATATTCCATCCTAATCACAGTCACTGTATTTTTTTTAACCCCAAACTGATACATAATCTGACAAATATGAGAATGTTGTGAATAACTGGTTGATACTGTGAAATGAGGACTTCCCCCAGAAAATCTGGGATAATGGTCGCCATATCCATTATACCAATTATGACAATTTGCAAGGATCGGGCTTGATGAAGATGAGGAAAGAATCCAACTTCTGTCTTTTAAGACTTCTTTGGAAATAATTACATTTTACGACACTGAATAGTAAAAGGATTATTCTCTCAAATTTCAAAAATATTTTTAAGGAGAAAAGGTAAACAAAGGAAAAATTGTTCTGGATGATTCTACCTAGAACCTATCTTGATTTGTCTTTGAAAGAAAACCTAAAAATCTTAACCCTCTAATGTCTGTGCTAGTTCACAAAGCTGTTAATAGTATTACAAAGGCAAACATATGAATTTCAAGACTAAGTATTGTGTTTAAATGGTTACCAGTAACTTAGGAAATCCTATACTGCCAGAAGACTACTGACTGCACGGCCCGAGAGTAAGCATGCTTTTAGTTAGAATTCTCCACAATGTGCAATCCCTTTCAAATCCCCTCCCCACCAGAGACCACAACCATTTTATCACTAAAATTTCCAGACACAGAGAGAGACTGGTAAGACATTATGTAAGTACATAAGATCAATCAGTCTATATAGTAATAACTATTGAGCATTGCTGCTAGGCCCCAATTAAGTCAACTGCACCACTACCATTATTCATGGCAGAACTAACCTAATCACTGTATGTTGTTTCCATGCAGCCCAAAGACCAATCCACGATAACTAATTGTCACTCAACACATAAAGAATTCTAAATAAATCTCGCAACAGCAGACAAAAGCAAGTATTGTGCAAAGTTACTGAATGCTTATGGAAGATATGTAACTTTTAAAAGTACTGAACAAAGGAGTGAGAGGAAAATGTACATGGGCACATTTTAAATAAGTCAGTCCCAAAAGGAGCATTAATAGATAGCCATGTAATTTCTACAGTATTAGTCTCTGGAAAGCAAATTTAATTACATTTCAGTAAAGACATGCCTATAATTGTATTCTTAACACTTCAAATAATTAAATCTGAGAACAGCTAGAAAGCTACCCAGTTCCTCCTTCTTTAAAAAGGAGTTAAGTAAGTAGGACTTTATTAGGCTAAAGGCTGAAAAGATGATTCCATAGCCTGATGATATAAATCCTGGTTTTCACTCTTCTTGTGAAGATGGTCTCCTTTAAATTTAATCAAACTGTAAAGGGCATAAATCATCATTACTCAGAGTGACTTCTATAAGTAAAACGGCAGTTTTATAAATGTACAGCAAAAAGGCAATAAGTGGTTTTCAGTACTCTACACAGTGCCCAATGTAGAGCCTCATTTATTAAGCACTTCTTGGATAATACCCAATTGTCAAGACTCCTACCTACTATACTGATTTCTTTTTTTAAGCATAATAAAATCAGAAAGAACCTATAGAGAGAAAAAAAAATCTCTTCTATATCTACAGTTTGGCATCTCTACTACTGTCAGTCCTATTTGATAAAGTAATTATCAAAAAAAGGCAAAAAATATTTCCATATTTAAAAAAAGTATTTTAAATAATCACAGGGATTGACAATTTGTAACCACACGTTTCTGAAATACATCCAGTGATCCTTGGGACTCACTACAGCCTATTCTGAAAACAGCAGACAGAGTGATTCTTTAAAAATGAAAA